>NC_073262.2:44512109-44820937 GCF_029289425.2 Pan paniscus
CAAAGGATAAAAACATAATTTATTTCAGCAGGTATTGCCAAAATGCCCTGCAAAACGATTCTAACAATCTCTATACCTACCAACTTTACACTATATTGTCAAAAAAAACTAGATATCTGAACCTTAAGTATCACAAGAGCTTTCTTAATTCATAGGCAAAAAGCAGTCTCTCACGCCTGTAATCCCAGCACTTCGGGAGGTCAAGGTAGGTGATCACCTGAGGTCAGGAGTTCGAGACCAGCCTGGCCAACATGGTAAAACCAAGCTTCTACTAAAAACACAAAATTAGCTGGGCGTGGTGGCACATGCCTGTAATTTCAGCTACTCCAGAGGCTGAGGCAGGAGAAGTGCTTGAACCCGGGAGGCAGAGGTTGCAATGAGCGGAGATTATACCATTGCACTCTAGCCTGGGCAACAAGAGCGAAACTCCATCTCAAAAACAAAAAAGTGTTCTCTTGTGCACTCCCTCACTCCTTTACCCCTTACTTTTCTTACTGACCCTATCCCTCTTATCTTCATCAATTCCTTTTATGTTTTATTCTCATTTTACTATCTCCCTGAGTTGAAAGATTCATTCACTTATTTTCAAGTGTTCTGGCTTTTTTTTTTTTTTTTTTGAGATGGAGTCTCACTCTGTTGTCCAGGCTGGAGTACAGTGGTGTGATCTTGGCTCACCGCAACCTCCACCTCCCAGGTTCACGCCATTCTCCTGCCTCAGCCTCCCAAGTAGCTGGGATTACAGGTGCCTGCCACCACGCCTGGCTAATTTTTGTATTTTTAGTAGAGACGAGGTTTCACCATGTTGGCCAGGCTGGTCTCGAACTCCTGACCTCAGGTGATCCATCCGCCTTGACCTCCCAAAGTGCTGGGATTACAAGCTTGAGCCACCACACCCAGCCCAAGTGTTCTAGCTTTCTAAGGAATGCAGTTAAGTTGCAAAATTCCCCAACTGATTTTGTATGTGGCATACCATTGTCATTCACTTTGCTAAAGGGTATCATACTGGATTATTCATATATCTTATATAGATTTTGTTGTCATATCAGGTGGAAGAGTCTAGTAGGGACTTTGGTCTGCCAATTCAGTTCGATTATTTCAGAACATTTTTCTTGCCTTAGATTTCTAATTCTCTCTTTTGGGTTGTACACTTTATGGACATCAATAATCTTTCTGAACTTTTTTTAGTCTAACATATCTCTGATCTTTTCATCTTTTTCCCGTCACTGAGAGTATCTCCAGTCTTTTCCTCCATGCCAATGATTCACTTTTCATTTGGGGTTGTATTCAAGGGAAGACCACTTTCATCAGATTATAACGTGAATGGCATCCTCTTGACAGCGACAGACCTTCTAAGTTACAGACACAAAAGAGCAGAAAAGAAACATAAATCTCTGCCCTCACACAGCATATATTCTAATGAAAGCAGATGATGAACAAGATAAATAGTTGATAGATGGTGAGTGTGTATGGGGACAAGGAGATACAATTTTAAATATGGTGGCCAGGAAAGCATTCCTGAAGACTCTGCTCCTGTTTCTTGGGTTTTATTTTCCTCCACTCTAGGTGCTTTTCCTGAGGCTTGCATTTTCCTTTTCTTATTTTTCCTTCATGGTATATCTGCATAGTTGCCAAGCCACTTCTTCACATCCTGCTCACGTTTAACATGGGAAGTGATATCTAAAACTGCTGTTTGCTCTCATAAAGTATGAGTTATTTCTCCTTGACACGCTTCCTACCTAATCTGGTATCAACTGGTAGTTCCACCCTGTTCTACCTCAGTCCAGCCCAGCAACAGTTTGATGGCTAGGTGTTACCCTCACAATCAACATTCTGTAATCTGAGGGCACAGGGCTAGAAGAGAAGGACATTTCTTCTGAGACCGAGTAAGTCTTTTCTGAAAATTCTGGGTCCTACACTCTCTTCTGAGCATATTCCTTTGAATGTCCCATGCTAGGGCTCACTTCACCAGACAGAAAATTACCCAACTCCTGTGAGCTTCAGTGCCTTTCACTGCCCTGCAATGATGAGTCCTGGGAGAACCGTCCAGCCTCTGCTGAGGCCCCAAGGACATCACATTCTCAAGGATTTTTTCCCTAGCTTTTCCAAAAAGTAACTTACACTTAATCAGCATCACTCCAGATTACAGGGTAATACTGAAAATTTGCAAGATTTAATTAACTCATCTTGTCACTGCTTCTGGGATTCGGGTAGGATTGAGGAACATCTCAGTAGAATCATCTATTTCTTTCTTTAACTGTTTGTAGTTTGTGCTTGAGATCAAACTTCTTTATTTGGTTGCACCATTGAAATGTTTTCCCCTCAGGGAAGATGATCTCTAATCCATTTCACCATCTTTCTCAAAAGTCTCTATTATGAGTTGAATTGTGTCCTCATGAAAAAGATATGTATAAATCCTAATCCCCAGTACCCTCAAATGGGACCTTATGTGGAAATAGGATATTTGCATATGGAATCAAATTAAGATAAGGTCATAGTGAATTAAGGTGGGTCCTTAATCCATTATGATTGGTGTCCTTTATAAGAAAAGAGAATTCTGGACACAGACACAGCCGAAGAAGGCCATGTGACAACAGAGGCAGAGACTGGAGTGATGTGGCTGTCAGCCAAAGAACACCAAGGACTACCAGCAACCACCAGAAGCTAGGAAGAGGCAAGAAAGGATCCTACCCAGCATCTCAGAGGGAGCAAGGATCTGCTGACACACTGATTCCAGACTTCCAGCCTCCAGAACTATGAGACAATGAATTTCTGCCATTTCCGTCACTCAGTGTTCAGCAATTTGTGACAGCAGCCCTAGGAACTGACAGTTTCCTTACTCTTTACTTTCTTGCTTTTCTGGTCATTTTATTTCAACTATGCCCGTTACCCACTGTGAATCTAATAATGAAAGACAGCATGATGAGACTGCTATTCCTTTCTGCCATTTTCACCACAATGGGATCGGCCTAGGCAGTCTGAGAGAGGCAGAAACTAGAATTGGAAAAGCGACTCTTGCATTTCTCTCATACATCCACTGAGTCCCTTATTCTGATGCCTGAAAGAAAACTCCACGCCCTTTCTTTTCATTTTTTGGTAATCAGAAGTTAAAATAGAAAATACTTTTTAAATTAAACACATAAGAAAGCAAAACTTACAAGCAATCATCTGTGCTTTCTGCACAAAGACTAATTGTTTTCCCATCTCGACAAACAATCTGGAGCATGCAGTCTTTTGACTTTCCATCCGGGGGCTGAGTATCTATGAAAAATAAGCAGAATAAAGGAACTTTTTTCAGGATTTCTTCTTACATTTTCTAAGAACTACCAGCTCAGAGAAGCAAAGGACTAGACAATAAATCAAGTGCTACATCTATGAAAGAACCCTCTGCCTTTCCAAGAATGCAGAAAGAACATAGCTAGGCTGACTGACAAGACCAGCTGCCAAGATGACGTCCACAAAATATATTGGGCTCACTGCAACCTCTGACTCCCGGGTTCAAGCAATTCTCTACCTCAGCCTCCTGAGTAGCCAGATTACAGGCACCTGCCACCACACCCGGCTAATTTTTTTGTATTTTTAGTAGAGTTGGGGTTTCACCATCTTGGCCAGGATGGTCTTGAACTCCTGCCCTCGTGATCCACCCACCTCGGCCTCCCAAAGTGCTGGGATTACAGGCATGAGCCACCATGCCTGGCCAACATCCCGGATTTTAAGCAATTGACTGGAGTCACCATCAAACAGAAGCCAGTTTCTGAGTACAAAATCAACGCAGTCTAGGGTGGCCTGTGCTTCCTGAGGTTCCCAGAGCTCTGGCTCCCTCTCCACGAGAACGAGGGACGTGGACTGAGAACAGCGATATTTCCCGACCATGTGGTTCACAATCTAAGTGCCTGGGGCCCCACTGTGGTCGCCCCTCTGAGATGGAGCCCTTCTTCAATCTGTTAATGAAAGCAGAACAGGGAAGGAAGAGGACCAAGCTCCCAGCAAGACAGAGGAAGAGCAGAAGACAGAAGTTGGCCAAGACAGGCCAGCTTACCCCGACATTCCTGCCCCGTGCGGATGTTGATGCAGTCCATTGGCATGTGGACCTTATCCTCCACATTCTGCCGAGTCTGGTCATCATAATAGATCAGGTGACCATCCGACCACAGATCAAACCAGTTCTTCTTCCAGCGCTTCAAAATAGTACCTAGAAAAAAAAATAGTACGGTTGTTTTTTTTTTTTAGAGACAGTCTTACTATTTCGCCCAAGTTGGAATGCAGTGGCTATTCACAAACATGATCATAGCTCACTGCAGCCTTGAACTCCTGGGCTCAAGCAATCCTCCCATTTCAGCCTCCTGTTTAGCTGCGACTACAGGCACATGCCACCATGCTCAGCTTTCAAAATTTAGAAATCTGAAAGGTTGGCTTTGCGCCAAAAGAGCAAGGACATAGTCCTCTAATTCACAGCAGAAACAAAAAGAACTCTTCCCCTGGCCCCTTAATTACACCTGTATAGAATTACCCAAAGCAGTCCCTCACAATGAAAGGGAAAGCAGAGCACAGGGCCCGCCCACTGGTGCCTTAACAGGCTGCATGCAGCACACACTGTCAACAGAGAATGCTGCCAACCAACTTAGAAGTTCCAACACTTTCCGGTTAGGGTTTCTATTAAAAAGCTTGCTTTTCAGCAAATGAAACATATCTAACATTTAATTCCTCATACAGTACTAAACTTTAAACCTCTCAAACTTTTCAACTTTCTAAATTTCCAAATATTGTCTAAATTTGCTAGATTGATCAGAAAATGCTGGACTGTGAAGTCTCTATATGCAAATAAAAATAATATCTTTCTCTTTTGAAAAAACACGTTTTGGCCAGGCACGGTGGTTCACGCGTGTAATCCCAGCACTTTGGGAGGCCGAGGCAGATGGATCACTTGAGGCCAGGAATTCGAGAGCAGCCTGGCCACGATGGTGAAATCCCATCTCTAAAAATACAAAAAATTAGCTGGGCGTGGTGGCTCGTACCTGTAATCCCAGCTACTAGGGAGGCTGAGGCAGGAGAATCGCTTGAACGCAGGAGGTGGAGGTTGCAGTGAGCCAAGATCGCACCACTGCCCTCCAACCTGGGGGACAGAGCAAGACTCCGTCTCAAAAAAAAAAAAGAAAAAACACGTTTTTTTTCCTTTGTCCTTAAGAGTTTTCACAGATACTCTTTCCTACCATTTCCCACAGAAGCCCACAGTGTGGAAGGCTCCCCCTTCCTGATGCATACACTGGATAAATGAGCACAGCAGGATATAGACCAGGCCCTGCCTGGCCTCCCATGCTGTGCACATCCTACTACCTCACGTACTTCTGTCAGCTTGAGCAAATTCAATCTTTCATTTGTGATCTTGGACCAGGTATTTAACGTGGTATATAAAACAGTAATTTCCTTTAACTTGGTATATAAAACAGTAATTTCCTTGATTGCATGAAGGGAAAACCCCTGCAGTGGACTTAAAGGCCAGTTGTAGCTCTGGTCATCTCTTTACCTTCCTTACATCCATTCACTGCCCACTACACCTTCTGTTCCTGTACGCCTCATCCCATTCTTGGCCAACACACACAATCCCATTTCGTGTACTTCCCTTTATGTTGCCGTGCCTGCAACTGGTGTCAACCAGATATGCGCCATTCGGCTTTCCTGCCAGTAGTATCAGGCACTCTCCTCACCAGGAGGGGTGTCCACTGCACTTGCCTAACTGACCACTAAGTGATACCCAAGCATCCACTTGACTGACTACCTGAGCTGTGCAGAAACTACCAAATAGGCTGGGCGCAATGGCTCATATCTGTAATTCCAGCACTTTGGGAGGCTGAAGTGGAAGGATCACCTGAGCCCAGGAGTTTGAGACCAGCCTGGACTACAAAGCAAGATCCCGTCTCTACAAAGAGAAAAATAGCCAGACATGCTAACACAAGCCAGCAGTCCCAGCTACTTGGGAGTCTGAGTCAGGAGGACCACCTGAACCTGGAAGATCAAGGCTGTAGTGAGCAGTTATCACGCCACTGCACTCCAGCCTAGGCAACAGAGCAAGACCCTGTCTTAAAAAGAAAAAAAAAAAAGCCAGGCACAGTGGCTCATGCCTGTAATCCTAGCACTTTGGGAGGCCGAGGGCAGGGGGGGGTGGACCAGGAGGTCAGAAGTTCAAGACCAGCAAGGCCAACATGGTGAAATCCCATCTCTACTAAAGATATAAAAATTAGCCTGGCATGGTGGCGCACACCTGTAATCCCAGCTACTCAGGAGGCTGAAGCAGGAAAATTGCTTGAAGCCAGGAGGCAGAGGTTGCAGTAAGTTGAGATCATGCCATTGCACTCCAGCCTGGGCGACAAAGCAAGACTCTGTCTCAAACAAACAAAAAGCCCTACTAAATAGAGCCACAGAAACACAGAGACAGGTGGAACCACTGGGTCAGGGAGTTCTGCCCAAGTATCTCACCTGCCATCAAAGCCCTGGCTGCAGACTCCCAAGTCAGGCTGTCCTCCAGAGGCCAGGACTGGGTCCCAACAGTATATGTGGCAATGGCAGGAAAAGAAGTCCCGAGGCTGGCTTTGCCTACATGTGACCACATCACATGTGTATCTCTGCTGCTCTACAACCCCGTGAATGTAATGTATCTCACCTCGTTTTACTGGCATTGATACTTCTACTTTCAGGAAAGAAGGAAAATTAACCCATACATATGGGGATGGGGTTATATACAGAGTAAATCGTCTGAATACACACTTCTGAAACACCCATGGACCAGAACACTGGAAAAGTCTATGTGACTTATTTAAAGTACATCTATTTTGTGTACATCACCATGCTAGGCGTGATGGGGAGCACAAAATTGTCAAAAGAGTCACTGATCACTATGTTGACAGAGCACTTGCTTCAAGTTGTGGTGGAAAAGGGAAAGCTTGCCCTCAAACAAGGGTGTGGCAAAGGACATCCAAAGAGCCAAAGGAGGGCACACCCTCAAGGTCTGAGCAAGGGTCCCCATGTCCCCTGACCATGGGGAGGTTGAGACCACAAAACCCAAGACTAGGAAACTTGGGCTAGACTTCAACAAGCCAGGACTTTCTTTGTGAAGCTAACATTACGACACCTTTGTCTATTCTAAGACTACAGGACTAACAGACAAGGGGACATACAGTTCAGCTCCAGGTTGGGAACATGGAACTAGTCACAGACACACAGGCTGAAGACCGGTCTCTGGGTGCATATAATGTCAGTGTTGAAATCACACAGTCCTGACTTTGAATGTAGGTTTGTCACCCACAGTTTACACTTAGACAAGTACCTAACCTCACTGAATCTCAATTTCTTCAACTGGAAATAATACCACTTACCTCTCATACAGCTGTTGTGAGAATTAAGAATATATACATAAAATCTATTTAACAGGAACACAAACAATTCGTAAACAATAGTTTTGATAAACCATCTCAGGTATGCCATCAATTCTTACTGGTAGACTTGACCTTAGCTAAATTTCTGAAAGTAACCCTCATAGATAAACTCAAGTCTCTGAACAATCAATGGTATGTGATACAGCTCAGTTTTTGACTAGAATCATAAATGACATGGTAGTCACTTTTCCCTTAACTTCACTCTTTCTAGTATAGCAGAATATTCTGCTTGCTTTTTTTAATAAATAAGACTGGTTCTTCCCACTTTAAAACACAGTATGAGGCCGGGCGCGGTGGCTCACGCCTGTAATCCCAGCACTTTGCCTGTAATCCCAGCACTTTGGGAGGCCGAGGCGGGCAGATCACCTGAGGTCAGGAGTTCGAGACCAGGCTCAACATGGAGAAACTCCGTCTCTACTAAAAATACAAAATTAGCCAGGCATGGTGGCGTGCGCCTGTAATCCCGGCTACTCGGGAGGCTGAGGCAGGAGAATTACTTGAACCTGGGATGCGGAGGTTGCAGTGAGCCAAGATCGCGCCTGGGCAACAAGAGCAAAATTCCATCTCAAAAATAAATAAATAAATAAATAAAAATAAAACACAGTATGAATCCCACCTGGAGTGACAGCCTCAGAGATAAGCAGACAGTGTATGAAAGACAGGTTTGCAGAGATAAGCCTAGGAAAGTGGATCTCAATCCCATAAAAAAAGAACTGAGTCTCTTATCTCTAGTCCTTTTGGAGACACAAAAGTTTTGGTTTTAGATGAACTCATTGCCTCAGATCAACTCTTCAGCCACATAATTACAAAGACTCCAATATTTGAGAATCTGAGTCACTGCTCAATCCCCAGATAAGAGAGGCAGAGTGACCAGCACCTCTGTTCCAGTATCTCAGCTGGGCTCAGTTAGATCCAGGCAGTCCCAGATCCATCATTAATAATAAAGCATGCAGCTGGGCACGGTGGCTCACGCTTGTAATCCCAACACTTTGGGAACCCAGGCGGGCAGATCGCCTGAGGTCGGGAGTTTGAGACCAGCCTGGCCAACATGGAGAAACCCCTTCTCTACTAAAAATACAAAATTAGCCGGGCATGGTGGTGTGTGCCTGTGATCCCAGCTACTCGGGAGGCTGAGGCAGGAGAATCACTTGAACCCAGGAAGCGGAGGCTGCGGTGAGCCGAGATCGCGCCACTGCACTCCACAACAAGAGTGAAACTCTGCCTCAAAAAATAAATAAATAAAATAAATTAAAATTAAAAAGTAAAGCATGCTAGTGAGGAGAGCGAAAGCAGCAGGGACTGCCATCATTTCCTGGTTCCTGTCAACTCAGCAACCAAGGAGGAGCTCCGTGGTGTGCAAGACAGTTCACAGAGATCTAGGAATGTCCAAGGGGAAACTCAAGGCCATAGCACTCATAAAACTTTGTTATTTGCTTTTAAATATGATCAACTTTAAGCAAACAGAAATAGAGACTGCCCTTCGGCAATGCCGATCGCAGGCCGCACATCCTGTACTCACTCTGTCGCAGCAACCAGCCACTCTTCACAAACGCCATCTCTTCACCTACAGAACAAGAACAGGCAGGTTCAAAATCATACCCAGAAAGAGAATAGCCTGTCCGGCCCGAGTCTCTATCCTTATCCCCTTCAGCATCAGCTGAGGAAGGGCCCAAGGCCATTTTAGCTCAGTGCCCCCCTGGCATTTAACAAATACCTCCTCATTGGGGTTCATGTGCCCCGCACTCTGTACCCCCTCCCTTCCTCCCACACTCGCCTTCAGCCTCACCACCCAGCCCACCTGACTGAGTCTAACACCACTCAACAAACATAAAGCAGCCCCAGGGACATAGGATTTAGCTCTGTCAAGGACATGGGGGATTCTCGTGGCTTGCTGGAGCCCTGAGGTGCCTACATTTGGCGTTCCCAGTGGGGTCCACATGGCCCAGGCAGGGGTGCTGCACTGGTGTCAGCAGTGAGTGACATGGAGTGGCCAGGTCAGGGCAAAAAAACAAAAATCATCAAGAAAAAGGTTCATAAAGTCAACTCCATAAAAATTTAAATCTTCTGTATGGAAAAAAAGTTAAATGAGACTTTAAAAGTGATAAATTAGAAGAAACAGTCACGGCTGGGCACGGTGGCTCAGGCCGAGGAGGGTGGATCACCCGAGGTCAGGAATTCGAGACCAGCCTGGCCAACATGGTGAAACCTCATCTCTACTAAAAATACAAAAATTGGCCGGGTGCAGCAGCTCATGCCTGTAATCCCAGCACTTTGGGAGGCCGAGGTGGGCGGATCAGGAGGTCAGGAGTTTGAGACCAGCCTGACCAACATGGTGAAACCCCGTCTCTACTAAAAATATAAAAATTAGCCAGGTGTGGTGGTCCGTGCCTGTAATCCCAGCTACTCAGGAGGCTGAGGTAGGAGAATTGCTTGAACCCAGGAGGCGGAGTATGCGGTGAGCCGAGATTGCACCACTGCACTCCAGCCTGGGCAACAGAGTAAGACTCTGTCTCAAAAAAAAAAAAAAAAAGAAGAAATATTCATAACCATATGGCAGCAAGGAGCTTATTTCCTTCACTTACAAAGTTCACACATATCATACAGAAAAGGCAATAATTTAGCAGTTCACAGAAAAAAGAACACACAGAAAAAAGAACAACAAACTCGTAAAAAGACACTGAATTTCCCACTCAATTCAACAGATACAATTCCAACTGTACAGTAAACTACTGTACCTATCAGGTGGGCACAAATGAAAACCTCCAAGACACCCAGCAAGGAGAAAGCACAATGGCAGAAAGAAAACTGATGCAACCTTTCCAAAGGGAAATTTGACAAAATCTATTGAAACTTTAATAGTTCATATACTTTGCCTCAGCAATCTCACCATGACTAGGAATTTGCCTCACTGAGATATGTGCAGAGGTTCACCAACACAGATATATATATAAACACTCGCGGCAACATCACACATACTGCAGAAGCGCGCCAACATGCCCCACGACGGAGGACTGCTGAGCGGGTACCTCCACACAGGACAGATCACCAGGCAGGCAAGGCGGAGCAGCATGTGCTGCAGGCTGCCTCCTGGGAGGAATCCTAAAACCTGTGAAAGATGTGTCTCTGGAAACAAAATGAGGCGATTCTGTGTGTGTCACAGAACAAAGAGGGTGATTGGTCCCATTACCCCTTTCTGTACTGTTTGAAACAGTTAACAGTTTGCATGCTTTTTTGTGTGTGAGATGGATTCTTGCTGCGATGTCCAGGCTGGAGTGCAGTGGCGCGATCTCAGCTCACTGCAACCTCCGCCCTCCAGGTTCAAGCAATTTTCCTGTCTCAGCCTCCCCGAGTAGCTGGGACAACAGGAGCATGCCACCATGCCCGGCTGATTTTTGTATTTTTAGCAAAGACGGGGTTTCACCATATTGGTCAGGCTGGTCTCGAACTCCTGACCTCAGGTGACCCACCTGCCTCGGCCTCCCAAAGTGCTGGGATTACAGGCATGAGCCACCGCACCCAGCCCATTTTATTTTTTGAAACCAATAGTTATTATCTGGAAGCTGAGACCATGGGCCACTTTTGTTTTCTGCTTTAGCTTTTTTTTTTTTTTTTTTTTTTTTTTTGAGACGGAGTCTTGCTCTGTCACCCAGGCTGGAGTGCAGTGGCGCGATCTCGGCTCACTGCAAGCTCCGCCTCCTGGGTTCACGCCATTCTCCTGCATCAGCCTCCCAAGTAGCTGGGACTACAGGTGCCCGCCACCAAGCCCGGCTAATTTTTTCTTGTATTTTCAGTAAAGACGGGGTTTCACCATGTTAGCCAGGATGGTCTCGATCTCCTGACCTCGTGATATGCCCACCTCGGTCTCCCAAAGTGCTGGGATTACAGGCATGAGCCACCGCGCCTGGCCTTGCTTTAGCTTTTTTAGCTATTTCTTTAAGGCACTAAGGTTGGTAAGGTTAGCAAAAGCGCAAGTGGGCACCTCAGAAGAACAAATGAGTCTCTAATGTAGCTCCTTCCCCATATCTAAGCATGGCTGACTTCTCATCTTTCTCCAAACCTTTAAAAAGAGTGCCACAAGCCTCAGTCACCCCATACTCCGGCATCTCCAAAATCATGCACGCTGAAGCTTCTTGCTCTCTTTGCAGTTTTTTTCAATTCATGCTATCTGTCCTTACCAAGAAACGAAATGTTTTTCATTTTTCCCCAATCTTTCTCTACCACATTTAGGTTCTCAAACATACAATCCCCAGCAAACAAAAGCCAGTCTCCCTGTCTCTCAGATGATGTTAACAGGGAAGCACACTGCTGCTCACTGTGCTGGCAGCCACCTTCTGACCATGAGGAACCGGCTGGGGGCAGCTGACGCAGAGACAGCAGAGCTCACACTGCTGAGCCACTTAACCAACCCCCAAACCCACCCTTACCCAAGACTTTCTACTAAGCAGCATGATGGGTTTATCACTTAAGATGGTTGAATTTGGTTTCCTGCAACTTACAGCCTAAAATATCCTAAAACAATCATTTTACTTCCAAAAGGATTTGAGGCAGAGAACTACCAGCATCATATTTTCATTAAATATTCTTAGAACACCTTACTTGTGTCCAGCCTTGTCTTAGACACTAAGGATACAGCAGTGACCAAGCCAAAATGCTACTCTCATGTAGCTTAGTACAGCAGAAGAAACAGGCGAAACAAAAAGGAAGGAATGTTGTAGACAGTATCACATCTGTGCAGTGGGGTTATTAACCCAGAACACAAAAAAATGAGAGGGCAAAGCACGTACGCATTCACGTCAAATCCTAGATATTTATATTCATACTACAGCTTCCTGCATCCATAATGTGAATTCCCAGTATATTTCATACAAAAAAAAAATGAGAACAGGCTAAAAATTACTAGAAAAGGTACTGAGAACTATGTAGTCATGACAAATACAAAACCTGACTGAAACACAGCCATGCAACTTCGCGGGCGGTTACGGGACACAGTGAATATAAAAACGTGGAGTAACAGGAGTCTCCTGAACTTCTGTGGTCAATTTCTTTACATTTCTAATGGGTTTGTTTGTTTCTTTGTTTGTGCCATCGCCCAGGCTGGAGTGCAATGATCTCCGCTCGCTGCAGCCTCCACCTCCCAGGTTCAAGCAATTCTCCTGCCTCAGCCTCCCAAGTAGCTAGAATTACGGGCGTGTGCCATCACACCCAGCTAATTTTTTGTATTTTAAGTAGAGACAGGATTTCGCCACGTTGGCCAGGCAATCCACCCGCCTCAGCTTCTCAAAGTGCTGGGATTACAGGTGTGAGCCACCATGCCCAGCCTTCTAATGGTTCTTGATATTAATTTGGCTACATTTGCTATCTTTTTTTTTGGACAGAGTTTAGCTGTCACTCAGGCTGGAGTGCAATGGCACTATCTAGGCTCACTGCAACCTCCGCCTCTGAGGTTCAAGCAATTCTCATGCCTCAGCCTCCCAAGCAGCTGCGATTACAGGTGTCACCACACCCAGCTAATTTTTATATTTTTAGTGGAGACAGGCTTTCACCATGTTGGCCAGGATGGTCTCAAACTCCTGACCTCAAGTGATCTGCCTGCTTTGGCATCCCGAAGTGCTGGGATTACAGGCATGAGCCACTGTGCCTGGCCGATAAAGAGTTAAAAGAGACTTTTAGGTAAAACCTTAAGGATCCTGAGATTTCCTGGTGTCTTGGAGTATTATGTACTAATTGTGTGGGTGAACATCTGATTTGCCAGATGATATGGTTTGGCTCTGTGTCCCCACCCAAAATCTCATGTTGAATTGTAATCCCCAGTGTTGGCAGAGGGGCCTGGTGGGAGGTGACTGGATCATGGTGGCAACTATCCCTGTTGCTGGTCTTGTGATAGAGTTCTCAGGAGATCTACTTGTTTATAAGTGTGTTCACTCTCTCCTACTGCCACATGAAGACATGCCTGCTTCCCCTTTGCCTTCTGCCATGATTGTAAGCTTTCTGAGGCCTCCACAGCCATGCCTCCTGTACAGTCTGCAGAACTCTTGAGTCGACTAAACCTCTTTTCTTCATAAATTACCCAGTCTCAGGTAGTTCTTTAAAGGAGTGTGAGAACAGACTAATACAACGAATGTTGTGCCTATGTTTTCTCTGGTGTTTCCTTGAGGTTAGCCTGGGTTTCTCTTACTTTTCAGGCAGTTGAGTCTCAAGGGATGGCAACAAGGAGAAACTGAACAGCAGACTTGGGAATCAATTCGGGCCACTTGAGTAAGATTCAAAAAGAAAAAAGAAATGGAAATGTCTACATCTAGAGGACATTATAAACGTATCTTTCATGTGCCTATATAAAATAAAACTATTAGAGAAAGGGGAAATCAGATTATGAGACAGAAAAGAACTTAAACTGGAATTAGCAACAGAAACTCTTGACTTTTTAAAAGAGTAATTCCTCTGCTGACTCAAGTAGCTTCTTATCTCATGTCATCCTGTCTACCTCTCCTCATTCTGTGGAACAATCTCATGTACCTCCCAGAGCAGATTTTTATCTCTAACACTAGTCTCCTCTAAAACAAGCCAGTACTCTTTGAAAATGAGCTAGTTACAGTTTAGGGGCAGGATATCTTATTATCAAAAAGCACAGATGCTTTCAAGAGTGGCTTCAGAAAGCATCAAGAAGCCACTCAGCTGAAGAAAGAGAATCTAATGGCTAAATTGTGACACAAGTGTAAAATTCAAAGTAAAAATTACAGTCCATTACAACCAACTAAGGCTGAAAGGTACCCTGGGTATAAGATGATTAAAATGAGATATATTACAGTAGAATGTGTTAAAGAAAAGACATACCTTCTGGCGGGCGCGGTAGCTCACGCCTGTAATCCCGGCATTTTGGGAGACTGAGGCAGGTGGATCACAAGATCAAGAGATCGAGACCATCCTGGCCAATATGGTGAAACCCCGTCTCTACTAAAAATATTAAAAATTAGCTGGGCATGGTGGTGCATGCCTGTAGTCCCAGCTACTCGGGAGGCTGAGGCAGAAGAATCACTTGATCCCGGGAGGCGGAGACTGCAGTGAGTCAAGATCATGCCACTGCACTCTAGCCTGGCAAAAGAGCCAGACTCCATCTCAAAAAAAAAAAAAAAAAAAAAAAAGACATACTTTCTGATAATGGTTTGGCTTTATTCCTACCCAAATCTCACCTTGAATTGTAATAATCCCCACCTGTCAACAGTGAGGCCAGGTGGAGATAATTGAATCATGAGGACGGTTTCCCCCATACTGTTCTCATGGTAGTGAATAAGTCTCACAAGATCTGACAGTTTTATAAATGGGAGTTCCCCGCACAAGTTCTCTTGCCTGCCACCATGTAAGACATGACTTTGTTCCTCATTTGCCTTCCACCATAATTGTGAGAACTCCCCAGCCATGTGGAACTGTGAGTCAACTAAACCTCCTTCCTTTATAAATCACCCAGTCTTGGGTATATCTTTACTAGCAGCGTGAGAACAGACTAATACAGTAAACTGGTACCAGTACAGCGGAATGCTACTGAAAAGATAACTGAAAATGTGGAAGCAACTTTGGAAACGGGTAAAAGGCAGAGGTTGGAACAGTTTGGAGGGCTCAGAAGAAGACAGAAAGATGTGGGAAAGTTTGGAACTTCCTAAAGACTTGCTGAGTGGCTTTGATGGACAATAAGGTCCAGGCTGCACTGGTCTCAGATGGAGATGAGGAACTAGTTGGGAACTGGAGTAAAGGTCACTATTGTTATGTAAAGAGACTGGTGGTATTTTGTCCCTGTCCTAGAGATCTGTGGAAGTTTGAACTTGAGAGAGATGATTTAGGGTATCTAGTAAAAGAAATTTCTAAGCAGCAAAGCCTTCAAGAAGAAGCAGAGCATAAAAGTTTGGAAAATTTGCCAACTGATGATGCAACAGAAAAGAAAAACCCATTTTCTGGGGAGAAATTCAAGCCTGCTGCAGAAATTTGCATAAGTAACAAGAAGTCCTATGTTAATCACCAAGACAATGGGCAAAATGTCTCCAGGGCAGGGATGGGCCATGGCTCACGCCTGTAATCCCAGCACTTTGGGAGGCTGAGGCAGGCGGATCATGAGGTCAGGAGATCCAGACCATCCTGGCTAACACGGTGAAACCCCCTCTCTACTAAAAATACAAAAAATTAGCTGGGCATGGTGGCGGGCACCTGCAGTCCCAGCTACACGGGAGGCTGAGGCAGGAGAATGGCATGAACCCGGGAGGCGGAGCTTGCAATGAGCCAAGATTGTGCCACTGCACTCCAGCCTGGGGGACAGAGCGAGACTCCATCTCAAAAAAAAAAAAAAAAAAGTCTCCAGGGCATGTCAGAAACCTTTGCAGCAGCCACTCCCATCACACGTCGGGAAGACTAAAAGGAAAAAATGGTTTTGCAGGTCGGGCCCACGGCCCCCCTGCTGTGTGCAGCCTAGAGACTTGGTGCCCTATGTCCCAGCTGCCACTGCAGTGGCTAAAAGGGGCCAAGGTACAGCTCAGGTTGTGGTTTCAGAGGGTGCAAGCCCCAAGCCTTGGCAGCTTTCATGTGGTGTTGATCCTGCAGGTGCACAGAAGTCAAGAATTGAGGTTCAGGAACCTCCATCTAGATTTCAGAGGATGTATGGAAATGCCTGGCGGTCCAGGCAGAAGTTTGCTGCAGAGGTGGGGCCCTCACAGAGAACCTCTACTAGGGCAGTATGGAAGGGAAATATGGGGTTGGAGCCCCCACACAGAGTCCCCATTGGGACACTATGTACTGGAGCTGTGAGAAGAGGGCCAATGTCCTCCAGACCCCAGAATGGTACATCCACCAACTTGCACTCTGCACCTGGAAAGCTGTAGACACTCAATGCCAGCTGGTGAAAGCTGCCAAAAGGGGGGCTGTACCCTGCAAAGCTACATGTACGGAGCTGCCCAAGGCCATGGGAGTCCACCTCTTACATCAGCATGACCTGGATGTGAGACATGGAGTCAAAGGAGATCATTTTGGAGCTTTAAGATTTGACTGCCCTGGCCAGGCTCAGTGGCTCACGCCTGTAATCCCAGCACTTTGGGAGGCCAAGGCAGGTGGATTGCCTCAGGTCAGGAGTTCGAGACCAGCCTGACTGACATGGTGAAACGTTGTCTCTATTAAAAATACAAAAATTAGCTGGGCGTGGTGGCAGGCACCTGTAATCCCAGCTACTCAGGAGGCTGAGGCAGGAGAATCACTTGAACCCGGGAGGTGGAGGTTGCAGTGAGCCAAGACCAGGCCATTGCACTCCAGCCTGGGCAACAAGAGTGAAACTCTGTCTCAAAAAAAAAAAAAAAAAAAATTGACTGCCCCATTGGATTTTGGACTTGCATGGGGCCTGCAGTCCCTTCATTTTGGCCAATTTCTCCCATTTGTAACAGGTGTATTTACCCAATGGCTGTACCCCCACAGGATCTAGGAAGCAACTAACTTGCTGTTGATTTTACAGGCTCATAGGTGGAAGACACCTGCTTTATCTCAGATGAGACTTTGGACTGTGGACTTTTTTTTTTTTTGAGATGGAGTCTCGCTCTGTCGCCCAGGCTGGAGTGCAGTGGTGCCATCTCGGCTCATTGCAAGCTCCGCCTCCCGGGTTCATGCCCATTCTCCTGCCTCAGCCTCCCGAGTAGCTGGGACTATAGGCACCCGCCACCACACCCGGCTAATTTTTTGTATTTTTAGTAGAGACGGGGTTTCACCGTGTTAGCCAGGATGGTCTTGATTTCCTGACCTCGTGATCCACCCACCTCGGCCTCCCAAAGTGCTGGGATTACAGGTGTAAGCCACTGCGCCTGGCCTGGACTGTGTACTTTGGAGTTAATGCTAAAATGAGTTAAGACTTTGGGGGACTGCTGGGAAGGCATGATTGGTTTTGAAATGTGAGGACATGAGATTTGGCAGGGACCTGGGCGGAATGATATGGTCTGGCTGTGTCCCCACCCAAATCTCACCTGGAATTGCAATAAGCCCCATGTGTCAAGGGTAGGGCCAAGGGACGATTATTGAATCTTGGGGGCAGTTTCCCCCATACTGTTCTCATGGTAGTGAGTAAGTCTCACAAGATCAGATGGTTTAATAAATGTGAGTTCCTTTGCACAAGCTCTCTTGTCTGCTGCCATTAAGACATAACTTTGCTCATCATTTGTCTTCCACCATGATTGTGAGGCCTCCCCAGCCATGTGGAACTGTGAGTCAATTAAACCTCTTTCCTTTACAAATTACCCAGTCTCAGGTATGTCTTCATTAGCAGCTTAAGAGCAGACTAATACACCTTCCAATATGAGTTCAATTTCACACAATTAAGGACAGGGGGTTGATTAAAAGAAAAAAAAAAGGTTGAAACACTTGAAACACTTTGATAATTGTGTAACATCCTCTCATTGGATAATGCGAAGGGTTACTATGTTAATAGTAGGGGTCATTTGTTGCATTTACTATCTAAATATTGGGATTTCCCTTTTAAGACAAAAAAACTCGACTTCTGAGTTGAGAGCTCATGTGTACTGAAACCTGGATAGCAAGGGAGACTACTGAAACCTGGACAGCAGGGGAGACTGCAGGAGCAGGCTTTGAGCCAGCCTATACTCAAGCTGCTGGAGAGAAATGGCCCTGGGGAAACCAACCATGGATTCACACAGTAAGGAATATGTTGGTTTCAGGAATACACCGGTTTTAGTGACTTACACAGCTGGGCAAGCACTTACACACCAATCTCCAGAAGTCAGAAAAAAATAAGGGGATATATAATAAAAGTTCTATGACACTGGGCGCCTCCTAAGGTACCTGTGGTACCTTCACATGGATCAGACAGTATCATCAGCCACAAGACCTCTAGGGGGACTGAGACTGGGGCATTTTGCCACCTGGCAGAGACAGGAAGGTGGCAGCTACTGAAGGCAGGCGAATACGCTCTTTATCTCCATTAAAGAGATGTGTATCCTTTGTCTGCATCAACTGGCCTCTCCTGTCAGTCACCAAGCTGGTACCACCACCACCACAACAGGGAACATTACTTGCTTCATCAGTTTCCACCACTGGCAGCAACCCACCCTTGCCTCTGGCACCCAGTCCAAAAGCAGCGGTCACACTCACCTGTTCCCTAAATGACCCATCTCCCCTGTACTGGACTACAGCTAACCCTTTCTATCTACACTGTATCCCCTGCCAGGCTCTTCCACTGTATCCTGAACCCTGATCACAAAGCAGAGCAGTGGACACTGTCACTCAACCAACATGCCTTCAGCCTCCCAGAGACTTACACAGCACTACTGCACAGGCATCCCTCCCTTCCACCTCCCTATCAGCCGAGACCAATTCCTGGTTCTGATCTGGTTGGCCTGCCCTGCCTGGAGGTTACCTAGGACCCAAGGCTCAAAGGGAAAAACAAAAAAGGCAGACTTTAAACATCCATCTTCCCATTCTTCTCTCTTCTTATGTATTTCTACAGAATTAATACTTCTTGTCACTAAACACTACAATTCACAGGGAGTTATTTTAAAAGGGAGAAGACAAAAGAGTGACACTGAAACATGGATCCAAGAGAAAAGAAACACCAAGCTGGGCAGTGGCTCACGCCTGTAATCCCAGCACTGTGGGAGGCTGAGGTGGGCGGATCACCCCAGGTCAGGAGTTCAAGACCAGCCTGGCCAACGTGGGGAAACCCTGTCTCTACTAAAAATACAAAAATTAGCTGGGTGTCGTGGTGGGTGCCTGTAATCCCAGCTACTCAGGAGGCTGAGGCAGGAGAATCGCTTGAAACCATGAGAAGGAGGTTGCAGTGAGCCAAGATAGCACCACTTCACTCCAGCTTGGGCGAAAGAGCAAAACTCTGTCTCAAAAAAAAAAAAAAAGAAACATCAGTAATGTGAAGCTCAACATGCTGGTGATTGCTCTATTTCCAATGTTAATGATGAATTATAAGAAGCACAGATGGGCCGGGCGCGGTGGCTCACGCCTGTAATCCCAGCACTTTGGGAGGCCGAGGAGGGTGGATCACGAGGTCAGGAGATGGAGACCATCCTGGCTAACATGATGAAACCCCGTCTCTACTAAAAATACAAAAATTAGCCGGGCATGGTGGCGGGCGCCTGTAGTCCCAGCTACTCGGGAGGCTGAGGCAAGAGAATGGTGCGAACCCAGGAGGCGGAGCTTGCAGTGAGCTGAGATCACGCCACTGCACTCCAGCCTGGGCCACTCCCTCCTGAAATGCAACTAAAATGAGAGTTAAGGAGAAAACAAGGCATAAATCCACAAAGAGAACAGCAGCAGACAAAAGCAGATGAGACACAACATTTTGAAAGTTCTAAGACAAACAGACAAGTGTCAACTAACATAAAATATGGCCACCTCTACTTTGTTATGTGCTAACAGAAGCCAAAACACAGCAAGCCAACTCCTGCCACATAAAAACAGACTCAGAAATTGGGGGTAAGAGAGAATTCTAAAGGTGGGGAGAAATCAGAAGAATTAATAGAAAGTCTTCAAAGGGGTCACTAGGCACCCTACCCAAGCAGACAGGGACCCTCCCTGATCCTGAAGATGATGCCTCTGGAGACTGGGCGTGGCCACACTACACACAGCTTAAAGTCACAGGCCACACTTAGAAGAATATAGTCCGTGAAAGTCAAATTCTCCATCTTCTTCCTTACTTCTCAGACTCTAGCTCAGAGCAAAGGCATAGTCCCAAGAGGAAAGGCTCACTGATACTGACAACTGGGTGTTCTGTAATGAAAAAGCCAAACTTTGCCTAACACCCTCCAGAGAAGCTCACCAAGAGACAGACTTGAAGCAAACACACAGACTTCCAATCAGCTTTTCAGTACCTCTCTTAAATAAGAATACAGAGCAAGCATCATCAGTCTGAGTAGAAAAAAATACTGTTTTTCCTCTGCTCTCACGTCACAACAATCAACATAGAAGACTTCTGTGACCAAATGTGTGAGGGTTTCTCCCCACATGCCAAGCAAGAAATCAATTATGCAGCAGGCCCATGCACAGTGTTGCGCATCTGTAATCCCAACATTTTAGGAGGAGAAGGTCAGGGGACCACTTGAGCTCAGGAGTTTGAGACCAGCCTAGGCAACATGGTGAAACCTCATCCATACAAAAATCAGCGGGGCATGGTGGCACACACCTGTAGTCCCAGCTACTGGGGGGCTGAGGTAAGAGGACCACTTGAGCCTGGGATGGGGAGGTTGCAGTGAGCCGTGATCACACCACTACATTCCAACCTGGGCAGGAGTGAGACCCGGTCTCAAAAAAAAAAAAAAATTCTTCAGCGAACACCAACTAGGTGTCCTGCAATTCAACTGTCACACTATCTACCTGGAGATAGCATCAGATCCCACAGGTTGAGGGCTCAGTCCCACAAGACTGCCTACCCTTCAGACACCAGCCACAAGTCAGGGCCTCTGGAACATGTGATCAACTAGCTTTAAGTCAGTGAGAAAGAAAAGTAGCTCAGAGCAATCTGAAGAACATGAAGCCGGCAAAATTTAGAAAATGGGTCTTTAGTTACCACAGCCCCAGCCACGCTCAGGGTTAACTGTTTAAAGGGACTTGGGGTTTTTTTAATCTTCCCTTTCCTGTAGTTTCCAGACAAGCTGATAAATTACCAAGACTGTTACTACAAGTTACACAATGTGACCCTCAATCATTTTCTTCATGTTCCTGGAATGTGTGATACAAAGAACAATATACAGCCAACCAATAGTTTATGTTCAACTTAGAAACTGCCCCTATTTTTGCCCTTTAAAATCCCACTTGTAACTGTTGCTACTCGAAGCATATATTCAGAGCAACTTGAATCTATGCTTCCCAGGTTGCCGTCCTCAAATCTGGCCTAAATAAACTCTCTATTTATAGTAATTTTTGCTTTAGTTTCTTTCTTTAGGTCTATTAGAATTCCCCCATCTCCCTGTGTTTGATTAATTTGCTAGAGCAGCTCACAAAATTCAGGTAAACAATGACTTATATTTACCAGTTTATTATAAAGGGTATTACAAAGGACACAGATGAAGAGATGTATAGGGCAAGGTGTTAGTGTTCAGGCCTCTCCAGGCACACCACCCTCCCTCCAGGAACCTCCAGGTGTTCGGCTATTCTGGAGGCTCCCCAAACCCAATCCTTTTGGGTTTTTATGGAGGCCTCATTACATTAGCATGATTGATTAAACCAACAGCCATTGGTGATCAACATCACCTTGAACCCCTCTCTCCTTCCTGGAAGGTTGGGGGGCAGACATGAAAGTTCCAACCCTCAAAAGACGCATAGGTGTTTCAGATGACCAGCCCCCATCCCGAAGGGAGTCTGCAGGCCATCAATCAATCATTAGCATACAAAAAGACATCATTTTGGAGATTTTTAAGGATTGTATTAAATAGGCGTTGTAAGGCAGGAAATGAGGTCAAAGACAAAATAAACATTTCACAGTATCACAATCAGACACTGGAGAAAAATCTAGACTATAAAAGACAGAGATTAAAGAAAATAAAATTTTCAAGAAAAAAAACCTCACAAGAATCAGAGACAATGCTGGGTACAAAAGAAAACTTTAAAAATATTACTTTACAGCCGGCCACAGTGGCTCACGCCTATAATCCCAACACTTTAGGAGGCCGAGGAGAGTAGATCACTTGAGGTCAGGAGTTCGAGACCAGCCTGGCCAACATGGTGAAACCCCGTCTCTACTAAAAATACAAAAATTAGTCGGGCGTGGTGGCAGGCTCCTGTAGTCCCAGCTACTCAGGAGGCTGAGGCAGGAGAATGGCGTGAACCCGGGAGGCGGAGCTTGCAGTGAGCCGAGATAGTGCCACTGCACTCCAGCCTGGGTGACTGGAGTGAGACTCCATCTCAAAAAAAAAAACAAGAATAAAAAGAAATATTCAGAGCTCTCAATTAAAAATAATAACCAAAATTAAAAATTCAATACAAGAGTTGGAAAGATCAAGATGGAAGAAATCTCTCTGAAATGAAGAGTAAAAAAAAAAAAAAAAGACCAAGAGATGGAAAAAAATTAGAGGATGAGCCTGGAATATAAAATATTCTGCTGGCCGGGCACAGTGGCTCATACCTGTTAATCACAGCACTTTGGGAGGCTGAGGCGGGTAGATCACTTGGGGTCAGGAGTTCAAGACGAGCCTGGCCAGTATGGTGAAACCCCATCTCTACTAAAAATACAAAAATTAGCCAGGCATGGTGGCACGCACTTGTAGTCCCAGCTACTGAGCAGGCTGAGGCAGGAGAATCACTTGAACCCGGGAGATGGAGGTTGCAGTGAGCTGAGATCCCACCACTGCATTCCAGCCTGGGCATCACAGCGAGACTCCGTCTCAAAAAAAAAATTCTGCTTATAGGAGAATTTCATAAATAAACCACAGAGAAAAGAGCAGAGAAATAATACTATAAAACCATTTCCCGCAACAGGATAACACATTTCTAGATTCAAAAGCTCCAATGACTGTCCAGCATGATGAATTTTAAAAGATTCTCCACAGGTAGGATGACTGAAATTTCGTAACATCAAGGACAAAGAAGAGAACCTAAAAACTTCCCAAAGAAAAAAGCATATATAAAGGATCAACAATCAGCAAGACACAGGACATCTAGAGCAATACCTTCAAAATGCTAATGGAAAATTATTTCCAAGCCAGAATTCCACACCCAGTCAAGTCATTAATCAAGGCCAGGCATGGTGGCTCTTGAGCATAATCCCAACACTTTGGGAAGCCAAGGTGGGAGAATCACTTCAGCCCAGGAGTTTGAGACCAACCCAGCAACACAGTGAGACATTCTCAACAAAAAAATAAGAAGTTAGCTGTGCATAGTGGTGCACGCCTGTAGTCCCACCTACTCGGGAGACTGAGGTAGGAAGATCGCTTGAGCCCAGAAGGTAGAAGCACAGTAAGCCATGAATGATCATGTCGCTGCACTCCAGCCTGGGCGACAGAGTAGGATTCGGTCTTCAACTGGCAGGGGAGGAAATTCCCAGAAAGGCAGCTGTGCAGAAGGACTGGGGAGAAAAAAAAAAAAAAAAACAGTCCAGACTGGAGCAGGACCGAGTACTACAGGGGAGAAAAAAAGTAACTGACAAATTTACTACAAGTTTTTGACTCACTGGTGGATTGAAGAGTTTTACAAGGCAGCAAAAGTCTTCTATGATCAAAAGTCAAAAGATTACATGTAAATCAATAGCAATTTTACCATATCCACAAAGATAAAATACTTTTTTTTTTTTTTTTGAGACGGAGTCTCACTCTGTCACCCAGGCTGGAGGGCAGTGGCGCGATCTCAGCTCTCTGCAACCTCCACCTCCCGGGTTCATGCCATTCTCCTGCCTCAGCCTCCCGAATAGCTGGGACTACAGGCACCCGCCACCACACCCAGGTAATTTTTTTGTATTTTTAGTAGAGACAGGGTTTCACCGTGTCAGCCAGGATGGTCTCGATCTCCTGACCTCATGATCCGCTTGCCTTGGCATCCCAAAGTGCTGGAATTACAAGTGTGAGCCACCACACCCGGCCAAAATACTATTTTAAAAAGTGCCAAAAAAAGGTGAAAATAGTTGTCTATAGTTTAAAAAGGGGGTGGGCAAGAGATTGATATTTTTTTTTATTCTAAGGTTTAAAGCACTATTTGGTTGTTTTGTTTGTTTGTTTTGAGACAGAGTTTCGCTCTTGTTGCCCAGGCTGGAGTACAGTGGCGCGATCTTGGCTCACTGCACCCATCGCCTTCCAGGTTCAAGCGATTCTCCTGCCTCAGCCTCCCAAGTAGCTGGGATTACAGGCGCCCGCCACCACGCACAGCTGATTTTTGTACTTTTAGTACAGATGGGATTTTACCACGTTGGTCAGGCTGGTCTCAAACTCCTGACCTCAGGGGATCCACCCGCCTCAGCCTCCAAAAGTGCTGGCCTCCAAAAGCTTGAGCCACCACGCTCAGCCTATTTGGTCTTTCAATCTATGTACATGTATTATTTTGATAAATGTAAACATGTAAACAATAACCTGAATTATCTTCAACTATACCAAAACAAAAAAACCAACCTAAATTAATCTACCTATTTGAACCTTCCAACAGTGCTCTGCTTTCGTTTTTAAATTGGGGAGAGAAATTTAGAGAGTATCTTTAGAAACCAAAAATCATGAAGTATGATTTTGATCACATTTTGTTTTGTTTTTGTAGAGACGAGGTTTCACTATGTTGCCCAAGCTGGTCTCGAACTCCTGGGCTCAAGGGATTCTTCCATCTCAGCCTCCCAAAGTTCTGGGATTACAGGTATGAGCCACTGCAGTCAGCCTATAATATGCTTTTGAAAATTCACAGAACCCAGTGTTTGGGTATAAGCTTTAGAGTTAAAAGACCTATGTTCAGATCCTGACTCAATCGGACAAGTCACGTTTCCAAGCCTGATCTATAAAACGAAAATTCCCACCACCTACTTGACAGGATGTTTGGAAAATTGGGTGAAATAATATGTAAGTAGTTGGCATGGTGCCTCACAGTTACTAGAACTCGATAAATGGTAGCTGCTTTGACAGCAATTATTACTATTTACTACTATTATTACTATTACTTATTTTCCCCCTTACCAAAATTTGCCTAAAATATTCTAGAACAAGCTTGTCCAACTCATGGCCCCAGCCCAGGTCAGCTTTGAATGCAGCCCAACACAAATTTGTAAACTTTCTTAAAACGTTATGAGATTTTTTTGCAATTTTATTTTTTAGTTCATCAGCTATCATTAGGGTTAGTGTATTTTATGTGTGGCCTTCTTCCAATGTGGCCCAAGAAAGCCTAAAGATTGGACAGCCCTGTTCTAAGAACAAGGACATCAAGCTGCTTCTCAAATGGCTCAGAAGACTTCTGTTTGTTTGCCTTAGCATGCTGAATTTCACACCACTCCATAACTTAATTCAACATTTCACTATTTATATCCTGGAGCAAAACTGAATGCATAAACTAAAACTCATCAGATAAACACTAAGCCCTAGCTGTTGGTCTCTAGAGAATAAAACACCAGCAAACTAGCTGCAAAAGAACATTATTTTTATGCCATTATTAAAACCTATGCAAAGCTTTAAAATGTAAGCCATATTCAACAATTTAAATTATTTTAAATTTGAATTTGTATCTCTTTGAAAGCATTGAATCGAAACAGACAACAGATGGACAAAAAATACTGCCTTTGGAATCTGACAGTTCTAAGCCTGAAGCCTACTTTGCCTTCTACTCACCAGTATGACCTTCAGCAAAATTCTAAACCTCTCTAAGCCTCAGTTTTCTTACCTGTATGACCAGGCACAACCAATTACGTCATGGGGTTACTGTGACAATTAAAGGAGATATGTCCAAACAGCCCTGTAGTAGATGGTCCAAAAGTGAGAATTGGCCAGGCGCGGTGGCTCACGCCTACCCAACACTTTGGGAGGCCAAGGCAGGTGGATCACCTGAGGTCAGGAGTTCGAGACCAGCCTGACCAACATAGTGAAACCCCATCTCTATTAAAAATACAAAAAATTAGCCGAGCATGGTGGCGCACGCCTGTAATCCCAGCTATTTGGGGGGCAGAGGCAGGGGACTCCCTTGAACCCGGGAAGCGGAGGTTGCAGTGAGCCGAGACTGCGCCATCGCACTCCAACCTAAGCAACAAGAGTGAAACTCCGTCTCAAAAAAATAAAAAATAAAAAAGTGAGAACTGCTACAATTACATTACTATTTTGTTCCAAAAGCTAGAATTCAGGTTTAACTGTCTACAACTCCTCATGATATCCCAGTTCTCCAGCTCTCTTTCGCTATAAAAGTGGCTTCCTTATGAAAAAGGAAAAAAACTCATCTCTGTTCTTCAAGGGCAACAATGGAGAGTCAAAGAGATGTCACAGGTACATTCTGAAACAGAAGGGAAAGAAGGTTGGGTGACCCATCAACATGTAGAGGTCAGTTCCCACATGGCATTGGCCATTTCCAGTTGGGAACCACTTCTTAACAACAAGCCTAATACAAGCACCATCAAAGGGCAGACAGGCAAAGAAAGCAAAGAGGCAAGGAAGTCCAACTTTCCGTTTCCATGATCCACTGTGGAAGCAAATATATAACTAACAAAACAACTGGGTCAATTAGCCCCCACTTTGGGAGCATTTTTAACAGTGTGTTTTGCAGTTTTTGGTAGTTACTGTTATTAATAAGGTAATTCTTTAATTTCTTTAGACAAACAGTAAGACAGAAGGCAGGCAGAGGAAAGGAGAAAGAAAAATATTAATGCAAGCTGAAAAGCATAAGCAAAGCTTTCAGAAAGAGGTGAGAGAAACCTCCACCTTCCCAAGGAGTAACACCACAAGAGTATCTGTCCTCTCTATACCACTGCTGTACACATTTAATCAACTCAGTCCTTGAGAATAGCAGGAAATTTACTTACAGAATGTACCACCGCCTTTAAAATATAATGCTAGCAAAGAACCGCTGTCAGGTTCTGAGTTCTTTTCTGCAGCCTTCTTCAATAAGCATTTACTGACCACCTACAAAGTGCCAAACACTATGCTGTTTATTAGGGAAACCCTGCAACACAGTTTGATTCCTGTCCTCAGGGAGATCAGTACGAATAGGGAAGAGTCGAGTAAAGAGATCACCACCACAGAGAGTAAACACCAGGCACAAAGGAAGCCCAGACAAGCTCCAGTCCTATCAATATCCAGGCAACCAGCCCAGGGTTAGGAACTTTCTGAACCTAAGGAACACTCCTGAACACCACAATTGAACCGTCACAGCAGTATTCCCACACCCCCACAGGTCCTTAGGCAGACACACCCACTGCATGGGCACAGACGCACAGCTGTGTCTGTGCATACATGTTTTGGTCATTAGTTCAGTCAACAAATACTGAGGGCCACACTAAACAGGCAGTTATCAGTGCCAGCTCGGGTCCTAATTCCTCATGTGACTTCGGACAAGTCACTTCCTGAATTGGTACTGGTTCATACCAAAGGCCACAGAAGACCTTGGAATATTCCTCCCCTCAGCTGTCAGCCCTCCTCCCTCGGTGGTGGTTCCACCCTTTCCTAAGCACTAAAAATTTAAAGGCTGAGACCATGAGTCAGTATTATTTTGAATTAACCATGTTCCTTTAGTTTTTTAAAGTGACCACTGCACCTCATTCCTTTCCTCCACCCACCCTGAACCGGTCTACATTTGAGATTTAAGTGGGGTGGCGGGGGGGGGGGGATCCCTATGCAAATCCCTGACCTCCGGAATTTTCAATCTAGTTGAGTAACAGAATCAAACATGAAGAGAGATATGTAAGATAAGGTACACCAAGCACTTATGACTAAAGACATTGCAAGGCCAAGAGCAGGTGAAATGCAGCGAGGGGCGGACCGCACCGCGAGGGTAAAGCCTCAACGCCCCCCAGGACTTAAGGAGGGGAGACCTCTGGGCAGGAGAACTGAGAAGGCAAGTTCCCTGGAGCAGAGGGAGCAGCAGGGGTAGAGATCGGACGCCGGGAGACCCCAGGCGGCGGGCCGCAGCAGGTCCCGGCAGTCAGACATGTGGGACACTCCCGAGCGGCCAGAAAGGATGCAAGGCGGAGGCTGCAGTCGGGAAAGGGGGAGGGTCCGCGGGGCCGGAGAGGAGGGGCTCGGGGAAAGGACCGGAGGCGGACGCCGGGGAAGCGATGGGAAGGGGTCTGAGAGGCCGGGGGCGCCCACTGGGAGGGCTCTCGAATGGGCTGCTCTAGGGGAGACTGAGAGGGCGGACCTGGGGAAGGTCAGGGTGGTCCAGGGAGGTGGGCGGACCCGTGGCCAGGAGCCTCAGGGAAAATTAGGGAGTGGGGACACCGCGGAGGTGGCGCGGTGCGGGGTCCCCTCGGAGGGGCGCGAGGCTGGGCAGCTCTAGAGGAGAATCTGGAGAGGCGCGGGCCAGAGGGGAAAGGAGCTAGGGTCGTCCGGACTAAACAGGGACACTCACCTGCGAACCAGAGTGGACAACGCCAAGACGCCACGGCGGTTCCTCGCCTCCTCGCCTGCGAATGCCGCACGTCCGGCGTCCTGGCCGCCGTTCTGACGTCACTCCTCGGCGCGCATGCGCGGCGGGGCCCGGCCGGTGGGGCGGGGTGTCTGGGTGGTTTCCTGAGAAACGGGACAGAAGGAGGCAGGGGGCGTGGGTCTCCCAGGAGGTCGGCGCTTCCACTAAAAGGAAGTGTTACAAAGTGAGATCCTGTCTTAAAAATATAAAAATTAAAAAAAAAATTGTTGGCACCCTAATCTTGGTTTCTAAATACCGCTCTCTAAAAATAGGGCCAAGGCGCCTTAGAGAAATGGGCGACTCTAGGACCCGGGCGCAGAAAGCTCCAGCTGAGCCGGGAGCGTTTTGTAGGCCAGAAGCTTGAGGTGCTCAAAAAACTGAAGGACCGGGCGTCCAAGGGCGCAGGGATCTACCCAGAGAACTTCCGGGGGCCGCGCCTGGGACAATTTGAGCAGCAATATAAAGTACATTGCATTAAGTTATAACCTAAAGTATAAAACAGCCCAGAGCCCGTGCTGATATAAATACGTGATTAAATAAATGAGGGAGAAGGGATAATCTTCCTTGCAGAGGAATTCTAATAATACCTCATCCAGAGGGGTGTGGTAATCCGTCCGCACCCACCCTGAGTGTGGCCTATGCCTGGGGACGACCTTTCCAAGAGTACAGTGTGGAAAGAGGGCTGTAGAGCCACTCCACGTGAAAATCAAAGTGATTAGTCACTGCACTTGCCCTTGACATGTGATTAAAAAAAACCGTGACCTCAGTCTAACTGAAAGATAAACATCAGACAAATCTCGTTTGTGGGATATTCCTCAAAACACCTCACCAGTACTCCTCAAACTATCAAGGTAATCAAAAGCAAGAAAAAAACTGAGACACTGTCATATGCAACATGGTGATGTAGCTAGGCTATAAACTTAAAATAAAATTTAAGTTTAGGTAATAGTAGTTTTTAGTTATAAGAAATGTATAATGGTTATGTAAGATGTTAACATTAGGAGAAATTGTGTGAAGGGTATACTAGCTTTATAACTTTTTTGTAGTCTAAAATTATTCCAAATGAAAAGTTGGGGGTTTTCTGAAGACAATAGAGGGAAAATAAATGTTAGCCAGGTGAGATGGTTCATGCCAGTAATCCCAGAGCTTTGCGAGCCAGAGGCAGGAGGATTGCTTGAGCCCAGAAGTTTGACCTGCAATCAAGCCACTGCGTTCCAGCCTAGCAGGGGTTGGGAGGGGGTGTAGGGGTACTGCCTGGAAAGAGGCTTGAGAGAGCCTCCTGGCAACCCCACTCCTAGGGTGCTGAAAATGTTCTATACATTGATCTGAGTGGTGGGTACGTGTGTGTAAGTAAAACTTTATCAAGCTGAACACTATACTTAACATTTGTACATTTTTGGCCGGGCACCGTGGCTCACGCCTGTAATCCCAGCACTTTGGGAGGCCGAGGCAGGCAGATCATGAGGTCAGGAGTTTGAGACCAGCCTGACCAACGTGGTGAAACACCGTCCCTATTAAAAATACAAAAAACAATTAGTCGGGCCTGGTGGCGCGCTTGTAATCCCAGATACTCAGGAACTAAAAATACAAAAATTAGCCAGGCGTGGTGGCGGGCGCCGGTAGTCCCAGCTACTTGGGAGGCTGAGGCAGGAGAATGGTGTGAACCTGGGAGGCAGACGTTGCACTGAGCCGAGATCACGCCACTGCACTCCAGCCTAGGCGACAGAGAGACTCCATCTAAAAAAAAAAAAAAAAAAAAAAAAATTTGTACATTTTTCTGTGTATAAATTATATCTAAATTTAAAAGGGAAAAACTCTTAAAAAAAAAAACTTTGGAAGAGCCCTATTATTATTGGTCTTCAAAACCCCAAACTCTGCCAATCAGGGCCCCTGTCTTAACCCAGCTCCTCTCTGGGGAAAATTTTTAAAATGCAGGGTAGGGAGTCCTATGATGCCTGCAATCCCATCTTTTGCAAGATATTATGGCTTAGTCAACACAAGAGTTCAGAGATTTGTGTGACATGGGGTTCTTCCTGGTTCCGCTGCTTCTGGATGAGCTCGGGTAAATTGCCTGACATCAACAAGCTTCTTGACCAGCCCTCATTAAGGCTATACTAGCCCTGACCACCTTCAGGGTCAGTCTTAGGGACCTTTCAGGGTCTGAGTTTGGAGTATCCAAAAATACACTAACACATTCTCTCTGAGTGATGGGACTGTGGATGACATTTCTTTTTTCTACTTTTCTGCATTTTCCAAGTTTTCTTTCATGAATATGTATCACTTCAACAACAGGAAAAAGTAATATTTAAGGCTGGGTGTGATGGCTCACGTCTATAATCCCAGCACTTTGGGAGGCCAAGACAGGAGAATTACTTGAGCCCAGGAGTTCAAGACCAGCTTGGGCAACACAGTGGGACACTTTCTCTACAAAAAAATAAAAATAAAAAAATTAGACTGGCATGGTGGCATGCATCTGTAGTCCCAGCTACTTGAGAGGCTGAGAGGGAAGCTTCACTAGAATCCGGGAGGTCAAGGGTGCAGTGAGCCATGATTGTGTCACTGCACTGCAGGTTGAGCAAAAGAATGAGACCCTGCCTCAAAATAATAATAATTTTTTTTTTGAGATGGAGTCTCATTGTCACCCAGGCTGGTGTACATTGGCACCATCTAGGCTCACTGCAACCTCCGCCTCCTGGGTTCAAGCAATTATTCTGCCTCAGCCTCCTGAGTAGCTGGGAATACAGGTGTGCGCCCCCACACCCAGCTATTTATTTTGTATTTTTAGTAGAGACAGGGTTTCATCATGTTGGCCAGGCTGGTCTCAAACTCCCGACCTCGTGATCCACCTGCCTCGGCCTCCCAAAATGCTGGGATTACAGGCGTAAGCCACTGCACCCAGACAAAAAAAAAGTAATATTTTAATAAAGTTCAGTTTAAGTAGGCGTTCCAGTACCTGGAGGAGGGAGTGTCCCATAACAAGTTTTCTGATTCAGTAAAACTGGCTTTCTGGGCTGGGCGTGGTGGCTCACGCCTATAATCCTAGCACTTTGGGAGGCCGAGGCATGCAGATCAGAGTTCGAGACCAGCCTGGCCAACGTGGTGAAACCCCATCTCTACTAAAAATACAAAATAATTAGCCAGGCGTGGTGGCGGGCACCTGTAATCCCAGCTACTTGCGAGGCTGAGGCAGGAGAATAGCTTGAACCCAGGAGGCGGAGGTTGCAGTGAGCTGAGATTGTGCCACTGCACTCCAGCCTGGGCGACTGAGTGAAACTCCAACTCAGAAAAAAAAAAAAAAAAAGAAAAGAAAAACTGGCTTCCTGTTCATGTTAATTGAGAAGAGGCCAGGGGAAAGAAGGCTGGGTGCAGGTGAGGACGCCTGCTTTCCAGCCCCCTATCTGCCTGTCCTGAATGTGCAGCCTCTTGTCTGAAACTGAGAGGGAGAAGTCCAAGAGTTCAAAGAGTTGCATTGGGACTCTGTACCCATCAGTCACCTGTCTCTGTGGCCCTCAACTGGCTCAAACCAAATTACCTGCTGCTAAGCCCCACTCCATTTTTTGCCCAGTTACTAGTATGCGTTTCTTTATTGAAGAAAATAAAGTGAGAAGTTCTGGTGGTTAAAAAAGAAATTCCAGGCCAGGCACATTAGCTCACACCTGAAATCCCAACATTTGGAAGGCCGAGGCAGGAGGATCACTTGAGGCCAAAAGTTCAAGACCAACCTGGACAACATAGTAAAACAACATATACAAAAACATAAGTAAATTAAAAAAAAAAAAAACTCCAAATAGAAACATGAAGTAAAATACCATGTCTCCCCTGCTACATCCCACATAATTGGGAATGTGGAGCTTCCAAGGAATAGGAGATAACAGGCACTCTTCCTTTACTTTTTCTTTCTTTGTGTTTTTTTTTTTTTTTTTTTTTGAGACGGAGTCTCGCTCTGTCGCCCAGGCTGGAGGGCAGTGGCGGGATCTCGGCTCACTGCAAGCCCCACCTCCCAGGATCACGCCATTCTCCTGCCTCAGCCTCCCAAGTAGCTGGGACTACAGGCACCCGCCACCACGCCCGGCTAATTTTTTGTATTTTTAGTAGAGACGGAGTTTCACCATGTAAGCCAGGATGGTCTCCATCTCCTGACCTCGTGATCCACCCGCCTCGGCCTCCCAAATTGCTGTGATTACAGGCGTGAGCCACAGCGCCCGGCCGAAATTTTTTATATGTAAAAAAGTAGCCAGGGTGGAACAGTAGGATTTCAGCTGCCCCGCAATGTTTACCAACACCCAGGTCCATCCCAAACAGACAGACAGCACTAGGGAGAAGAGCAGGGGCAAGCAATGCAGAGTGCAGCGCAGGAAGCCATTCCAGCATGCTGGCTGCACCTTTGCTTCTCCTATACGGAAACTTTGGAACTGCTTTTTGGGCTGGAAAACAATGAGTTTTTGCATGCCTAAATTTTACTTCATTTTGCCCTCAACATCTACTAAGAAGCCATGGCTTTCTTCAGACAGTGGAATCCATTTCTTTCTTTCTTTTTTTTATTTTTTTGAGACGGAGTTTCACTCTTGTTGCCCAGGCTGGAGTGCAATGGCTCGATCTTGGCTCACCACAACCTCCGCCTCCCAGGTTCAAGTGATTCTCCTGCCTCGGCCTCCCAAGCAGCTGATACTACAGGCACCCACCACAACACCCAACTAATTTTATATTTTTAGTAGAGACGGGGTTTCTCCAGGTTGGTCAGGCTGGTCTCGAACTCCCAACCTCAGGTGATCCGCCTGCCCCGGCCTCCCAAAGTGCTGGAATTACAGGCATGAGCCACCACGCCCGGCCAAAGACAGTGGAATCCATTTCTTTTGAGGATAGTAGTTGGGGTTTTGCCCACTATAAACAGGAAGCTGCCCATGTACACAAGAATGGAGAAATAAAAAGGGGCACAGCTGTGGTACAGGCAGCCTTGCAGTTAATGTCCTTGTTTACAGGTCTGTTTCTCTCCCCCTTCACTCCCTGCTTTGGATTGCAGCCTTTTCTGCCTATTTCAACCATCCACAGGAAAGTGAGTGCCCTTTCTCCTCCAGCCCACCTGAGCCTCTACTGCTACTTCAGTTTGGAGTGTTTCTTGTTTACTGTTGAACATCTGTCACCTATTTCACAGGCATCTATGGAGGGATAAAATGAGTTCTTGGCCTCCCATTTTGAATCCGAAGCCCTCAACCCCAAATACTTTGTTTTTTGTTTGTTTGTTTGTTTGTTTTTGAGATGGAGTCTTGCTCTGTCACCCAGGCTGCAGTGTAGTGGAGTGATCTCGGCTCACTGAAACCTCCGCCTCCCAGGTTCCAGCAATTCTCCTGCCTCAGCCTCCCGAGTAGCTGAGACTACAGGCACACGCCACCACACCTGGCTAATTTTTGTGTTTTTTAGTAGAGATGGGGTTTCACCATATTGGCCAGGCTGGTCTCAAACTACTGACCTTGTGATCTGCCTGCCTCAGCCTCCTAATGTGTTGGAATTACAGGCGTGAGCCACTGCACCTGGCCTTTCTGTTTTTTATTTCTTGAGACACGGTCTCACTCTGTTGCACAAGCTAGGGTGCGGTGGCATGACCACAGCTCACTGCAGCCTTGAACTCCAGGGCTCAAGTGATCCTCTTACCTCAGTCTCCAGAGTAGCTGGGACTACAGTGTGTGCCACCACACCCAACTAATTGTTTTTAAATTTAATTTTAATTTTTTTTTTTTTGAGACGGAGTCTCACTCTGTCGCCCAGGCTGGAGTGCAGTGGCAAGATATTGGCTCACTGCAAGCTCCGCCTCCCGGGTTCACGCCATTCTCCTGCCTCAGCCTCCGGAGTAGCTGCGACTACAGGCGCCCACCACCACGCCCGGCTAATTTTTTGTATTTTAAGTAGAGACGGGGTTTCACTGTGTTAGCCAGGATGGTTTTGATCTCCTGACCTCGTGTTCCACCCGCCTTGGCCTCCCAAAGTGCTGGGATTATAGGCGTGAGCCACTGCGCGCGGCCTAGTAATTTTAATTTTTTAAAATAGAGACAGGGTCTCATTATATTGCTCAGGCTGGTCTTCAACTCCTGGACTCAAGTGATCCTCCTGCCTCGGCCTCCCAAGGTGCTGGGATTACAGGCATGAGCCACCACACTCAGCCCTCAACTAATTTTTTAATTTTTTGTAGAGATGATTGGTGGGGGGGTCTCCATATATTGCCCAGGTTGGTCTCAAACTAACTGAAGGGAGAGAGCCAGGAAGGCCAGCAGCACGGTGCTATACAGCATGTCCACAGGCAGGTATAATAGATGCAAGGAGCCTCAAGGGCACATAATAAAGTCATTAGGAAGGAATGCATTTTGGGTTTTTTTGTTGTTGTTTGTTTGAGACAAGTCTCGCTCTGTCGCTCAGGCTGGAGTGCAGTGGTGCGATCTCGGCTCACTGCAAGCTCCACCTCCCGGGTTCACGCTATTCTCCTGCCTCAGCCTCCCAAGTAGCTGGGACTACAGGCACCCACCACCACGCCCAGCTAATTTTTTTGTATTTTTAGTAGAGACGGGGTTTCACCGTGTTAGCCAGGATGGTCTCGATCTCCTGACCTCATGAGCCGCCCGCCTCAGCCTCCCAAAGTGCTGGGATTACAGGCGTGAGCCACCGTGCCCGGCCTGCATTTTGTTTTTGTCGTTGTCGTTTTGTTTGTTTGTTTTTTGAGACAGAGTCTCGCCCTGTTGCCCAGGCTGGAGTGCAATGGCACGATCTTGTCTGACTGCAAGCTCCGCCTCCCGGCTTCAAGGGATTCTCCTGCCTCAGCCTCCTGAGTAGCTGAGATTACAGGCACCTGCCACCACGCCTAATTTTTTGTATTTTTAGTAGAGATGGGGTTTCACCATGTTGGCCAGGCTGGTCTCGAACTGCTGACCTCGTGATCTGCCCACCTCGGCCTCCCAAAGTACTGGGATTACAGGCGTGAGCCACCGCACCCGGCAGGAATGCATTTTGATCATATATTCCCTTTGTTTTTAATATTAAATTTACACAGTATAATTTTTAATATTGGCTGCGTTTCACAAATGGCTTACAGAATTCCTGGAAATTTGTCCTTTGGCTTACACTAGTGGCCCCAGCATATCCCTGAGCTTGTTCAGCTGTTCTCTTGATGATAGATGCATGAATGCTTTCCTGTTTGAGGTTATTATCAATAAAATTGTAATGAACATTTCTGTACAAGTCTTTGCATGGATATATGATTGCAATTCTCTTTGGTACAATTTGCTGAGTGATGAGATAGATGTGTAGTTTTTTGTTGTTTGTTTTTGGTTTTGTTTTGTTTTGTTTTTTGAGATGGAGTCTCACTCTGCTGCCCAGGCTGGAGTGGAGTGGCATGATCTCGGCTCACTGCCACCTCTGTCTCCCAGATACAAGCGATTCTCCACCCTCAGCCTCCCGAGTAACTGGGATTACAGGTGCCCACCACCATGCCCAGCTAATTTTTGTATTTTTATCAGAGATGGGGATTCACCATATTGGCCAGGCTGGTCTCGAATTCTTGACCTGTGTTTTAAGACAGGGACTTGCTTTGTCACCCAGGCTGGAGTGCAGTAGCATCATCATAGCTCACTGCAGTCTCCACCCCCTGGGCTTGACAATCTTCTTGCCTTACTTGCCCCCTACCAGTAGCTGGGACTGCAGAGTGCACCACCACATCCAGCTAATTTTTGTTTTGTTTTTTTGAGACGGAGTCTTGCTGTTCTGTGTCGCCCAGGCTAGAGTGCAGTGGTGTGATCTCGGCTCACTGCAACCTCTCCCTCTCAGATTCGAGCGATTCTTCTGCCTCAGCCTCCCCAGTAGCAGGGACTACAGGCACCCGCCACCACGCCTGGCTAATTTTTGTATTATTAGTAGAGACGGGTTTCACCATGTTGGCCAGGCTGGTCGTCTTGAACTCCTGACCTCAGGTGATCCACCCACCTCGGCCTCCCAAAGTGCTGGAATTATAGTTGTGAGCCGCCGCACCCGGCCTGTGTGTGTGTGTGTGTGTGTGTGTGTGTGTGTGTATAAATATATATATATATATTTTTTTTTTTTTTGTAGAAAAGGGGCTCTTGATATATTACCCAAGGTGATCTTGAACTCTTGGGCTCAAACAATCCGCCTGCCTTGGTCTCCCAAAGTGTTGGAATTATAGGCTTACAGGCATAAGACACTGCACCTGGCTGATGTTTGCTTGTTTGTTTATTTATTTGTTTTGAGACAGTCTCCCTCTGTCACCCAGGCTGGAGTGCAGTGGCGTGATCTCGGCTCACTACAACCTCTGCCTCCCGGGTTCAAGCAATGCTCCTGCCTCAGCCTCCTGAGTAACTGGGATTACAGGTGCCCACCACAACGCCCGGCTAATTTTTGTATTTTTAGTAGAGACGAGGTTTCACCATGTTGGTCAGGCTGGTCTGGAACTCCTGACCTCAAGTGATCTGCATGCCTCAGCCTCCCAAACTGCTAGGATTACAGGCTTCAGCGACCACACCAGGCCAGATGTTTAGTTTCATAAGAAATGATTAGAACTTTATCCAAAGTGATTATACCATTTTGTACTCCCATCAGAAATATATATATTTTAAATTATTACTATTTTTTGAGACGGAGTCCCACTCTGTTGCCAGGCTGGAGTGCAGTGGTGCGATCTTGGCTCACTGCAACCTCCGCCTCCTGGGTTTAAGCGATTCTCCTGCCTCAGCCTCCCTAGTAGCTGGGACTGCAGGCGCGCCCCACCACGTCCAGCTAATTTTTGTATTTTTAGTAGAGACGAGGTTTCACCATGTTGGCCAGGATGGTCACAATCTCTTTTTTTTTTTTTTTTGAGCCAGAGTCTCGCTCTGTTACCCAGGCTGGAGTGCAGTAGTGTGATCTCGGCTCACTGCAACCTCCGCCTCCCGGGTTCAAGCAATTCTCCTGCCTCAGCCTCCCAAGTAGCTGGGACTATAGGCACGTGCCATCATGCCTGGCTAATTTTTTTGTATTTTTAGTAGAGACGGGGTCACCATGTTAGCCAGGATGGTCTTGATCTCCTGACCTCGTGATCCGCCTGCCTCAACCTCCCAAAGTGCTGGGATTACAGGCGTGAGCCATCACGCCTGGCCAAGATTTTTATTTATTTTTAATTTAATTTTAGAGTAGGTAATGTATTCACGTGGTTCAAAAATTAAAAAAAAAAAAACCCAAACATGAAAATTATCTTTCTCACCTCTGTCCCCTATCTGCTCAGGGCCCACTTTTTCCCAGTCTCACCACAGATAATCATTGCTGGTAGATTTTTGGCTATTTTTTGGTATTTCTGTAAATATGACAATATTCTGTAAATGTAAGTAAATACAGATATATTTTTTCATTTCTACCTTTTTACATAACATTCTTTTTTTTTATTTTTTAAGACGGAGTTTCGCTCTTGTTGCCCAGGCTGGAGTGCAATGGCGCGATCTCGGCTCACTGCAACCTCCACCTCCTGGGTTCAAGCAATTCTCCTGCCTCAGCCTCCCGAGTAGCTGGGATTACAGGCATGTACCACCACGCCTGGCTAATTCTGTATTTTTAGTAGAGACGGGGTTTTCCCATGTTGAGGCTGGTCTCGAACTCCTGACCTCAGGTGCTCCACCCGCCTCGGCCTCCTAAAGTGCTGGGATTACAGGCGTGAGCCACCGTGCCCGGCTTTACATACTATTCTTACACAGAGTTCCATACCTTGGTTTTTTTTCATTGAATAGTCTACCTTGGAGATATTTTCATTTCAGTACATACAAAGTTTCCCCATTTCTTTTTCAAGTTATAGGCTATTTCACTGCATGATGAACCAGAGTTTACTCAGTCATTTCCCTAGGTGTGGACACTAGGGTTTGTTTCCAGTATTTTGCTACTGTGCACAATGCTGCAATTAATAGGTGTGAACTCATTTTATTTCACACATCTATAAGTATCTCTGTAGGCAAACTCCCAGAAGTGCAGCTGTTGAATGAAACATTGTTTGTGCATTTATTTTGACACACATCATCAGATGATCCCCTTTCCCATCCAGCAATGTCTGAGAGTGCGAGCTTCCTGGCAGCCTTACCAATAGCATTGTCAATTTTTTGGACGTTTGCCAATCACAGTGAAAACTGCTACCTCAAAGAGTTTTAACTTGCATTTTTCTTTATAGAAGTGAGATTGGATATTTTTCATATGACTAACAGCCAGACTTAGTCCTTTGCTGTGAACTCTCATTTTTCTATTGGGTGGTAGGGCTTTTTATTGTTGACTTCTGGAAGCTTTTGGAATATTAAAGAGATTAGCTTTGTCTATTACATGTGTTGGGACTATTTCTTCCTTGTTAATCATTTATCTTTTGACTTTGCTTATGGTGCTTTTTGCCGACCAAAGCTTTTCATAGTCATGACTTCTGGATTTCGAGTAATAACGTAGAAAAGCCTTCTTTACTCCAATACTAAAAAGGAATTTCCCCATGTTTTCTTCTTGTCCTTTTATCACATTTATATTTTATTTTATTTTATTTTTTTTGAGACGGAGTCTTGCTCTGTCGCCCAGGCTGGAGTGCAGTGGCCCGATCTCGGCTCACTGCAACCTCCGCCTCCCGGGTTCAAGAGATTCTCCTGCCTCAGCCTCCAGAGCAGCTAAGATTACAGATGTGCGCCACCACGCGCAGCTAATTTTTGTATTTTTAGTAGAGACGCGGTTTCACTATGTTGGCCAGGCTGGTCTTGAACTCCTGACCTCGTGATCTGCCCGCCTCAGCCTCCTATAGTGCCGGGATTACAGGCGTGAGACACCGCGCCCATCTGTTTTTATTTTATAAACGACTGAAAAAAGACCAGAGCCAGGCCTCCTCCCTTCCATCACTAATCTTTATTGCAATAACTCCCTCCTTTGTCGTCCTGTACCTAGCTCAGACCAGACGACACCCCAAACACAAACACCAAGACACGCACCTCTTTAATACGAAATAATAAACATACCTCCCCCGGAGAGACACCCTGAACTAACCAAATCATTGTAACTATACACTAAGCCTTACATAAAAATACTAACATTTGGCCGGGCGCGGTGGCTCACACTTGTAATCCCAGCACTTTGGGAGGCCAACGTGGGTGGATCACCTGAGGTCAGGGGTTCGAGATTAGCCTGACCAACATGGTGAAACCCCCGTCTCTACTAATAACACAAAAATTAGCCAGGTGTGGTGGCGGGCGCCTGGAATCTCAATTACTCAGGAGGCTGAGGCAGGAGAATCGCTTGAACCCGGGAAGCGGAGGTTGCAGTGAGCCAAGATCGCGCCACTGTACTCCAGCCTGGGTGACAAGAGCGAAACTCCGTCTCAAAAAAAAAAACCAAAAAACCCCCTAACATTCTAGTACACTTCCCTGAACTCTTGTCTATAGAAATGATCCCGCACTTCTACACTTGAAACGCTGACTTGCATTCTCTAAAATCTGCACTCCTGAGCGGGCGCCCGCAGCCTCCGCACTGGCAAAGAATCTGTGAGCTGAGCTCCGCCCCGCTCCGACCCCGTAGTGGCGGTCACCCGGGGTGTGCTCGACTCCCGGGTGCGGCCTGAGGATCCGCGCCCTGGCGTCTGGGCACACACAAAGGTTTCTGCGGCGCAGGACTATCTCAAAATATAAATTAAATACTTTTTTCACAGACAGTTAATAAAAAAACTACAGCTACACCCGGCCCTTTCGCCAACTGGGACCGGCCCACTGCGCGCTCGCGCTCGCGCTCGTCCATCCGGGCGTCTCGAGGGCGCCGGCGGGAGCGAGCACGCTGCGCAGTCACGTGCCCGGCGCGCCCCCGTCGCGGCGCGCTCAGGCGGAAGTGAGGTCGGCGGCTCCGGTGGCTGCGCAGCGTCGGCGGGGAGCGCGGGCTGCGGAGAGGCGGGCCGGGCCAAGCGGAGCCGAGCGAGCGGGAGCGCGGCGTCCGGGAGGCGGCGGAGACGCGGGGCTCGGAGGGTCAGCCTCTTATCGTAGCAGGTCTCCTCGGCGCGCCCCCCTTGTTTCGCCCCACGGCCAAGCCCGCCGCGGGCCGGCGTGCGCTGGTCACTGAGGCCCAGGTCGCCGCCGCGGCGCGGTGAGTGGGGGCGGGCAGCGGGCGACTGCGCGTCCAGGCCGGAAGTGCGGCGCTTTGTGCGGCCGGCTCGGGGCGGCGCCAAGGTCGGTCCGCGGCTCGGGGTCGCTGGGCGTCTGGACCGGCCTGGGCTGCGCTTTGTGCCGCGGGCAAGGCCGGGCGGGGGCCGGGGGCGGAGCTCGGCCGGACACGTACGCGTGCAGGTGCGGTCCGGGCGGCGCGGGCCTGCCGCCTAGGTGGCCAAGGTGGCTTCGCGGCGCGGGGCGTTCTCCTAAAGGTCGGGGTCACAGCCGTCAGGAATGCGAGCGTGAAACCCGGGGGCAGAGCTTTGTGACAATAGTCATTTCCAATGTGTAACTGCTCACTTTGTCTACCCACGAAGTAAAGATAATTTTTTTTTTTTGCTTGGCGGAATCTGAGCGTTCTCCTTCCAGCTTGAAAAGGCACGATTTAAATTACAGATTTTTAAGATTTCCTTCAGAAAGGACGTTTCGTGGCCTAGCCTGGGTTAACTTTGAAAAAAGAGTGCAGTGCGCCTTTACGACGTCCACAAATAAGGGTATTTCTGTTTTATAGTGTATGTGAACATGAAGTGTGCATCTCATGGGCTGTTTGAGTTAATGTTTAATCATTAAAGTCAAACAAGAATATTTTGCAGTGTTTTCGCATGCAAGGAAGCTTTACAAATAAAAAGGTTTATATAGTTTCCACTCCTTAAACTTTCAGGTCATCCTTGTGTAATTTGAGATCACTTTTCTCAAATACTATGGATGAAAGATTCTAGATTAAATAAAACTTTTTGGTTTTGGCAAAAACAGGACACATTTTTAAGCTCTTGTAGATAAAGGAGTGGGTTATTTTTGCTTTGACAGCCAAGATTTGAGCAGTGTAAGGCTATTCTAATTTTGAAGCTAGTGTTGCAGAAATTGTGAAGATCTTGCTTCTCTTTGTCTTTACGAAGCAGGCTTACTTTGGTGGAGTGTTGGCATATGTTACTCATGTAACATTTTGGAATGTTTCTGCATACCAGAAAGCTTTAAAATGAGTTAAAATTAGTTGTGATTTTGACTAAATGAAAGTTAAGGTCTCGTAGAAGGCGGCCTGTAGACTTTTAAGAGTTGGAGCCTGCTTTCTTTGGGTTCTCCTGGGTGTTCCCTGTGCAGCAGTCACTGGAAATGCAGAAGCAGGTGGTTCTCTTCTTCCTAACTCCTGCACTTAGGAATAGTGGAAGAATTAGGCTGTGTGTATGAGTTAAGTGCCTGGAACCTAAAAGGAGGACGGAAGCAGCCCAGGTCTTCTTATCAGATCTTAATATATTTGTTAGGAAGTAAGAGCAGTGTAATGCCATAGAAGTAGAGGATTAGAATTGAAAAAAATCTACAGTGGGTTTTAAAATTTTTTTATATAGGTTCCGTAGTTTAAAGGGAAATTATACCCAAGTTGTCTTAGACAGTTTCTTTTCCTGGATCAATTGAGCACTTTTTTTTTTTTTTTTTTTTTTGAGACGGAGTCTCCCTCTGTTGCCCACACTGGAGTGCAGTGGCGCCATCTCGGCTCACTGCAAGCTCCGCCTCCCGGATTCACGTCAGTCTTTTGCCTCAGCCTCCCAAGTAGCTGGGACTGCAGGCGCCCGCCACCACGCCTGGCTAATTTTTTTGTATTTTTTTTTTTTAGTAGAGACGAGGTTTCACCGTGTTAGCCAGGATGGTCCCAATCTCCTGACCTCGTGATCCGCCCGCCTCGGCCTCCCAAAGTGCTGGGATTACAGACGTGAGCCACCGCGCCTGGCCGAGCACAATTTTAAAAGAACAGTACACCAGCGTAATAGAGTAATAGTTTTTTCATGCCTTGTGTCCAGTCTGTTAAGTCTGTCTGATTGTACTGTGCAGAAATACATGAATTCCTCCCAGTAAAATGCAAACCCAAACCTTGGTAATGAAGGTAAAGTTTGGGGGAGAGAACTTCTTTTCTTTTCTTTTCTTTCTTTTTTTTTTTTTTTTTGTGAGACGGAGTGTCGCTCTGTCGCCCAGGCTGGAGTGCAATGGCGTGATCTCGGCTCACTGCAACCTCCGCCTCCCGGGTTCAAGGGATTCTCCTGTCTCAGCCTCCCGAGTAGCTGGGATTACAGGCACGCACCACTGCGCCCAGCTAATTTTTGTATTTTTAGTAGAGACGGGGTTTTACCATGTTCCCCAGTCTGGTCTTGAACTCCTGACCTCAGGTGGTCCACCTACGTCGGCCTCCCAAAGTGCTGGAGACACCACCGCGCTCGGCCTATATGCTTTATTTTTTATTTATTTATTCATTTATTTTTTTGAGACAGTTTTGTTCTGTCGCCCAGGCTGGAGTGCAGTGGAGTGATCTCGGCTCACTGCAACCTCCTCCTCCCGGGTTCAAGTGATTCTCCTGCCTCAGCCTCCGGAGTAGCTGAGATTACAGGCACATGCCACCCTGCCCAGGTAATGTTTGTGTTTTTAGTAGAGATGGGGTCTCATCTCACTATGTTGGCCAGGCTGGTCTCGAACTCTTGACCTCAAGTAATCCACCCGCGTTGGCCTCCCAGAGTGCTGGGATTACAGGCGTGAGCCACCGTGTCCAGCTTCTTTTTTAAAAATATATTTTTGTCCAGGAGTGGTGGCTCACGCCTGTAATGCCTGCACTTTGGGAGGCTGAGGCTGGCATATCACGAGGTCAGGTGATCAAAACCATCCTGGATAACATGGTGAAACCCCGTCTCTACTAAAAATACAAAAATATTAGCCGGGCATGGTGGCAGGCAACTGTAGTCCCAGCCACTGGGGGAGGCTGAGGCAGGAGAATGGTGTGAACCCGGGAGGTGGAGCTTGCAGTGAGCCGAGATTGTGCCACTGCCCTCCAGCCTGGGCAACAAAGCGAGACTCCATCTCAAACAAAAAATTTGTATATATTATACATATATATGTTCATTTTGTAGAGATGGGAGTCTCACTATATCGCCCAGGCTGATCTCAAACTTCTGGGCTCAAGCAGTCCTCCTGCCCCAGCCTCCCAAAGCACTGGTGTTACAGGCACTTGCCACCAAGTCTACAAGCTCTTGTTGATGTTGCCAGACATTACTGAGAATTTCCAATGTTGATTTTTCTGAGTATTGTATCTTGTATATTGGTGTTTCTGAGAGTGAATCTAAACCTCTTAAAATTAGATTTCTTGATATAAAATTTTAAAGGCCTCGTGTTATAGTATTTCATACTTAGTGCTCTGTGTGGAACTTTGTTTAGAGATGGTATGTTTCCAAACCAGGAAACAATAGTATATAGTGATAGGTCTTTCTTTTTTTTTTTTTTTTTTTTTTTTTTTTTTTTTTTTTTTTTTTTTTTTTTTTTTAGACAAGAGTCTCGCTTTGTCGCCCAGGCTGGAGTGCAGTGGCACGGTCTGGGCTCATTGCGAGCTCAGCCTCCTGGGTTCACGCCATTCTCCAGCCTCAGCCTCCTGAGTAGCTGGGTACAGGCGCCTGCCACCGTGCCTGGCTAATTTTTTTTTTTTTTTGTATTTTTGGTAGAGACGGGGTTTCACTATGGTCTCGGTCTCCTGACCTCGTGATCCGCCCTCGTCGGCCTTCCGAAGTGCTGGGATTACAGGCATGAGCCACTGTGCCGGCCTCTTTTTTTGAGATGGAGCATCCATGTCGCCCAGGCTGGAGTGCAGTGGTATGATCTTGGCTCACTGAAACCTCTGCCTCCTGGGTTCAAGTGATTCTCCTGCCTCGGCCTCCCAAGTAGCTGGGACTACAGGTGTGCACCACCACCACTGGCTAATTTTTGTATTTTTAGTAGAGACGGGGTTTCACCATGTTGGCCAGGCTGGTCTGGAATTCCTGACCTCGTGATCTGCCCACCTTGGCCTCCCAAAGTGCTGGGATTACAGGCGTGAGCCACCATGCCCAGCCAGGTCTTTCTTTTTTCTTTCTTTTTTTTTTTTTTTGAGATGGAGTCTCGCTCTGTTGCCCAGACTGGAGTGCAGTGGCGCCATCTCGGCTCATTGCAAGCTCCGCCTTCCGGGTTCACACCATTCTCCTGCCTCAGCCTCCCCAAGTAGTTGTGACTGGCTAATTTTCTTTTTGTATTTTTTTTTAGTAGAGACGGGTTTCACTGTGTTAGCCAGGATGGTCTCGATCTCCTGACCTTGTGATCCACCTGCCTCGGCCTCCCAAAGAGCTGGGATTACAGGCGTGAGCCACTGCACCTGGCCAGGTCTTTCATTTTAAAGATAGAGTTTTCTTCTGATTATGATTTGATTTTCAAGTTAGGAATTTTTGCTGTCATCTTTTTAAAGGTAATCTGACATTTGTCTATTCTAATGCAGGTGTCAAACCACCCATAAGAATTCTGACAGTTGAGTCATTTCAAATGGGAAACTAAAAATGTGGTAAGCTCGGCCCGGTGCAGTGGCTCACGCCTGTAATCCCAGCACTTTGGGAGGCCAAGACTGGCGGATCACCTGAGGTCGGAAGTTCGAGACCAACCTGACCAACGTGGAGAAACCCTGTCTCTACTAAAAATACAAAATTAGCTGGGTATGGTGGCACATGCCTGTAATCCCAGCTACTCAGGAGGCTGAGACAGGAGAATCGCTTGAACCCGGGAGTCAGAAGTTGCGGTGAGCTGAGATCGCGCCATTGCACTCCAGCCTGGGCAACAAAAGTGAAAACTCTGTCTCAAAAAAAAAAAAAAAAAGTGGTACACTCTAGATCCAGCCTTGGGTTTGGGTTTCTTAGTCCACAGCAAATTAGACTGGAAAGTTGGTGGTTGCAGGGAGATTTTAGTAGCACTAACATTTCAGGTAGATTGGTGATGGTGTGTTTTTTCTTTAGTTTTGCATTATGCAGAATTGAAAATGCGGCAGTACAGTGCATAACCTTATATGCAACATCTTGATGTAAAGATTATTAGCATTTACATAATTTCTACTTGATGTAGAGATTATTTGCTCTTTTTGTAGAAATATTTTAAAGTATAGATGTATCATTTTCGACTTTATATACTTTATTGTGTCTTTACAAATTTATGTAATTATACATAATCACAGTACTGTTACCAGGATTAAACATAATTGTTTCATACCAGCTGATACCCAGTATTCAGTCGTGTCCCAGATATCTTTAAACTCTGTTTACAGTTGTTTCAGTCTAAATCGAGTCCAAGCAAAATTCAGCTATTGCTTTTATGTCTATATCTATTTTAATTTAGAACTATCTGGCCTTCCTCCTCTCCCGCCCCTTTTTTCCCCCCACTATTGCCTTATTGAAGAAACTGGGTCATTTGTCCTCTGGAATGTCCCACTTTTGGTGTTTGTCTGATTGTTTCATGGTGTCATTCAGCATATTCCCTCCTACTCCTGCGTTTCTTGTAAACTGGAAGTTAGATGTAAAGGCTCCATTTGATTTTTTTCCCCCCAGACGGAGTCTTGCTCTGTTGCCCCATCTGGAGTGCAGTGGTGCGATTTCAGCTCACTGCAGCCTCTACCTCCCAGGTTGAAGCAGTTCTCATGCCTTAGCCTCCGGAGTAGCTGGGATTACAGGTGTGTGCCACCACGCCCAGCTAATTTTTGTATTTTTAGCAGAGACAGGGTTTCACCATGTTGCCCAGGCTGGTCTCGAACGCGTGGCCTCAAGTGATCCGCCCTTATCGGCCTCCCAAAGTGCTGGGATTACAGGGATGAGCCACTGCAACCAGCCAAGTAGAGTTTTATTATTATTGGTCTAGGCTATAAGTCAGGTCATTATGGAAGGAGAGCCTCCTAACATCCTTCAGTACTTCATTTGAATTTGCAGTTTTTGGCTGTTAGGAATAATGCTGTTACAAATGTTCATGTCCAACTGTAGGTGTAGCATGTGTTTTCACTTCTCTTGGGTATGTACCTAGGAGTGGAATTGTGGGGTCATGTGGTAACTCTGTTTACCTCAGAGTTGCTCAGGAGCTTCTTTGCCTACCAGAGGACATCTCCACTCAGCCCGTATTTAAGGGTCTCCACTTGGTGGTTGTACCTAAGCTAAGTCTCCACAATCATCTATTACTGATTCCCTACATAGAGCCTAAGCTCCAAACAAACTCAGTTGCTTAATGTTCTTAAAATGCATCTTGCTTGTTCTCATTTCTGAGGCTGATTTGATCCTATCCATTGTTTATTGGAAATGCTGCCCTTTAATTATTATTATTACTATTTTTTGAGACGGAGTCTTGCTCTGTTGCCCAGGCTGGAGTGCAGCGGCACGATCTCAGCTCACTGCAACCTCTGCCTCCCAGATTCAAGTGATTCTCCTGCCTCAGCCTCCTGTGTAGCTGGGATTACAGGTGCCTGCCAACACGCCTGGCTAATTTTTGTTGTATTTTTAGTAGAGATGGGGTTTCACCATGTTGGCTAGGCTGGTCTCCAACTCCTGACCTCAAGTGATCCTCCCACCTTGGCCTCCAAAAGTACTGGGATTACAGGCATGAGCCACTGTGCCTGGCCTAACGCTGCCCTTTAATCAAGTTTTTCCTATTTCTTCCCCCCTCCACAGAATTTTTGCTCTCCCCTCTCAGCCCTCAGAACACTTTATTCTCTTGTGACTCTTAACACTTGTTGCCTTGTATCAGAAAGTATTCATACTTTTAATCTTATTATGTATATGTTTGCACTGTCCAATACGATGGCTGTCACCTACATAGGACTGTTGAAGTTAATTAAACTAAAAATTCACTTACCATATTTGGATATTACAGACAGGCTTTCATCTTTGTTTTTGAGATAGGGTCTTGCTCCATTGTCTAGGCTGGACTGCAGTGATAACGATCATAGCTCACTGCAGCCTCGAACTCCTGGACTCAACTGATCTCAAGTAGCTGGGACCACAGGTGTGCACCACCACATCCAGCTGATCTTTTTACTTTTTGTAGAGACAGGGTCTTGCCATATTGCCAGGGCTTGTTTCCATTTTTGTGAACAGTTCTGTTGGACAGCGCCTTCCAGATTGTAAAACTCAGAAGAGATTGTGACTTGCCATTTTGTTTTCTCTGTGGCCTTTGTGTAGTGCTTTGCTTATCTGGAATTCAATTAAGAAATAAAAATTAGTAGCCCCTGGCACAGAAGAAAGAAATAACATTTGGGAAATATTTGCTTCTTGAGAGATGATAGTTGAACCAGAGAAGTAGGTGAAGTATTTGCAGACCTCCACAATTTCTTGGTTGCAGATCCGCCAAGCATGGGTTAAAAGTACAGGGGAATAGGGATTGGCAGTTGCTAGTATGTTTATTCCTAAACTGTAGGGTAAGACACACAATTGATTCTCCTAGCCTACCTGCTATGCCTTTGTATACTTGTTTCCTCCCTACTCTGAACTGTAGGCCTGCACTGTCCAGTATAGTAACCACTAGCCACATGTGACTACTTATGTTGAAGTTAAATAAAGCTAAAAGATCAATCTCACAGTAGCCTCATTTAGCCTTACTTTTCAGATGCTCAGCACTCTTGGCAGGCGGCTGCTGTAGGGGACAGCACAGATGGAGAAGGATGTGGTCATTGTACAAAGTTTTGTTGGTCAGTGCTGGTCAAGACCTATCACGTAGCTGTAGTTGTGAATGGCATGACAAATCTGGCATTTGGATTTGGTTTAGAAGTTTAAAAAAATTAGACAGTTCAGGTAATGAATGTTTTAGTTACTAAAGTTGCCAGTTTATTCCTGATTTAATCCAGAACTTCCTGTTACAGAGGCTAAGGATGTGACCTAATATTTTCTTCTTACTACAGGATTGCTTGGTTGTGAATATTCTAAATGAGTCAAATGAGCTGAAAATTTGGAGTGGTTTCTTTTTGTATTTTGTCTTCGTAATGGATTTTGACACCTAGAGTGTTCTGAAAGGCATTTGTTTTTTAGAAAGTCGGTAGGTAGTTGCAGCTATTTTGTACCAGATGTTGTTATTGATGCTGGAGATATTGCCTTTAAACAGAACCAAGTGCATGTTCCCTGCTTGTTTTGGCTACATTCTAAATGGGGATGTGGGGAAGACAGACATAAAATGCACATTTTGTGTTTTGTTACTTATTACATGTTTTTCAGAGATGGAAGCTTATTATATTGCCCAGGCTGGTCTTGAACTCCTGGCCTCAAGCGATCCTCCCACAGTGCTGGGAATACAGGCATGAGCCATTGTACTCAGCCTAAAAATAGACTTTTTTTTAGGTCTAGCAGTTTTAGGTTCACAGCAAAATTGAGCAGAAGGTACAGAGAGTTCCCATATACCCCCCTACCCCCACACATGCTGTTTTAAATCTTAAAGATCACCTTAATCTTTATAACCACATACATCAGTGAGTGATTTACCAGATGAGGAATAGTGAAAGCTGACACTTCAATACACTGCATTTTAGGAGGCCAAGGCGGGAGGATCACTTGAACTCAGGAGTTCAAGACCAGCCTGAGTGACGTAGTGAGACTCTGTCTCTACTAAAAATGAGCCAGACGTGGCGATGCACACCTGTAGTCCTGGCTACTCTGGAGGCTGAGGTGGGAAGATCACTTAAGCTTGGGTGATCAAGTCTGCAGTGAGCTATGACTGACAGAGCGAGACCACGTCTAAAAAATAAATAAAAGTAAATAATACCCTGGATAAGATTCAGAGGAGCTTACTAGAGAGCTGAATGGGAATCGGTTCCCAACAGTACTTCTGTTGGGGAGGGGTAGAGTCCTGGTTGTGGCTGTGCAAGTTCTTGAACTTGTCAGGAAAAAGAAAGATTCATGGATGATAAAACATTGAATGGATTCATAGAGGTGCTGGGCTGTAACCAGTTAGTCTTTCTTAGGAAAAAAAATTTAACAAGTTTTTGAAGAAATACAGGAAACTAGAGTGGCATGGTGGCACACACCTGTAGTCCCATCTACTCGGGAAGCTGAGGTGGGTGGATATCTTGAGCCCAGCAGTCTGAAACCAGCCTGGGCAACATGATGGAACCTCATCTCTATTAAAAAAAAAAAAATACAAAACTTAGCCAGGTGTGGTGGCACCACACCTGTAGTCCCAGCTCCTAGGGAGGCTGAGGTGGGATAATCACTTGAACCCAGCAGGTCAGGGTTGCAGTGAGCTGAGATTGTGCCACTGCACTCCAGCCTGGGCAACAGAGCAAGACCCTGTCTTGGGGTGGGGTGGGGGGCAGAGGGGAGAAATACAGTCCCAGCACTTTGAGAGGCTGAGGTGGGCGGATCACGAGGTCAAGAGATGAGACCATCCTGGCCAACATGGTGAAACCCCGTCTCTACTAAAAATATAAAAATTAGCTGGGTGTGGTGGCGCACGCCTGTAGTCCCTGCTATGCGGGAGGCTGAGGCAGGAGAATCACTTAAACCTGGGAGGCAAAGTTGCAGTGAGCTGAGATCATGCCACTGCACTCCAGCCTAGCGACAGAGCGAGACTCCGTCTGGGAAAATAAATAAATAAATAAATAAATAAATACATACAGGAAATTGCAAAAGGACCACTAAATCTACTCCCATCTAGAGTCAATCACTGTTCATATTTTTATATATTTCTTTTCAGACTTTTTTTCTGTTTGTGCTAGGGATGCACATTTTTATACACATAGGTGTTTATATGGAATCATACTGTGTAATGCAGGATGCAGTATAATACTCTACTTTGTTTTCACTTAACATTGTATTATTCTGTTTTTAAACATTTCTTGAAAAGCAGCTGCGTGATATTTCATGTTCTGGATATGTCTTGGTTAACTTAACTATCCTCTGTTAGAAGAACATTTTGGTTACTTGTAGGGTTTTCCCCATGTTTTTTTTGCGACAAAGTCTCGCTCTGTTGTCCAGGTTGGAGTGCAATGGCATGAGCTTGGCTCACTGCTAATCTCCACCTCCTGGATTCAAGTGATTCTTGTGCCTCAGCCTCCCAAGTAGCTGGGATTACAGGTGTGCGTCACCACACTTGGCTAATTTTTGTTTGTTTTTGTTTTGTTTTGTTTTGTTTTTTTGAGACGGAGTCTCGCTCTGTCGCCAGGCTGGAGTGCAGTGGTGCAATATTGGCTCACTGCAGCCTCCGACTACCTGGTTCAAGCGATTCTCCTGCCTTAGCGTTCTGAGTAGCTGGGATTACAGGCACACGCCACCACAGCCAGCTAATTTTTGTATTTTTAGTAGAGACGGAGTTTGACCATGTTGGCCAGGATGGTCTTGGTCTCCTGACCTCGTGATCCCTCCACCTCAGCCTCCCGAAGTGCTAAGATTACAGGCGCGAGCCACCATGCCCGGCCAATTTTTGTATTTTTAGTAGAGATGGGGTTTCTCCATGTTGGCCAGGCTGGTCTCAAACTCTTGACCTCAGGTGATCTGCCCACCTCGGCCTCCCAAAGTGCTGGGATTACAGGAGTGCGCCACCGTACCTGGCCTTTCCCCTTGTTTTTAGTGGACATACAGCTAACAATTTTTACTCCTTAGCTTCTGATGGACTGAGGAGAATTGTGAAAAAAAGTTTATCATGCCCTGGTTTGGCACCCATTAGGACATCGAGTGTCCCTTTTCTGTTCTCTGCTGGTTGGGGGCAGCATGAAATGCATTGTTTTATAGCAGCCTAGAGAAAGGACTCTAGCTACCTGCTTTTTGGGGACTGGTACTGGAGAAAAATCTGAGAGCAAAAGTGCTTGGCTAAATTCCCTTTTTTTTCTTTTAGTTTTTGAAATCATGAATCCTGTTTATAGTCCTGGATCTTCTGGGGTTCCCTATGCAAATGCCAAAGGAATTGGTTATCCAGGTAAGCAAGTAAAATTTTGTTTTCATTTTTGAACATTGAATACTTGGTATATTTTCATGTCACTAAGAATGCTTTCTATTGACAAACGCAGCTCAAAGTGGCTTAGACAAGAAAGAAAATACCTGGAAGTGAAAAATCAAATGATAGGACTGGATTTGGTCAAAACTTGATCTAGTGGCTCCAGCAGTTGGGACCAGGATCTAGTTTCTCTACCTCCTGGTCTCAGCTTCGCTTCCTCAGTATTAACTTAGTGTTGGTCACAGGTCCCACTCCTTCTCATTGTGGTCTCTGAAGTTCAGGCCCCTCCCAGTAGTCCCTCACTAAGAGCCTCTTTACCTCCACTCTACAGGAAAGCCTGATGGGACTGCTTGTTCTCTATTCAAACCAGTCCTGGGCTTTGTTCCTATTAAACTCAGCATCCATCCCTGGGCCACAAAGGGGAGTCTGCTGATTGACTTAGGCCTGATCCACATCCCTTTAGTGGAGTCAGCTAGTCAAATATGGACTGCAAGTGAGGGTTGCAGCGAAATGGATATTGAGGGGATAGGAGCTGGTTGGTCAAAAATAGCAAATGGTTGTTCCCTTCGGTGACTTTGCACAAGGAGTAGTTACTTATAATGATACAGTTTCATTTTGGGTTTTGATAATATGGTAGAAGAGATAACCCCAAAACTTTGTTGCTAAGACTCTCAGAAAGTGAAATAAAACATTTTACAAATGTATAACTGAACTTGCAGGAGGTAAGAGAGATATCTGGGGTCAAATGTGAAGGCCATGTTAAACCCAGCTAACTTGGCCTTTGAACTAATGTCGTGCCTGTCCTGGGCACATGTGCTATTTGTGGGTTTTAACAACCCACATGGGGATAGAGATTGAGTATTAGGACCCTTGCGACAGGGAACGAGAGTGAGACTTCTTATCAGTCATTCTCGTCCCTCTGGAGGGTGATACTCCCAGCAAAGAGATAGACTAAACAGTCTAGTTGTCCAGTGGCCCCATAAGGAAGTTTGTATGCCTGGGCTCTGAGAAGGGGGAGATCTTTACTAAGACTTTGTAAGCATTCAGAGATGTTTGGGGCTCTAGCTTGTATTATACTCCCCAGGGGTTCAGAAGTTGAGAAATTAACGTAAAAATAGTCTCCAGGCTTAGTTACTCCTGGGGCTCCTGACAGCAGCGAATGCAGAACTGCTGTGGGGGCATATGTTCACAACCCAGGTTGCGTGGGCTTCCTGCAGGCAAAGTTCTGCCTGCTAGCATGGGATGCCTCCCATCAAGTAAGAGGCACCAGCCATGACAGACTGCAGGAGAAGAACCATCAGGTAGATGCTATGTCACATAGCCAAGTTTAGAAGAATTGCAGATATAAAAGAAAGAATCAGAAACATAAGAGGGGAACAAGATGCTGAAAAAAAAGAACTAGCTGGAACTTTAAGAAATGAAACAAAATGGCTTATGAACAAATTTCAGGTTAATATCAAGACAAGACACTGGTTAAGAGAGAACCAGAATGCAACATAAGGAAAGGGAGGAAAACAGAACAGTAAAGAAACATCTGGAGCTCTTCTCCAGAAGGGCTGAGTAGAGAAACTGTAAGAAAAGGAGTGACAGGCTGGGCGTAGTGGCTCATGCCTGTAATCCCAGCACTTTGGGAGGCCGAGGCAGGCAGATCATGAGTTCAGGAGATCGAGACCATCCTGGCTAACACTGAAACCCTGTCTCTACTAAAAATACAAAAAAAAATTAGCCAGGCATGGTGGCGGGTGCCTGTATTCCCAGCTACTTAGGATGCTGAGGCAGGAGAATGGCGTGAACCCGGGAGGTGGAGCTTGCAGTGAGCTGAGATCGTGCCACTGCACTCCAGCCTGGGCGACAGAGCAAGACTCTGTCTCAAAAAAAAAAAAAATTCTTTTACTATTCTTTTAGTGCTTATTATAAAGATTATACCTCTTTTATTTTTATTTTTTTGAGACTGTCTTGCCCTGTTGCCCAGGCTGGAGTGCAGTGGCACGATCTCAGCTCACTACAACCTCCATCTCCTGGGTTCAAGCGATTCTCCAGCCTCAGCCTCCTGAGTAACTGGGATTACAGATGCATGCCACCATGCCCAGCTAATTTTTTGTTCACTGTGTGAGCCAGGCTGGTGTCGAACTGCAGACCTCAAGTGATCCGCTCTCCTGAGCCTCCCAAAGTGCTGTGATTATAAGCGTGAGCCCCTCTTTTTCTGTTGTTGCCTTACCTTAAGATATTACTTGTGTCACAGTACTCCAGCGTGGTGACAGAGCGAGACTCTGTCTCAAAAAAAAAAAAAAAGACATTACTGTTTTAATTTTGTGCAATCAACAGCCATTTATATTTATTCACACATTTACTGTTTTTGGTGCTCTTCATTGCTTTCTCTATTTACATGTTTCTCTCTGGAGTCATTGACCTTTATCTGAACAACTCTCAACATTTTTTTTTTTTCTGAGGCAGAGTTTCACTCTTGTTGCCCAGGCTGGAGTGCAATGGCGTGATCTTGGCTCACTGCAACCTCTGCCTCCCGCGTTCAGGTGATTCTCCTGCCTCAGCCTCCTGAGTTGCTGGGATTACAGGCGCCCACCACCATGCCCAGCTAATGTTTGTATTTTTAGTAGAGATGGGTTTTTGCCATATTGGCCAGGCTGATCAAGAACTCCTGACCTCAGGTGATCCTCCCACCTCGGCCTCCCAAAGTGTTGGGATTACAAGCGTGAGCCACTGCGCCGAGCCACATTTTTTTTTTTTTTAAACCACAAGTCTGTTAGTGAATTTTGTTTTGTGAAATTGTCTTTATTTTGCTTTTCTTTTGAGGCATTCTTTTGCCGAGTGTGTTTGTTTTTTTTGTGGCTGCTATAACGGGTAACCACAAACTTGGTGGGTTAAAGCCATAGAGATATATTCCCAGAGGTTCGAAATCAAGGCGTTGGCAGGTCTGTACTCCTAGTGCAGGCCCAGAGGAAAATCCATTCCTTGCATCTTCTAGTTTCTGGTGGCTGTCTGCAGTCTTTAGCATGTGGCTTTGTGGCTGCATCACTCCCATTTCTGCCTCCATGGTCACATCCTCTCCTGTGTGTCTTTTGTGTGTTTGTTTTGAGACGAAGTCTCACTCTGTCACCCAGGCTGGAGTGCAGTGGCGTGATCTTGGCTCTCTGCAACATCTGCCTCCCAAGTTCAAGTGATTCTGCCTCAGCCTCCTGAGCAGCTGGGATTACAGGTGCGTGGTGCGTGCCACCACGCCCGACTAATTTTTGTATTTTTAGTAGAGATGGGGTTTCACCATGTTGGCCAGGCTGGTCTTAAACTCCTGACCTCAGGTGATTGGCCTCCGAAAGTGCTGGGATTACAGGCCTGAGCCACCGTGCCCGGCCCTGTGTATTTTTTATAAGGACACTTGTCATTGGATTTAGAGCCAGCCTGGGCAGTCCAGGATTCCATAATGACCTCATCTCAAGATCCTTCACTTAATCACATCTGTGAAGATTATTTTCCCGAATAATGTCACATTATTTCCTCTCAGCACTTTAAAGATAAAATTTGTCATCTGGTTTCTGTCAAAATAATTTTTTTTTTTTTTTTTTTGGTGAAAGGGTCTTGCTCTGTCATTCAGGCCGCAGTGCAGTGGTGCAGTCACGGCTCACTGCAGCCTCAAACTCCTTGGACTCAAGGGATCCTCCTGCCTCAGCCTCCCAAGTAGCTGGGACTACAGGTGTGCGCTACCATGCCTGAATAATTTTTTTATTTAAATTTTTGTAGAGATTGGGTCTCACTATGTTGCCCAGGCTGATCTCAAACTCCTGTGCTCATCCCACCTCAGCCTCCCAAAGTACTGGGATTACAGGCCTGAGCCACTGTGCCCGGCCCAGAATAATTTTTGCCTCTTTGAAATGATGTTTCTTCTCTACATTTCCCCCAACCTGTGTACCTTGCTACTTTGAAAATATCTTTGCTTTTACCATGATGTAACTAGATGCGATTTTATTTGTATTTACCTTGCATAGTGTTCAGAGAACCTCTTGACTCTGAGTTGATTTCTTCCAGCAGTAGCAGTAGCTCTTCAAATATTGTTTTTGTCCCTTTCTCTCCTCTCCTGGAACTCCATCTATAAGTGTTTTAGACCATTTCAGTCTGTCCTTTCTGTCTCTTGCACCCTGTTTTGTAGTTTCTGTTTTTTTCTCCATGAGCTTTAATACAGATAGTTTATACTGATCTGCTTCCATTTGTCCTGCTAATTCTGCTCTAATTTGCTATAATTCATGTATTGAATCAAGTCTTTTTATGTATTTTCTCCATCTTCTGTTTTTTCCAACATACTACTGAGTTATTTTAAAAACTGTTTGCTAACTGCAGTCTCTGGATCACCTGTGCATCAGTTTTTATTGTCCATTTGTTCTGTTCTTTTGTTTTTCCGTCACATGGTCCTGTCTTGGCATGCCTGGTGTTTTTCATTAACTGTCTCACGCAGTGTATTAGAAATTATGGGTGGTTTCACTGATGATGTCTTCTTTTGCTGGGAAGGTGGCATGCTGAATGGTCTTCTTAATCCACTTGGAGCTGGGCTTAGATGCATTTCAGTTTTGGCAAGGCTTGGTCTCCCTTTGTTCTGCCCTTATTCTGGAGCGCAGGGTTTCCATAAGCCTGACATGCTCTGCACAGTCCATCCCTCTTGTGGATCCGTACCCTGATCTTTGTCTTACACCAGGGGAGTAAGGAAAACTCTGCGTTTCAGAGATTTTTGGTTTTTGCTGTCTGCTGGGGTAGCTTTAGAATTTGACATATGTCTTAAAGCAGACTTTAACTGGTTTTGAAGCTCATCTGAGGTCCAATTTTATCACTACAGCCCTTCAAGATCACCAAAACCCATGTTTCTCTGTCCTCCAGCCATGGCCTTCTGTCCAGGGAGAACCTAGACTTGGCCTCTTGCCCATGCTGAGAATTGACAAGCACCGCCCAGGTCAACAAGGCTGTAGATCCTAATTTCTCCTTTGTTCCACAAATGGTAGTGGACACTGGGATGGAGTTAGGAACGTAAACATTTTGGGGGGGCTATCACATAGGAAAATCCAGCAGGGAGGAAGTAGAATTAGGGAGAGCCTCAGACTGTGAGGCACATTTGCCGAACTCATGGCCAGCCCACGGGTGCTCTGGGGCAAGGGTTAGCAGTTGGAGGCCCACATGAGGCACCAGCGGCCTGGTCCTGCTCCTGAGACTGTTGACCCACATACTTCTCCTGGCTGAACAGTAGGTTCTTTCTGGAAAAGAGATGCAGGCGGCGTTGCTCACTTCGCTTTGTTGCTTAATGTTTGCCAGGAATCACTCCATAACAGTTCACAGAAGTTTGCCTTGTTCTTTTTTTTTTTTTTTTTTTTTAAATGTAATAGTGTTACATACACTCCATCTTGTGGGCTTCCATAGTTGATTGAGCCAGTTTCCTTGTGATGGGCATTGGAGTTGTTTGAAGTGTGTGCTATTTTAGTAATGATTCTGTGAACAGCCCTATGTTTGTGTGACTCTGTGGGAATTCTCCTCAGGGTGGGTTCCTAGAGCTGGGGTTGCTGGGTCAGAGAGCAAATGCACATGTGATTGTTAGGATACTGCTGAGTTCTTATCAGCAGTGTGAGACGATTTCCCCACAGCCTGGCTAACAGAATGTGTTTTCCAGCTTCTGGATTTCTGCTAGTCGGAAGTTAGTCAGCGTAGTTGTAGTTTGCAATTCTGTGTATCTGTGTCTATTGATTTGAGTGGTGGGGATGTTTGTTTTTGTGGTTTTAAAAGTTACTTACGTATTAAGTGTACTAGCCCTTTGTCTAAATAATTTAAAGATACTTTATCTGAATTTGTCCTTTTGCTTAACTATGGTATTTTTTGCTGTTCTGAAGCTTTTACTTTTGTAAGGTGATCAGTCTTTTTTTTTTTTTTTTTAAGACGGAGTCTTGCTCTGTCGCCCAGGCTGGAGTGCAGTGGCACGATCTCGGCTCACTGCAAGCTGCGCCTCCCAGGTTCACGCCATTCTCCTGCCTCAGCCTCCCGAGTAGCTGGGACTACAGGAGCCCGCCACTGTGCCCGGCTAATTTTTTTTTGTATTTTTAGTAGAGATGGGGTTTCATCGTGGTCTCGATCTCCTGACCTCGTGATCCACCTGCCTCGGCCTCCCAAAGTGCTGGGATTACAGGCATGAGCCACCGCGCCCGGCCAAGGTGATCAGTCTTGTAGAAATGATTCAGGTTTGGGATCGCTTTGGTCCCTTGATGTAGGGAGTCTGGCCTTTCCAGCCTACCATGCCAGAAGAGGGCTAGAGTAGATGCTGAAGGAGACAGTCTCTGTGTCTGCTGGGGGGTGGGGTACCCAGAAAGATCAGGAATAGGAAGAAACAGTGATTCTTAACTCCATTGCTTGGAACCCTGCAGATTCACTGTCTAGAGAGAATGAGAAAAAAGAGGCTGGTGCACCCGAGACCAGCTAAAGCAGTGTTGGGGGTCCTCCCAAAGCTGCCCCTGTGGGTTTTGTGCAGTCCAGGTAGAAACCATTGGAGATAGTGAGGGGAGCCACGCTGCGGCTTGGGTCAGGGTGGTGACAGAGCAAGTGGGATGTGGCTGATGGGATGAGGCGATGGGAGCACGGAAGCAGCAGAGGCTGTCTAGGAGATTGGGAGTCTTTGATCCCCATACCAGAGACCAGGTATGTAGCGACATCTTGTTGCTGGTGGCTAGTGATGCCATATTAAATACTATCGTGTGTGTTTGCTGTTTCATTATAGGACGTGTTAACTTCTTGTTAGAAAGTGGGGGGCTGGGCGCGGTGGCTCGTGCCTGTAATCCCAGCACTTTGGGAGGCCGGGGTGGGCGGATCACGAGGTATGTAGATCGAGACCATCCTGGCTAACATGGTGAAACCCTGTCTCTACTAAAAATACAAAAAATTAGCCGGGCACGGGCCCCTGTAGTCCTAGCCACTCAGGAGGCTGAGGCAGGAGAATGGCGTGAACCCAGGAGGCGGAGCTTGCAGTAACCGGAGATCACGCCACTGCATTCCAGCCTGGGCGACAGAGCAAGACTCCGTCTCAAAAAAAAAAAAAGAAAGAAAGTGGGGATGGGAAGGACTAAGCAAAGATGACAGTAGTTTTTCAGGGACCATTAAACACAATCTTCAGCAAACAAATCCAGAGCAGCCCTCTTCCCCTGAGAATATATTGGTAGAGTTTTAGGGAGAGATGAGGAATTTGGAATTTGTGGAAAGTATTGCAGAGGCCTACAGGATATGATCTAGGTCAGTGGTAGTTGAAACTTTTTTTTCTTTTTAAAGAAGGAAACCATTGGAAAAAAAAAAATCTTGCTGGTTCCCTGGTCTCTGAGGGCAGTTCCAGACCTTTCTTGGTCTTCCTGTGCTCACAATTGGGCTTCTGAGGAGTCTCTCAGCATCCCCAGAACTGCTGTCCTGGTCTTTCCAGTGGCCATTGTGGGTCTCTTTGAAGTTGAATCCGCCCTTGACGTCCACCACACTCTGTTCCCTGACTAATTAGAGAGGGCAAACGGGAGGGTGAGAGTCCAGGAGGGAAACCCGGAATGGCTTCTGCTGAGGTAGAGGGGGATCAGTTTGAAGTGAGGAAAGCAACTTTGAAGCAAGGATAAAGATGAGAACTGGGCACTTGGAGGGATTCTGGGGCTAGGGGTTGGTGACACTGATGCCTCCTGTTCCCACAGAAACCTGCAAGATGGCTTAGGGATGCAGGGCAATAGAGCAAGGGATCCAGGCTGAGGGGGCTGAAGGGAGGCACGTGAGGAGCTGTATTCAGAACTTTCTGTCCCACCTACAAAGATTTTCCTTTTGGCATTCCACTCAGATCCCCTGCCCTGTTTTTACCTCAACCTTAGGGCTTCCTTGCTTTGGTTACTGTTAGCACCATGATTTGTTCCTAAGGGATCGTAACACCTTAAAAATCCCAGTCCAAGTGCTGTAAGAGACACCTTTCTCCAGGCCTCCTCAACGCAGTTTCTTTTGAAGACTGCTCTTCTCTTTCAACTTTATTTACAGGTGAAGGAAGTGTGCAATAGAGAAGTTACAGCTTCTCACAGCTAGTGGGAACAGTAATCAAGGCTAGGAAACCTGGGTCATCTTGTTGGCTGTGTGCCCCAAATAGAAAGAACGCTTTCTGACCAGGTGCAGTGGCTCACACCTGTAATCCCAGCACTTTGGGAGGCCGAGGAGGGCGGATTATGAGGTCAGGAGATGGAGACCATCCTGGCCAACATGGTGAAACCCCGTCTCTACTAAAAATACAAACATTAGCTGGACATGGTGGCGTGTGCCCGAAATCCCAGCTACTTGGGAGGCTGAGGCAGGAGAATCGCTTGAACCAGGGAGGTAGAGGTTGCAGTGAGCCGAGATCACACCATTGCACTCCAGCCTGGCAACAGAGCGAGACTCTGTCTCAAAAAAAAAAAAAAGAGAGAATACTTTCTAATACCTCAGCTGTCACAAGTGATGCCTCCTGTACTGTGAGCCAGAGGGGTCAGCCCAAAGGGAAGGGAGGCCTTATCGAAAAGGGCAGATGCCTGAGGCCCCCTTTGCTGGTTGCACCTTGGGGCCGGGATTCTGACTGTAGCACTCAATGTCTTATTTGATGTTTCTGTTTCGTTCATATTATGAATTACTAGGTCATGGTTTAGTCTTAATAAGATTCCTCATTTGTATTAATAAAGGTCAGCTTGTTTGCACGTGGACTGTAGTTGGATTTTTCCCATTTCTGTGTGTATGCATTCCCAGTTAGAGCTCCTTCTGTAAGAAGACTGAAGCTTAAGTAAGACACAGCCTGGGTTTATGACTGGTGTCTTAATTTGTTTTCTGCTGCTTTAGCAGAATATCAGGCTGGATAATGAACAGAAATTTATTAGGCTCTTGGTTCTGGAGGTTAGGGAAGTCCAAGAGCATGGCGATGGCATCTCGTGAGGGCTTTTGGGCTCTATCCTCTTGTGATGGATGGTGGAAGGGCAGCGAGTGTGTCAGAGAGAAAGGGGGCTGAACTTGTCCTTTTTATCAGGAACCCACTTTCATAATAAAGCCGTCACCTATTAAATGTCCCACCTCTCAGTGCTGTTAAAATGACAAATTTTAACGTGAGCTTTGGAGGGGACATATGAAAACATATTAGCTGGTCATGCTGGAGAAGTTGGGGATCAGAACATCAAAATATGGCAAGGCGTGGTAACTCATGCCAGTAATACCCGCACTTTGGGAGGCCGAGGCAGGTGGATCACCTGAGATCAGAAGTTCGAGACCAGCCTGGCCAGCATGGCAAAACCCCATCTCTACTAAAAATACAAAAATTAGCTGGGCGTGGTGGTACACGCCTGTAGTCCCAGCTGCTAGGGAGACTGAGGCAGGAGAAATGCTTGAACCCAGGAGGCGGAGGTTGCAGTGAGCCGAGATCTCACCACTGCACTCCAGCGTAGGCAACAGAGCAAGACTCTGTCTTAGAAAAAAAAAAAGAACATCAGAATATGAAAAAACCTGAAATGAATTTAGAAGTTTAAAACAGTTTCTTACAACAAAAAATAATAGCTTTTAAGTCAAAATATGTAATGTAGGAAATGTCGGAATTCAGTGAAAATGAGTGACCTTTAAATAGGCTTAGCTGTTCACTGGTAGCAGCAAAAATAGGCCCTTGAGTCCAAGCTAGACTTGAATTCTGATTCTTCCAGACTTTGTGCAGTGAAGTCAGATGAGGGTAACAGGACCTAGCGTGTGATACCCTTAGCACTCTTACTACTCTTGCTAAGTAATTATGTGATTAGAGTTTGGAATGAAACTTCCAGAAATGTTATAATTGAGGCTTGGCGCGGTGGCTTACGCCTGTAATCCCAGCACTTCGGGAGGCTGAGGTGGGTGGATCATGAGGTCAGGAGTTCGAGACCAGCCTGGTCAACATGGTGAAACCTCGTCTCTACTAAAAATACAAAAATTAGCTGGGCGTGGTGGTAGATGCCTGTAATCCCAGCTACTCGGAAGGCTGAGGCAGGAGAATCGCTTGAAACGGAGGTTGCAGTGAGCCGAGGTCGCGCCACTGCACTCTAGCCTGGGCAACAAGAGTGAAACTCTGTCCCCCTCCAAAAAATAAATAAAAATAAAATATATAATTGTTACCTATCAAAATTCTGAGGGAAAGCCAGGCGTGGTGGCTCACACCTATAATCCCAGCACTTTGGGAGGCCGAGGCGGGTGGATCAACTGAAATCAGGAGTTCAAGACCAGCCTGGCTAACGTGATGAAACCCCGTCTCTACTAAAAATAGAAAAATTAGCCAGGTGTGGTGACACACACCTGTAATCCCAGCTCTTCGGAAGGCTGAGGCAGGAGAATCGCTTGAACCTGGGAGGCAGAGGTTGCAGTGAGCCAAGATCATGCCATTGCACTCCAGCCTGGGCGATGAAAGTGAAACTCTGTCTCAAAAGACGACAACGATAAAAAAAACAAAGTTCTGCGGGAAGAAGACAACTAGAGACATGCTGTTGGCCACACATAGTGCTCTTGGGGCTGCTTAAGTCTGTGGAGTTCTGGGGAAGAAGGTAAGAGCGATGGCTTTGCAGGAGCTCTAGTGATTGTGTGTCACTGCTTCAGTTGATGACATGAGATTGTTCTGTATTTTTCTTCAGCTGGTTTTCCCATGGGCTATGCAGCAGCAGCTCCTGCCTATTCTCCTAACATGTATCCTGGAGCGAATCCTACCTTCCAAACAGGTATGTGCTGGGTGGTAAAATGCTTTGTACGTACAGCTGGGAGAGAAAGGTGAAGGGGTGGATTTTGAGAGGGGTGGGTATAGAATTAGGACTTGGTTGAGTCGATTTCTCAAGTTCATTAAATTAGCCTGTTGATAAGTGCAACAAAAGCTTAATTCTTACTGCACTGAAGCTTTATATACTGTGTTTCTCATGTCCTCCCACAAGGCAAATCTGTAATCACTAGGTTGTTAACTCTGCCAGAGCATCTGTTCATGAAATAGTATCACCTACTAGAAATTGAAGAATTTCTTGCCATGCCAACAGGTGGAATTTCCATGTTAATGTTTTTAGAGATAATTTTTGATTAGACTACTTTAGCACTCTGATTATATTTTTTAAAAAAGTATTATTTTCCATGTAATGTATAGATGAATATTTTTAGATTTTGGAAATCACTGTTAATATTAAAAGTGGAATTGGTTTGGGTCTGAATCTTGAGGAGATTGGTTATTTAGTGGGATTTCCTCCTAGGAGCCTGCACTCTCTGGTGTTGGTTCCTTTTGGACTTTTTTCACCCACACGGGGCTTTGCCTTTCTGCCGCAGCAGTGGTGGTGCACACTCTGATCTGAGGCTGTGGTTTGGCCTTAATCCTGGGACTGCTGGGGCAGCTTTATCCCTCAACAGTAGCTTCACACAGTTAACTTTGACAGAGGAGGAGACAACAGCAGTGTCCTTTCCCCAGATTCTTCCGGTTTTGTTAATCATAAAATTCTGCCTTTATATTCTGTCCTTACATCCATCTCTTCGTTTCCATTTCCACTTCCACTATGACCCTATGACCACCCTTGTTCAGACCGTAGTTCACACCCTGAAAAAAACCTTCTTGACTTGGTCTTCCTGCTCCCAAGCTTTCTCTCCCCGGGTTAATGTTCTTCCCATTTAAACCAGAGCGATGCTCCCAGATGAATTTTTCTCAGTGGTTTCCCATGACTGTGAGACACAGTTATGCCAAGAGTCTCGACTTTCAGTCCCTAGCTGTTTGCCACATTGGCCCATTTTTTCCCTTTAGAGTGGTTTTCCTTTTGTGTTTTGCCTTGAAAGAACCATCCATCTCGTAGTGTATATTAGCAGTTCATTCCTTTTTATTGTTAGGTAGTATTTTGTTGTATGGAAATAAATACTTCAGTTTGCTTATCCATTTACCATGTGATGAACATTTGGGTTATTTGCAATTTTGGGCTATTACAAATGAAGATGCTATTAATATTTATATGCAGGTTATTGTGTGAACATACGCTTTGATTTCTCTTGAGTAAATAAATACAGAGGATTTGAGTGGCTGGTTATTATGGCAAGTGTATATTTAACTTTGTGAGAAACTGCCAAACTGTCTTCCAAAGTGGTGGTACCATTTTACATTCCTACCAGCAGTGTTTGTGAGTTGTCGTTCCTCCACATCCTTAACAACACTTGGTGTGGTCAGTCTTTTTAATTCTAGCCATTCTAGTGAATGTGTAGCAGTATCTTTTCATGTGCGTATTTGCCTTCTGTATGTCTTTGGTGAAGAATGTGCTTTTACTGTATGTCAGTTATTGTTTTCTTATCATTGAGTTTTGAGAGTTCTTATCAGATATATGCGTGTTTTCTCCCAGTCTGTGGCTTTTTCATTCTTTTAACAGCGTCTTTTAAAGAGCAGGGGTTTTAAAAGTTTAGGCTGGGCGCAGTGGCTCACGTCTGTAATCCCAGCAATTTGGGAGGCTGAGGCAGGTGGATCATGAGGTCAGGAGTTCGAGACCAGCCTGGCCAACGTGGTGAAACCCCGTCTCTACTAAAAATACAAAAATTAGCTGGGCTTGAGGCGCACTCCGGTAATCCCGCCTACTAGGGAGGCTGAGGCAGGAGAATCACTTGAACCCAGGAGACAGAGGTTGCAGTGAGCCGAGATCATGCCATAGCATTCCAGCCTGGGCGACAGGGTGAGACTCCGTCTCAACCAAAAAAAAAAAGTTAGATGAGGGTTAGTCGTTTTATGGATCATGCTTTTGGTACCATACTTAATAAACCTGTGTAACTTGGCTGGGCGCAGTGGCTCACGCCTGTCGTCCCAGCACTTTGGGAGGCCGGGGCGGGTGGATCATGAGGTCAGGAGATCGAGACCATCCTGGCTAACGCGGTGAAACCCCCTCTCTACTAAAAATACAAAAAATTAGCTGGTCATGGTGGCGGGCTCCTGTAGTCCCAGCTACTCCAGAGGCTGAGGCAGGAGAATGGCCAGAACCCGGAAGGCGGAGCTTGCAGTGAGCCGAGATTGTGCCACTGCACTCCAGCCTGAGCGACAGAGCGGGACTCCGTCCCCAAAAAAAAAACAAAAGAGAAAGAAACCTGTGTAACCTAACTTCACAAAGATTTTCTTCTTTTTTCTTGTAGAAGTTTTACACTTGTAGGTTTTACATTTATGTCTGTGACCCATTTGCAGTTAATTTTTGTGTATGATGGTAGGAATGGATTGAAGTTTATATCTTTGGCATACGTATCAATGTGGCATGTGATGATCATGCCGTAGACCACCATAACGTAAGTTACTCTTCTAGGATTTTCAGAGGTAGCCCACTTTTACTCATTTCTTCATGGAGCACAAATCAGTGTGAAAATGTACTTAAAACTTTCAACTTTTTTATTTTACAAGAAGAACCTTGAGTTAATTTCAGGCTGAGAGCTGTTCTTGCCAAAAATGTGCAGCACTGCCTAGCAGAGGCAGGGTGGAGGCTGAGTGCTGCTGACACCTTCCCCCCTTGGGTGCCTGTGGGGGCCACCCTGTGGAACATGGGCCACCCATCTCATTATTATTTTGAGACAAGGTCTTGCTCTGTCGCCCAGGCTGCAGTGCAGTGGTGCAATCACGCCTCACTGCAGCCTCAACTTTTCAGGCTCAAGCAATGCTCCCACCTCAGCCTCCCGAGTAGCTGGGATTACAGGTGCACACCACCACACCCGGCTAATTTTTCTATTTTTTTGTAGAGATGGGTTTCACTATGTTGTCTAGGCTGGTCGCAAACTCCTGGGCTTAAGTGATCCTCCTGCCTCAGCCTTCCAAAGTGCTGGGATTATAGCCGTGAGCTACCATGCCCATCTTGTCACCCATCTTCTCGAACATCTCTCCTTTCTCATAGGGAGGTAAGGCCTGTGTTGTCCCTTTTCCAAGACTGCTCTCAAATTGTTCCTGTAATCCAGAAGCTGGGACAGGCAGGTAGCAACTGCAGCTGCCCAAATGGCCTGCCTTGTTTAGAGGGGCATCTGCTGACGGGTGCCAGGCAGTTGTTAGGTGCCAGACTGCTGGCTCACCAGTGCCAGATCTTCTGGTCTTGTAGGAGAAGTTGTGAAATTGGTGAATGAAAAATATAAGGCAGCCGGGCACGGTGGTTTTCATGCCTGTAATCCTAGCACTTTGGGATGCCAAGGTGGGCAGATCACTTGAGGCCAGGAATTCAAGACCAGCCTGGCCAATACAGTGAGACCCCATCTCTACTAAAAATACAAAAATGAGCCGAGTGTGGTGGCACACACTTGTAGTCCCAGCTGTTCAGGAGGCAGAGGCAGGAGAATCACTTGAACCTGGGAGGCAGAGGTTGCAGTGAGCCAAAATCGCACCACTGCACTGCAGCCTGGGTGACAGAGCGAGACTCTGTCTCAAAAAAAGAAAAAAGAAAAAGTCTTTCTGATGTCCCACAAGTGCTGTTGTCCATCTAACCTGAGTCTGGACCACAGCTGTGTGCCCATCTTTTTCTGGTATCCTCTCTGTTTTCATGTCTTGGGTGTTTGTTTTTAAGAGACGGGGGTCTTGTGATTTCACCCAGGGTGAAGTCCAGTGGTACAGTTACAGCCTTTTTCTGCTGAGTTCAAGGGATTTTCCCAACGCAGCCTCCCAAAGCGTTGGGATTACAGGCATAAACCACCACACCCAGCTTCATGTTTTGAATTTTTTAACTCCCTTTTCAGTGAGCCTTTCCCTTTTTCTGATGAGCAAGCCAAAATTATCAGTATAAAAAATTTAAAAGAGAAGTTTTTCTCCCTTCCTGCTGCTTTTTCTCTGTCTCTCTCTGAAGGTGTGTGGAGGTGGGTGTGTATGTGTGTGTGTGAGAGTGTGATAGGATCTCACTTTGTTGCCTAGGCTGGAGTGCAGTGGCATGAACTTGGCTCACTGCCAAGCAATCCTGCCTCAGCTTCCCAAGTACCTGGAACCTTAGGCACAAGTCACCACACCTAGATTATTTTTAAAAAATTTTTGTAGAGATGGGGTCTCACTGTATTGCCCAAGCTGGTTTCAAATTCCTGAGCACAAGCAATCCTCTCATCTTGACCTCTCAAAGTGTTGGGATTACAGGAGTGAGCCACTACACCCGGCCCCTGCTGCTTTCTTGATCTTGCCGTTCAGTTTGCACCCAATGCTGACTTGTGGTTTCAACGCTGTATATGCGGAGTCTGACTTCCAGAGCACTTTTGTAATCCAACTGCCACGTATTTCTTAGCCCTCTTCCAATTGTGATATAAGAGGATTCTGAGACCCTTGTGATGAGATGTCTTTTGCTGAAGAATTCTATTTTTCAGAATCTGGGAATGGAGAAGGTGTCATGCATTTTATCCTCCTGAACAAGGCTGTGTATGCACACATCAAGAGTGGTGATATGGTTTGGCTGTGTCCCCACCCAAATCTCATCTTGAATTGTAGCTCCTGTAATCCCCACATGTCACTGGAGGGACCTGGTGGGAGGTAATTGAATCATGGGGGTGGATTTTTCCTGTGCTGTTCCCATGATAGTGAATAAGTCTCACGAGATCTGATGGTTTTATAAAGGGCAGTTCCCCTGCACACGTTTGCTCTTCCTTTACCTTCCACCATGATTGTGAGGCCTCCCCAGCCATGTGTAACTGTGAGTCCATTAAACCTCTTTCCTTTATAAATTACCCAGTCTCGGGTATTTCTTTATTAGTAGTATGAGAATGAACTAATAAAACTGGGCTGTCCATTTTTGGAATCAGAGCTTTGAATTGTGGAGTTAGCTAGATGTGGATTATACTCCTGACTGTGTCACTCCCTGGGAAAGTTGTTTAACTTCACCCTTGGCATTGGAATAATGAATAAATAACTCCTTGATTTCTTATGGGAGGATTTCAGCCCCAAGCCTATGATCAGGCATAGATGTCAGCTGGGCCAGCACATTGAGGCCTCTGTTCTGGTCCTACTTAGAGTCACAAGTACCTGTAACTAATATTGGTAATGATGATCTGAAATTGTCAAAACAGTCTGTTCTTTGTAATAAGCTCTACACACAAGGTTGTTTAGATATTTATTACATTAGCACTTATTTTTAAAAGGTACAAATTTAGGCCGGGTGCAGTGGCTCATGCCTGTAATCCCAGCACTTTGGGAGGCCGAGGCGGACGGATCACGAGGTCAGGAGATCGAGACCATCCTGGCTAACACGGTGAAACCCCATCTCTACTAAAAATACAAAAAATTAGCCGGGTGTGGTGGTGGGCGCCTGTAGTCCCAGCTACTCGGGAGGTTGAGGCAGAAGAATGGCATGAACCTGGGAGGCGGAGCTTGCAGTGAGTGAGTCGAGATCGAGATCGCACCACTGCACTCCAGCCTGGGCGACAGAGCGAGACTCCACTCAGTCTCAAAAAAAAAAAAAAAAAGATACAAATGTTGCAAAGAGTGATGGAGTGATGAAATAGCTTCCATGGTCATTGGTGTGTATGGCTGGGTGGAGGGTAAATTGGAGAAACTTCTTTGGAGGGCAGTTTGGTAGTGTATGTTAGAGAGAAGCTTAAAAATGAACCCTTTCGACCCACTTCTAGGAATGTATTCTAAGGGCAATAATTGGATGTGCAAACATTTATGTACAGGTACACATGCATTTAATTACAAAGTGATGGTTTAATTAAACTGTTTATCACACAGTGTTTATCTGGTTTTAGTACTTGTTTATGGAGAATATTTAATGATAAGTGAAAATGGTTTACAGTAGAGCTTTCTTTTCTTTTCTTTTTTTTTTCTTTTTTTCTTTTTTTTTTGAGCTGGAGTCTCGCTCTGTTGCCCAGGCTGGAGTGCAGTAGTGCGATCTCAGCTCACTGCAAGCCTTGCCACCTGGGTTCAAGCAATTCTCCTGCCTCAGCCTCCTGAGAAGCTGGAATTACAGGCGCTCTCCACCACGCCGGCTAATTTTTGTATTGTTAGTAGAGACGGGGTTTCTCCATGTGTGTCAGGCTGGTCTTGAACTCCTGACCTCAGGTGATCCCGCCCACCTAAGCCTCCCAAAGTGCTCGGATTACAGACATGAGCCCCCCACGCCCGGCGTTTCTTTTCTTTTTGAACTCAGAATTGTAGCCATAAAATGAAACCCTTGGTTTGTTTAAAAATTAAACTTCATGCATGGCAGCCGAGGGGGAGAGAATAGCCTTTGGAATATTAATAGTCTGTGAGGTCTTGTGGAGCCTGTTTCTTTCCCTCTTAAAGGTTTACATTCATAGAGGTAAAAGATTGCAGTGCTCCAAAAGGCTTTTAAAAATGAACAATAGCAGTTGCCTGCTCCCTTGTGGGAGCCCCCACATTTCACTCCCCATGGGCAAACTCCAGCTCTTTAACTCTTTAAAGCTGCTTTTGCTCGTGCCTTCCGTGCTTCCACACGACATGTTTCTGCTGTTCCCTGCTTTTTTTTTTGTTTGTTTTTGTAAAGTGGCACTGCTTTACTGACTTCTCACTTTGCTGCCCCGACCTTCCTTCACAGTTCTATTATTGTGGCCGCATCAGCACTGTTCACAGCTGTGTCCTCTGTGCGGCGATCCTGTTGTCCTGTGCCCTGTTGCAGTTTCTTCTGCATCTACTTCGGTGTCCCTGGAATTAATACTGTACTTATCTGGTGTCTTTGATTAGGTTTCTGTGACCATAGCATTAATTAAACCTCCAGCTACCCCCGATGTGTTGAGATCTCTTCTTAGCAATTTCAGATACTTGTGTGTTGTTTTCCTGGTGATCTCTGAAGCCCTCCCTTCCTCTCTCTTATCTGGACTGGTTGTCCTCTGGGCCAGACCCTGGGGGGGTCACTGTTATCATCATCCCAGGGCTTGCTTTTGCCTTTCCCTTCTGCCTGAGTTCTTTTCTTTTTTCCTCGTTTACTCTGGTTTTGGCGGGGGATTTTCTTCAGTAACCACCTGGGAGAGTATGGAAAAGTCACAATTTTGAGATTTTCCATGTCTGAAAACATTTTATTCTGCACGCACACTTCGTTGATGGTTGTCTGGATACAGAATTCTAGAGAGCAGTTATTTCCCCCCAGAATATTCAGGTGTTTGCTTAATGGCTTTCCAGCTTCCACCACTGTTGCTGAGAATTGGGGTACCTTGTTGGTGCCTGATTGAGTGTAACCTTGGTTTTTCTTTGCTATTCTGTAGGATTTTTGCCTCCAGTGTTCAGAAATTTCATGGTGCTGTGTTTTGGCACAGATCTTCTCTCCTCACATGTACTTCAGGCTTCTGAATTTTTTAAATTTTCTAAATAAATGTCTTTTTTTACTCAAAAAATTATTATAAAAAAATCCGCGTGGTACACAGTACTTTTGAAAAAAAAATGACCTATTTAAATAAAAAGTTTCTGGTTCCCGAACAGTTGGCATTCTAAAATCAGTGACCCTGTGCATGTCCTCTTCCCTGAGGGCACAGCCAGGGTCACTCACAGGTCTGGTGAAGTGGAAGGAGGGAGCGTCTGTTGTCTGCGCCGCCTGGGTTGCATCGGTACAGATGGGCTTCCTGGGGAGGGAGAATCTGAAAAGCTGTTGTTTTGGAAAGACCTAGCACTGAATGAATTTGATATTTCAGGGAGGCAGTGTATATTTTTGGGTACGATGAGGTAATTGTGTGTATTTATTTAAAGTTTGTGAAGTTCCTGTTGAGTTACTATGGAAGGATATGGTGGACTTAGTGCTGAATGAAAAAAAAAAAGGTGGTAAGCACACACTAAGTCTATTTTTAATTAAAAAAATTTTTTTACTTAGTGTTTTAAATTTTTAAAATTATTATTATTAGTTTTTAGAGACAGGGTCTTGCTCAGTCGCCCAGGCTGGAGTGTGGTTGCACAATCATAGCTCACTGTAACCCAGAATTGCTGGGCTCAATGAGCGATCCTCCTGCCTTGGCCTCCTAAATCGCTGAGACTACAGGTACACCCCACCATGCCTTGCTAATTTTTATTTTGTAGAGACAAGGTCTCGCTATGCTGCTCAGGCCAGTCTCAGAACTCTTGGAATCAAGTTATCCTCCCATCTTGGCCTTCTAAAGTGTTGGGATTACAGGTGTGCACCATAGCTCTTGGCCCCACACTAAGTCTTAAATTGATAGAGAGACCTGTTTGCCTTACTTGAAATGCACTTGTCTTAAGTGCTGGCTAGAAAATGGTGTAATATTCATGCCTAAACCAAAGACCAAAAGTTTTCTGGTGAGCATTAGAACGTAGCCTCACAGTCATAAGAATAAACAGTAAGATAATATATATTAAAAACCGTTGTTCTGATTAGAAATAGTTGGTGACTTTTTTCAACATTTTATTGTAAAAAATTTCAGATGTCACAGAAAAGTTGCAGAAATTTCACAGTGATCACCTATATATGGACTGCTAAGATTCTACGATTAAACTTTTTAGCGTCAACTTTTACAAGTAACATTTTACTTGTATCACATACACATTACTCCATCCTTCAGTCCATCTTATTTTTTGATGGGTTTCATTTCAGAGTAAGTTGTGGGCCTCAGTATATCTTACCTCAATAACTTGAGCATGCACATCATTATTTGTTTAGTTCCTTTTTGGTTTTGTTTTTAAGTAAAATGTGCATGTGTGAAATGCCCAAGTTTAGCATCCCATGCATTGCATGCTGAGTTGCATATGCATGCTTCCTTCTTGGAGCAGTCGCTCCGTTTGCTTCAGCAACGCCTACATGTAAGGTAGGTGTCGTAAGACACCTTGGGTAGGCCGGACGCGGCGGCTCATACCTGTAATCCCAGCACTTTGGGAGGCCGAGGCGGGTGGATCACTTGAGATCAGGACTTCGAGACCAGCCTGGCCAACATAGGTGAATCCAGTCTCTACTAAAAATACAAAAATTAGCTGAGCATGGTGCTGCACGCTTGTAATCCCAGCTACTTGGGACGCTGAGGTAGAAGAATCGCTTGAACCCGTGAGGCAGAGGTTGCAGTGAGCTGAGATAGCACCGCTGCACTCCAACCTGGGCAACAGAGCGAGACTCCGTCTCAAAACAAAAACAAAAAAGACACCTTGGGTGATTGGATTGGGAAACCTAGGGCTAGCTGCAGGGATTTCTGCAGTGGGAGGCTTCCAGTAGAAGAAAAGGAAGACATCGTAGGTGGGCCCCTCGACTATGTATCCTAAGGAAATGAGGCATGAAAAAGGACTTCCCTTTTTTTCAGTGGCTGTGGTGGGCCAGATGAGCACTTGTGGCTGAGAGACTCCCTCTTTGGAGAGAGGTGTTCTCAGATTTTCCTCACTTTGGTTTTATACTCTGTATTAGAGGTTTGTTCGGGTTGGCAGCTTGCATCTTCTCTTCACTCTGAGCTCTTTCTGCAGTTTGAAGAGTGATAAAAAGGTCAAGGACTTTCTTATTAGCAATGTTGATGGATGTAGGTCGTGGGTTTATTGCTTGTTTTGACTTCTAACAGCTTTTCCTTTTTCTTCTCATTCTTTCTTTAGTGAATCATTTTATCAGATAGAACTGTAACTTCTTGTTGCACATTGGCTGTATATATTGAACATGTCCAGTGGTATGGTTTAACTTTTTTTCCAGCCTATGCCTAACTGCCAGGCCATCTTCCAGATCAGCATCTTTCAGACTGCTATAGAATCCTTCCTGCTGATGGCCTTTTTAAAGGCTTGGCAAAATTTTGTATTCATCTTCTTCTTCTTCTTTTTTTTTTTTCGAGACAGGGTCTCCCTCTGTCGCCCAGGCTGGAGTGCATTGCCGCAGTCTCTGCTCACTGTAACCTCCACCTCCCAGGTTCAACTGATTCTCCCACCTCAGCTTCCCAAGTGGCTGGGACTACAGTCGTGTGGCCACCAAGCCTGGCTAACTTTTGTATTTTTAGTAGCGATGGGGTTTCACCGTGTTGGCCAGGCTGGTTTCAAATTCCTGACCTCAGGTGATCCGCCTGCCTCAGCCTCCCAAAGTGCTGGGATTACAGGCATGAGCCACTGCGCCTGACTATAATTCATTTTTTAGGGGTGCGTTTGGGTGTGGTGATCCGTGGGCCCTTTAGCTAACTTCCTTGCTTGTTCTTTTACCTCATGCATGACTGTTGTTTCCATGGAGATTTTCTGGCTAGCGTACACGCTCTCAGTTGTGTGTCAGCATCTGAAAGTACTGTATACTTTTCACCTTGCTTATTTTTACCTTTTTTTTTTTTTTTTTAAATTTTGGAGGCGAGGTTTTGCCAGCTTGGCTAGGCTCGTCTCAACTCCTGGGCTCATGCGATCTGCCCACCTTGGCCTCCCAAAGTGCTGGGATGACAGGCGGGAGCCACCACACCCGGCCTTCCACCTTATTAAAAAAATTGGGCCAGGCGCAGTGGCTCATGCCTGTCATCCCAGCACTTTGGGAGGCCAAGGTGGGTGGATCACAAGGTCAGGAGATCAAGACCATCCTGGCTAACACGGTGAAACCCCGTCTCTACCAAAAAAAAAAAATTAGCCGGGTTTGGTGGTGGGCGCCTGTAGTCCCAGCTACTCAGGAGACTGAGGCAGGAGAATGGCGTGAACCCGGGAGGCGGAGTTTGCAGTGAGCTGAGATTGCGCCACTGCACTCCAGCCTAGGCAACTGAGCAAGACTCCGTCTCAAAAAAAAAAAAAATTACGTATACAGAAAAGTTGAGCGGACAATACAGTGGATGTCCATAGTACCCACCACTTAGATTCCCCAGTGATCTTTCCCCATATTTACCTTACGTAAGGATGAGTGTTGTGTGGTTTTTCTTTTATTCTTGTGGAATCAATTCAGAATCCTTTGTGTCTTGTCCAGTGGACTTGAGTGTAGCCCTCCCTAACATGAGTGAGGTGTGCTTTTGCATGTCCACACTTAGAAACAGCAGCTCTCTAATTTTAAAAGTAGCTCCTATTTACATTTGCCCAGTTACCCCCTAAGTTTAAAAAAACGTTTGGAATCAGAATAATGTACTCAGCATTACATAGTGAATTTTTTATAAAGTTGAATTTATGTCTCTTATCTCTTTCAATCTGTAACAGTCTTCCTTGTATTTTTTAATACTTTGACTTCAAAAGAGTGATTAGGAAACGTTTCAAATATTTACAGAAATACATGGGAACATAATTCCCACTCACACATTGCCTTGCTTTAGCACAAGTACATGGGAATATTCCTACTCAACGGCCGGGCGCGGTGGCTCACGCTTGTAATCCCAGCACTTTGGGAGGCCAAGGCAGGCGGATCACGAGGTTGGGAGTTCGACACCAGCCTGGCCAATATGGTGAAACCCCATCTCTACTAAAAATACAAAAATTAGCTGGGTGTGGTGGTGCATGCCTGTAGTCCCAGCTACTTGAGAGGCTGAGGCAGAAGAATCTCTTAAACCTGGGAGGTGGAGGTTGCAGTGAGCCAAGATCGTGTCAGCACTCCAGCCTGGGTGACAGAGCGAGACAGCGAGACTCCATCCAAAAAAAAAAAAATTCCTGCTCACACGTCACCTGGCTTAAGCACAAGTACATGGGAATATACTTCCCACCTACACATCACCTGGCTTTAGCAGTTACCACCTTATGGCTGATCTTTTTCATCTGGGCCCCTGCCACTTTCCTCTATATTATTTTGAAGCAAATCTCAGACATTATATTCATCAGCTTTTTAAATATTATCTTTAAAAGATAAATTAGAACTGTGTCATTGTCACGCCTAAAAAATTTTTTTTATCACTACTGAGATTGTAATCAGTGTTCATATTTCCAGTTATCTGTCATGAATGTTTTTAATTGTATGAAGAAAGGGAACCCTGTGGGTTTGTTCGTTCAAACTGTTGGAAGTTTGGAATGAGATTCCCAACTTTGAAGTCTAGCATCTGTTCTCAGGATGTGACACACAGAGGGTAGCTCTATGTTTTGACATTTTTATTAAAAAATATCATCTTGGTCAGATAAGAGTTTGGTGACTCCTGGGAGGATCTCTTTTCAGGCTAGTGGAAATATGAGGCAGAAAACTGGGATTAAGCCGTACAGTGGGGATCCCATTCGGCAGTGTCTCCTTTAGGTACAGCTGAAGGTACCCGCTGGTGTCTGGCTGCTGCATGGTGGTGGGAAATGAAAGAGGTGGTGTGGCTGGGGAGAAGGGAGCTATCCAAGATGACCCTTGACGTCCCTCATCCCCACAGTTTCTTTCATTTGAGACATCCTTGCCCCACCTGCCCCTCTCTGAGCTGACTCCTCATTGCTTGCCAAGACTGCATAAAATGCTGCTATGTTGGTGGTTTGTTTTCCTGTGATTTTTTTTTCCCCTGAAGCCAAGCACCTTATGGAGAGGGCTGGATCTGTCCTGATCATCTCCGCTGTGACAGGGCATGGCCCCATGTTGATGGTGAATAGCCTCTCTGTGTTGGTATAATGCCCCAGTCACCATTGACTAGTCACATGTGTGCCCGCCACACACCATGCTTCCTTTTTGCATTTCTTCCCTGAGTTAGCTAGTCACTTAGGGGGAATTGGACTGTCCCGGGTCTCCTGGGAGTATCAGTACATGGCCGGACACACTACCTTTTCCTTTATAATTCTTTGATGGCATTCACACTACCTTTTTCTTTATAATTGAAGAAAATGTTATACAACCTCGTTGTGGCGTAATTGGCATACAACTAAGTGTACAGATTTAAAGCTTCAGTTTGATGAGTTTTAACCTGTGTACACCTGTGAAGCTTTCCTTTTCACTTTCCTTTTTTAGCCTTCTTAAAGACGAGATGAGCAGCCGGAGAAGGAAACTCTGTAACTGCTCTTGTCTTGAAACTTGCTTTTCCAAATCCTAATGGAAAATCTGCGTATTCTGCTTTCCTTTGGCCAAGCACCAGTATTTAAAAGTTGTTGTATTCAAATTTTGGCAGTGTTTCTATTTACGGTTAACATAGCGGTGAGTGAATTTCAAAATATAGGGAGCCCTGGTGGAATCTTTTCTTTCTTCAAATGGAAACTAGCTGAGGTTGGGAGTTGCTTGGTTTGGGTAGAAGGGTCAGGGCTCTGGATGCAGACAAATCTGGGTGTGAGCACCCGCTTTGCTGCGTAGGACAGGACCACCTGTTGTTTGGTCTGCTGCAGATCTCAGCCACAGCACCTCCCACCGTGAGACCATGAAAGGGCATGCAGGGGAGTATGAGAAGGCTGATGTTGAAGCCTTCGTGTTGCTTAATTGATACAGTGTGCAGTATTTAGGTGAAAAAGCCCAGACTTCACCACTGTGCAATATATCCATGTCACAGAATTGCACTGGCACCCCAAACAAAAGGCCCCAGACTAGTGAATTTCCCAGGGGGCCAATCATTCTCTTTCCCTTTCAAATTAAAACAAAATATATGGACCAGGCACATATATATACAGGCTCACACCTGTAATCCTACTACTTTGGGAGGCTGAGGCAGGAGGATCATTTGAGGCCAGGAGTTCCAGACTATCCTGGCCAACATGGCAAAATCCTGTCTATACTAAAAATTACAAAAATTAGCTGGATGTGGTGGCACATGCCTGCAATCCCAGCTACTCGGGTGGCTGGGGCATGAGAATTGCTTGAACCCAGGAGGCGGAGGCTGCAGTGAGCTGAGATTGCACCACTACACTCCAGCCTAGGGAATAGAGCAAGACTCCATCTCAAAAATAAAAAATAAAAAAAAAATACACACACGTACATATTGCTAACAGCCCAGTTGTGTAAAATTTTTTAAAAATTAACTTTAATTATTATTACTATTTTTCTGAGACAGCGTCTTACTTTGTCGCCCAGGCAGAATGCAGAGGCATAATTACAGCTCACTGCAGCGTTGACCTCCGGCTCAGGTGATCCAAAATTCTTTATACTCAGCTTATTTTTTCAAACTTGAGGTATAATTTATGCACAAAACACCCACATATTAAGTGCTCAACTGGGTGGGTTTTGACAGTTGTACATGCCCATGGAACCACCACTCCAAATAAAACATGGAATACTTTGATCATCCCAGAAGGCTTTCTTCGCCCTCTCCCCTCTGATTTCCATCACCGTAGGTAAATTTTTTTGTTGTTAGGGAATAAACGGGATCATTGCTCTATGTGCTGTTCTGTTTCCAGCTTCTTTGGAAAGCTCAGCATGTTGTGAGATTCATCCATGTTTTTTCCTTTTGATTGCTGAGTAATGTTTATAGAGACATATCATGATTTATCCTTTCTCCAGTTGATGAAGATTTGGATTATTTCCCGTTTTTGGCTACTAGGAATAAGATTGAACACTTTTTACAAGTCTTTTGTGGACCTGTGTTTTCATTTTTCTAGGGGAAGTTTTGGGAGTGGATTGCTGGATGTTGCGGGATGTGTGTCTGGCTTGCAAAGTTGCACTGTCTGACACGGACAGTGTGTGAGTGCTCCACCCCTCCTGCTCTCACCCATGGGAATGTGAGATGCCATAAGCACTTGTATGGAGGTCTGATTTACATATTATAAGTTAATCCTTCTCAGTGTACAGTTTGGTATGTTTGGACAGTCATACACAGCTGTATGACCGTCACCACATTTGAGTGAATGCACTCTTTGGAAAGGTTCTCGCATGCCCCTCTGGCCCCTGGCACCATTGCTGGGGTTTTGATGACTCTGGATTAGGTTGGTCTTTCCTAGAGCTTCTGTCAGTACATGCATCCAGCATGTGTCCTTGTATCTGGCTTCTTTGACATGGTGTGGCTTTGCGATTCATTCATGTGCTTGTATGGATCAGCAGTTTGTCCCTTTGGCTTGCTCAGTAGGATTTGTATGGATGCACCACAGTGTGTTTACCCATTTGTCTCCTGGTGGGCATTTGGGCCATTGCCAGCTTTTGATCATTGTGAATATAGCTGCTGTGAACATAGCTGTCCAGAGACCCTCTCCCTCCCCTGAGACCAAACCCCTCTTCTCTGTTGGGGTCAGGAAGGGACACCTAACTGCTTATTCAGCAAACTCAACCACTCTACTAGATGGGGCCTCTTTATCTGCTTCTGGAGGCGGGTTGGTGGCCAGCAGTTTGCAGGGCTTTGGGGAACGGCTCTCTTGGTGCCAGCTGCTCCTCGCTGCTGGCTGAGTGCCTTCTTCTCGAGTCTGCTCAATCATCCTCCACTTCAGCTTGCCAGGCTTCAACATGCTGTCTTCTCTTCCATTCTTGGTGAGTTTTATGTCTTTTTTCTCTTAATCTGCTTTATTGTCATTTTCATGTCATTTTGTGTGGGGACAAAAGCAAGTATGTGTGTTCAGCTTTCTCCCTTAACCCAGAGGGCTTTTTACCATGGAGTGCTTAGCCAGTCCTGGTGTTGGGCAAGTTTCTCCTGTTTTTGCTGTAACAAACAACACTATGATGAGCGTGCTTGCAGTTAAGTCTCTGTGTGTGTATAGATCCATGTGTATTGCTTTAAGACAGACTTCTAGAAGTGGAATTGTGGGGTTAAAAGGCATATATACTTTAGATGCCAAGTTTAGCCCCAGGAATGCCATACCAATTTAAATTCCAGCAGGACAAGACAGTTTTTATTTCCTGTCCTTGTGTGAGCATTCCATCTGTAGAACGTTCTCTTTTGGTATTTTTTCCTCCTCCCCAACACCCTGCCACCACACACACGTGCATGCACACACGCACACAAAGTAAGAATGAAGTCGGATCTTAGTGGAGGAGAGTGGGGGCGGCAGTGGCAGCAGGTCTGGCGAGTTGCGTGGGGCTGACACGCAGCTTAGCTCCTCCCTGCATGTGTCCTCTCCCTGTGCCTGGACCGGCTTGGGTGAACTCAGGCCATTGCCTTCTTTGTTCCAGGTTACACTCCTGGCACACCTTACAAAGTGTCCTGTTCCCCCACCAGCGGGGCTGTGCCGCCGTACTCCTCCTCCCCGAACCCCTACCAGACTGCCGTGTACCCTGTGCGAAGTGCCTACCCCCAGCAGAGCCCGTATGCACAGGTATGCTTGGGTACACACTGCTGTGTGGGAAGGGGTGATACCACCTGGGCGTTCATCCTTTGGCCCTGCGACCCTGTGTCAGTTGTCTCTCTTCTCCCCACAGCAAGGCACGTACTACACACAGCCGCTGTATGCAGCACCTCCTCACGTCATCCACCACACCACGGTGGTGCAGCCCAACGGCATGCCTGCAACGGTGTACCCTGCTCCCATCCCCCCTCCTAGAGGCAACGGGGTCACCATGGGCATGGTGGCTGGGACCACCATGGCCATGTCAGCAGGTAAGTCCTTGTTCCTGCGGTGTCTGTCCTATGGTGTACCCTAGAGCTGGGGGAGGGGAGAGCTCACGAATCCTCTGACCCTTGGCTCTAGGTTTTCATAGCTGTAGTTGTGTGGAAGGACAGAAAATTCTTTGGGGAAGAAACAGCAGGTTATCTTTTATTTTGCCTACCTGAGTGACCCCTTATGGAGGCCTCTCTGAATCTGATGGACTCACTTTGTTGGTGAACTGAGCCATTTGGCAATGCAGGATGTGCTCCCTCTCCTCCCACCCCCTATGACCATGTAAGACTTGAGTAGAAGGAGGACACTTTGTGTACCGGGGTTGCTCTGGCCTTCTTCCTTTCCCTTGAGGGGAGCTTGTCTTTGCAGGTCAGTTGTCTTCATCGGGATGTTTTCATGCATCTAGGAGAGCTGGTCTTGCGTTGATAGAAGAAACAGCTGCCTGTAGAAATCCTTTGGCATTCATCTACCGTACTTTACTTTGCAAGGCCTCCTCTAAGGAAAATAAACCATGGAAAGATGAGGCCCCTGGCTGAGATGGGCACATCTCCGCGGAAGCCCTGGGGGTTTGATCTGATGTCTAGGGATTGGGTGACCACCCAATCTGTATGACCACCCATGTGGATTCACCTCCTGGTCTCTGGGTCAATATGACCACCTTTAGGTCATGCCCACACAAAAGCGTACTGTTCCCTCCTTGTTTTTCTGGACTTGACTTCAGTGTAAGGAAATTAGGCCAGAGAGAAAAGCATTCCGGGATATTATGTGTGCTTCAATGTAGACTCTGATTTGGTTTTCCCCGTACTTATCTGTCAAGGAACAGGAAACTGGGCATAGACAGAAACTGCTGGTTTGAGGCACAGGGAGGGAGGGCAGCAGGCACCAGGTTGGGTGCCACTGTGTTGGAGGTGGTGCTGGTCCATAAAGGGACTCAAGTAGTTGCTGAGTTTCTGCAGTTGTAGGAAAAATAGATTTCTCTTAAAGAACTCAGAAGCTCATGTAGTTTAGAATCCTCATTTCTTTTTTTTTTTTTTAATTTTAAAATTTTTAATATTTTTTTTAAGACAGGGTCTCACCCTGTCAGCCAAGATGGAGTGCAGTGGTGTGATCTCAGCTTACTGCAACCTCTGCCTCCTAGGTTCAAGTGATTTTCCCACCTCATCCTTCCCAGTAGCTGGGACTACAGGCGCCTGCCACCACGCCTGCCTAATTTTTTTTTGTACCTTTTGGTAGAGATGGGATTTCACCATGTTGGCCAGGCTGGTCTCGAACTCCTGACCTCAGGTGATCCACCCACCTCGGCCTCCCAGAGTGCTGGGCTTACAGGCGTGAGTCACTGTTGCCAGCCTCTTGTTTTTTATTTATTTGTTTTTACCATCTTAACTTTTTTTTGTTGAGACAGGGTCTTGCCCTTTTGCCCAGGCTTGAGTGCAGTGGTGCGATCACAGTTCACTGTAGTCTGGAACTCATGGGCTCAAGCCATCCTCCCACCTTAGCTTCCTGAGTAGCTGGGACTATAAGTGTGCTACCACACCTGGCTAATTTTAAAACTTTTTGTAGAGCTGGGATCTCACTATGTTGCCCAGGCGCATCTCAAGCTCCTGAACTTAAGCTATGCTCCCACCCCAGCCTCCCAGAGTGTTGGGATTACAGACGTGAGCCCCTGTGCCCAGCCCATCTTAACCCTTTTTAAGTACGGTTCAGTAGTGTTAAGTATATTCACATTGTTGTGAAACAGAGCTCCAGAACGTCTTTATCCTGCAAATCTGAACTCTGTACTCATTAAACGCTAATTCCCTGTTCTACTTTCTTTCTGTCTCTGAATTTGACTACTCCAGGTACTTCATCTAAGTGGAATCGTTAAGTATTTGTCTTTTAGTGACTGGCTTCTTTCTTTCAGAATTATGTTCTTAAGGTTCATCTGTATTGTAGCATGTGTCAGAATCTCCTTCCTTGTTAAGGCTGAAGCATACTCATTTGTTTATCATCTGACCTATAAAAATTATTGGGTGTGCTTTATGAAGGGGACACACAAAAGGCTTTTACGAACATATTGTCTGTGGAGCTTGCTGTGTGGAGACAACTTTTGGGTGCGGGGGATTATCTAATCAGAGTTCTGACAGTATCTGGGTCAAGACTATCCCTCTTCCTGTATACCCTCCTCCTTGCAAAGAGGCCAGGCTTGTGTGCGTATCAGGCAGTGTGGAGCTGTGCAGGAGGTCAGCCTCATGTCATGTGCTGCTCTTTCTTCCAGGTACCCTGCTGACTGCTCACTCCCCAACTCCTGTCGCCCCCCACCCGGTCACTGTGCCCACGTACCGGGCCCCAGGAACGCCCACTTACAGCTATGTGCCCCCTCAGTGGTGATCACCTGCAAATGTAAGTGACCAGGGAAGGCTGGGCTAGCCTTTGATGAAAGGGCATTTCCATGGGACAGTGGCAAATTTACCACATATTTAAGCACTAACGAGGAAAGTGTGCCTGACCCTGGATCCAGAGGCAATGTAGTGTTTAAATTTTTTGTTTTTATTGAGACATTACAGAGTAGAAGGAAGGAAGGAACCATTGAATACCTACTGTTGACACTGTCCATCTTGAGCCTTACCTGGAATGTGCTCTAATCCCCCACCTGCCTGCTGCAGGAAATAGGGCTCCAGTTGCAATTGGGGGTCTCTAGGAAGGAAGTGAGAACCAGGTCCAGCAGTTTTGCCCATTGCTGCCCTTTCCGACCCTGCTGGGCCTCATCCTACTTGAGATTTTGGAATAGCGGTTCCGGAAGAGCTCTGTGTGACTGAGTGTCTGTCTTCCTTTCTGCAGGTTTGAGGACGGAGCTGTGCAGTCACATTATTGGGGATTCCACAGCTGGTGCTGCAGGCCTTGCGCCTCCAACCAGGACTTTCTTCTTAATGCTCTCGACACTTAGCTAAACACGACTATATCCCGGCCCAGCAGGCCCCAGCGCCGTTAGTCTCCAGCTGACTCTGTGGGTTGGTCTTAAAGCAAATTCTGTTTTGTGGACTGCCTGGCAATTTTTTAGCTAACTGTAATGATAAAAAGGGAGTATTAATCTATTCTGAATCATATCTAGTTGAATGCATGTTTAAAAAAACAAACACAAAAAGCTTGCTCAATCTACCTGCAGTGACTGATGCAAAACCATCATATGCAAAATCCAAAGGAATGGAAACGTATTTTACAACTTGTATCACTAATGCACTGTTGTAATGTATGCAAAGTCTTACAGTTATAAGTGTTAAAGTGAATTTCTTCATAGAGCATCTGAAATATCTTAGATGATTCTTCAACCTTTTGGGGTTGATGTGGGTTGCCAGTTAGGGATATGGACATTTTAGTTTTCAGCGACCTGTTTCTTTGGCACTGACTGTCCTGGGAGGGAGTTGCGAGGTTTGGGAGAGAGTAGGGAAGCCACAGCTGCTTGGGTGCAGCTGGTTCATGGACATCCCTTTGAGTTTAGGCTTGGTGGAGTCAGTGGAACAGGGACATGCTTAAAGCTCATCATGAAAGATTATGGTAGTGTGGCCAGTAAAATTTGGGGCGAGGGGGGTGGTTTATGTGTCAGCAAAGCAGTTTCTCTGCTATCTAAATTTTCATTACAGTTCTCTTAGAGAGATGATGTTTTTATATATCTTTATTGGAAAAGTCCTATGTAAAACTAAATTATTTTCCTGGGATGGAAGAAATGTGAAAGAGAAACAGCCATGCTTGCAGGAGGTATTGTCCTCTGCTTTATTTAGCTTAGAAAATCATTCCTTTTTTTTTTTTTTTCCTGGAGAAATGTTTGAATCAGCTGAAAACAGGTAGGCATTGCTGTTTTTCCCCTACAAAGAAGGGCAAAGGTTTCAGTTGTATGTTATGAAGAAAGTGGTATATTTAAGAATGAGTTAAAAGGGAACAAAACTTTATTTAAAATTCCTCCAATTTCTTGTAAAAGGCAGGGCCTTGGATATGTCTGGAAATGTAGAAACCTGTAGCTGCTTCTGGGATCACCCACCTGATGGTGGTGACTTGTCTGCTGAGGCCGGCTGGAGGGGACGCTTAGAGATGGGGCGAGGGGGAGGCCAGTGTCTGTTGTCTGCGAGCCTCTCCTGCCATCTCTTTTGCGGCTGAGGGCACTTGGTACAAAGCAAGCACAGACAGCAGAGAGGGCCAGGCAGTGCTGGAGTGCATTTGTTGGCAGGGTTTATTGTGGGAGAGGAATTTGAGTTTAGGATCTGAATCTTGTACATAAGAAATGAAGAGGCTTCCCTCCACCCCGCCCCCAAAATATGCCCGCCCTGTATCCATGAGAGTGCGTGTCGGTTCTCAGTGAGGGTCAGAGTGGGGGTGGGGGATGTAAGGCCTGGGTCCCTTTCAGCGGCCTCTAGGGCAGGAGCGTGCGTCTTCTTCCCAGTGCAGTGGTGGTTTGAGTGCTGTGGGCTCTGGTGGGGAGGGGGCTCTGCTCCTGTTCATTCGCTGGTAGCTGGGTCAGGGCACTGGCGCCCAGTGAGGATGCCCACTAGCATTCTGCCCCAGTTGGTTGGTGGGGGGACACCTGACCACTGAGCCTTTGGTAACCTTATTTTTTATAGTAAGTACTTCTCATAATTTTCTTTTTCACATCTTATTTTATAAGAAGTTTAGGAATATTTTTGCATGGATCATTGTAAACAGCAGATTCTTTATTCCTGATGTCTATTAACATAGAATGTTTACTGATAAGTACTTTAAATTGCTTCATGAGCACTTAATCCATCTTAGTGTCTATGTGTGGGGGCAGACATTTACCGCCGGCACACAGTTTGTGCCCCTTTCTTCAAGTCTCTGTTGGTAATTCCATCTGTTTAGTGGATGGTTGGCAGGATTAGTAGGTTCTAACGGTTCCAGGGGTTCAGCTGACCAAGTAGCAGAGAAGTCTTTTTTCCCAATTGAGTGCTAATAGATTAGGATAAAATACTCACAATGTTAGTGTGTGCTTTTAAAAAGCCCCACACAACAAAATGGAAACATACATGCACAACTCCTGTGAGGGCTGGGGTCTTGGGGTTCAGGAGGAGGTTAGAAGTTACAGGCATCTCTTCAGGCTTGCTTGGTACTTGGCACACACAGGATGGTGTTTTAAAGAGTGGGCTGCACCCCCCACACGCCATTTACATCAGCTTCATAAACACTTTTCTTCCTCTCTGTAACTTAACCTTTTTTCCCTTTTATGAAGTTGAGAGGCTTTATGAAATAAGTTTGCATTGCACATCCGTGCAGAAATCTTTCTGACTTTGAAATTTTTAGGACGTCAGCTGTCAGATACGAAAGGTAGATATCAGGTAAGAATCTGGACTTAGGGAATAGTCACAAAACTGTCATAGGTTGTAATTTTATCAACATTCGCTTCTAGTAAAATGAAAGTCAATTAAGAAATAGAACTTGGGTCAAAATTCTGTTACAAAGCTTCATAATTTGTCCCGAAGCATATGGTGGAGCATTCTGAGAAATTTGCTTTTTGTGTGTTTGACATTCCTAATTTGGGAGTCCTTCAGCTGAGTTACTATTCTTTTAGAAGTTGAGACAGGTAAGCAAAGGACCTAGTTCATGTAAACATGGACATCATGATGGCTATTTAAAAAATATTTGTTCTACCCCTTCTCCCCTGAGGCTTGGGAGTGTGTTCAGCCGCTGCAGTTTCTCTGCTCATGGAGGTCTTGTTTGGATCTGTGCTGGCGGCTGAGCATTTAGTGTGAGCCAGTGACCCATGAACTTGCCGCTCTGTGAGGGCCAGAGTCAGGGCCAGTCATGGTCATGGGCCTGAAGGCACTTCCAGAACCTTTTATGTCTCTCGTGAGCCATCTGTTAAGAACGTTCTTCTTGGTGTGGTTTGTAAGCCTACCTGTCGCTATTCTGGGAAACCACCTTGAGTGCTATGCAAATGTGTTCACAGGCAATGGGGGTGGTCCTGAGCCTTGGGGTGGGCGCCTGGTCAGTGAGTGTCTTGCCCTTCCCCAGCTGGGCATACAGTACCTTGCTCTTTCTGGTGGCATCATCTGGCTGTGATGAATGAGGTCTAGGAAATAATTTGCATGTGTCTTGGGGGACACAACAGTAACGAGAGGAAATACATTATTACAGCAACTTGCGATGTACTAATACCTGTCAGTGTTGGCCCCCGTAAGGTATGTAAGGCACCTGTGAGTGCTGGTGAAAGGCCAACATGTACCAGTTATGTAAGTATTGGTGTCTGCTTTAAAAAAGGAGACCCAGACTTCACCTGTCCTTTTTAAACATTTGAGAACAGTATTACTCTGAGCAGTTGGGCCACCTTCACCTCATCCGACAGCTGACTGTTGGATGTGTCCATTGTCGCCAGTTTGGCTGTTGCCCAGACAGGACAGGACCTCCATTGGGCGCAGCAGCAGGTGGCAGGGGTGTGGCTTGAGGTGGGTGGCAGCGTCTGGTCCTCCTCTCTGGTGCTTTCTGAGAGGGTCTCTAAAGCAGAGTGTGGTTGGCCTGGGGGAAGGCAGAGCACGTATTTCTCCCCTCTAGTACCTCTGCATTTGTGAGTGTTCCCTCTGGCTTTCTGAAGGGCAGCAGACTCTTGAGTATACTGCAGAGGACATGCTTTATCAGTAGGTCCTGAGGGCTCCAGGGGCTCAGCTGACCAAGTAACACAGAAGTTGGGGTATGTGGCCTATTTGGGTCGGAAACTGCATGTTTCAGAAAGTTTGTCTCTTTTTCCTACTCATTATTTGAAGAAGAGAGAGCCTGTGGGGATAGCCTTATCTTGGTCCACAGGACTAAAGTGAAGTCACTTGGGAAGGGGAGACAGAGGATGAGCGGCGTCTGTGTAGGGACCCCGGGCCTGCAGAAGGGTGGTGTGCTCCCAGGACTGGCATGACAGGTGTCTCCTCCTCACCACAGGCTGTGCCCATGAGTCCCTGTGCAGACCAGTGGGCAAGGCAGCTGGGCCAGATCTCAGGCCAGCCGTTTGTGCTCCTAGCAGGGTTGCTGTGCTGGCCACACGGAGAGGCCCTAGAGAGCCTCATGGATTGTAACTAAAGAAGAAACGGTTCTTTTTTGTTTTTTTAAAAATGATTTTTAAATACCGTTTTTTACACCGTTCTCTCGGTACTTTTTTTAAGCTAAGTCAGCATTGTCTTCCAGTGTTAAAGGCATCCCTCACCTCTGCATTGAACTTACGTATCCATGCCAAGGAATGGAATTTCCATCCTGAGCCAGTTCAGTTAGGTGTCAACTGATACTATTTTAATTTTTTATGCAATCTGATGAGTAGATGAGCTCAGATTTAAAAATCTCAAAAGCACGTTTATTGTAACAATTGTTATGTATTAATACTGCAGTTTTCAATAAAGATTGACTTGTGTTGCATATTGTGGTTTTCATGATTTCTCCATATGGGTTTTTGTCTAGAGGTAGCATGGCCTGACTGGGAGGTGCTGGGGCTTCTCTCCAGTTGGGAGCTTGCCAGGGGTTTTGAGAAGACGACCACCATGGCGTCCAGCCCCAGTGACCTTGGCAGTGCTGGAGTGTGGTGGAGGCAGCAGGTTGCAGGGGACCATTTTCCCAAGTGGGACAGGGAGGGAAGCAGCACCATGCTCCCCTTCTGGCTTCTGTGGCCAGGGTCAGAAGACCCTGGGAAGACACGTTCTTCCTCATTTCACCAGGGATGCTGAGGCCCAGAAAGATTACTGACTACTCACCCACCAAACTCACGTGGGCCAGCTCCAGTCAAACACAGGGAAGCACTGGTTTCTGGGTCTTGAGTGCAAGGGAGGGCAGAGCTACCTGTATTCCCCACCAGCAACCAGCATGGCCTGGCCCTGCTCGCCTTAGGCCAACAACTGCAGCCAGCCCCGCCTTAGCCTGCCTCCACTAAAGCCCCGAGGGTGTGATCTGCGACAGGTGAGCCCCCACCCCACCTTTAGAGGCTGCTGGCCACAGGAAAATGCACGCACACCCACAGAAAACGGGCTAGCAGCCAGGTTACTTTTCATAAATTTATTTATGAAATTAAATGTGGTTTCTGGCTTGGAGAAGGAATAGTGCAAGAGTGACTGTCCATGCTGCTGAATCCTGTGGGCTCCACGCCAGCTCGCCAGGCCCAGGCTCTGCTCCTGGCGCCCCTTGGCAGGACGGGGCGCCATCTCCACACACCCGCTGCCTGGGCTGTGGGTCAGTCCTGTGTGCTGAGCCACAGAATTCGGTCTCTTATGGCTTCTCACGCTCACGAGCATAAGGCAATCTTCTGTGTCACTAAGAATCAATTCTTTTTCTCCATTGTTTGTTTGTTAGAAAAACAAGATGCCAAAATCCAAACAAAACCAGGAACGAGGTGGTTCTGGAGCTACCGCACAGCAGCAGGCAGACTGACCACACTCCCGACTGGGAGTATGCAGCCGACTGCACCGTCTTGTCCTTTTCCGCTACACACACACACACAAGTGAAGAGGGTGTCCAGCAGCCAGCGGTGTCTAGAGGGGCTGGGAGGCGAAGGGCGGGCTCTGGGCGCAACACAAGGGTGTGGAATTCCTGGTTTCTGCCCTCCCAAGTGGCAAGCTGCCTGGCACCACTGGCCGGGCTGGGGACTTGGAGAACTAGAGGGCAGAGGGGCACATGGCCTGGCATTGCAGGCCACAGAAGGCCAGAGAGTCCTGCCCAGAGGAAATGAAAGGAGGATTAGGTTTCCAGAGAAGAGGGTCCCACGCAGGTAGCGCCTTCTCCCCAGCTGGGCCTGGGCTGAGCTGCGGTTTCCCCGCTCCAGCAGTGAGGCCCTACACAGGTCCAGAGGGCGGATGGGGCCCAAGCTGCAGCGGGGGTGTGGCAAGTGCGGGGTCTGCCCCCTTGCTGGTCTCTTCAGGGCACCAGGAGCAGGGAAAAAGACAACAGGAGTACAGACCTGGCACGTCTTGGTGGCACAAGCAACTCCCCAGCCCATCCCTGCTCACTTGCAGGCAGAGGAAGGCCAGGCCGAGTGGGCCTCGGGGAAGAAAAACTGGGGGCCACTGGCAGGAAGGCCCAGCAGGTGCTGTCAGGTAGGGACCAGTTCACTTGCGGAAGGGTGCCAGCCGGCTGATGCTGTGCCAGAAGGTAGATGGCTTGCGCCTGGGCTCCGCCAGCACCGGGACCTGCTGCTGGGGCCGGCTGCTGGGCGGGGCTGGGTGCTTCTGGCGCGTCAGGTAGCAGGGCCGGCCAACAGCTGAACAGGGAGAGACAGCAGAGGGTCATGGGTGCCCAGGGCAGAGTGCCACCCCAGCTGTTGGGGGTAGCATGGGGTCCGTCCCAGGGCTGTGCTTCAGAGCCACCGTAGGAGGCAGTTTTGCCACACAGGACTTGCTCCTGGAGAGCTGACCACATCCAAGAGCTCAGGCTGCCTGGGGTCTCTGGCCTGGGCCTGGCCTCCTGCAGCAGCCTGAAGAGGGGGGTGGCCTGTGCAAAGGCATGTGATGTTTCAGGGGCATGGCTCTCTGTAGAAATGGGGAAAGCAGCTCCATCCCTACACCGACCCCAGATGCCTGTCAGGAGGGAACCCTGGGGAAACAAGCATTGTCACCAATGGCCCTGATCTGGGGGAGCCAAGGTGTTGAGAGTAAGAATGTCAACCATATACTGACCCAAGCTTCCCCAGTGGCCCCTTATTACCAACCTTTGGGAACAAACAGCTGCAAAGGGCAGTGGGCCCCCCTCAGGCCTGGTGGCTAGCTGGCTTGGCTTTGTGGTTCAGAGAAGGGAATGTCAGCAGGGTAAGGACCGGGCAGCCGAGGAGGTGGGGCTGCTGTCCGCCTACCTTTGGGCTTCCCTGTGACCTGCTGCTTGCTGGCATTCAGCATGGCCTGCTTCCTCTGCAGTTCAGTGATGGAGAAGCCTGAGGAAGGGGCACAGGTGAGGGCGCTGCCCCACTTCCTGGCCCCAGGTGCAGTTCCCTGCACACCTGCACCTTCCTGGTGCCCAGGGTCTCATCATGTACTGGGGACTCAGTACTGGCCACAGCGGGGACTGTTGCCCATTCTGCACAGTCAGCCTGCCTTGGCCAACCAGGGCAGAGGGCATGCTCTGGTGTCCTGTCCTGGGGCTCCTGGCAGAAAATGAAGATCCCCGAGTCCTTCCTCTGCCCGCCCATCTCTCACCTTCACTCCATGTCTAGTGTCTTTCCCACTGCAGTGGAGGCTCCTTCCCAGACCAAGAGCCGACCTGGTCACTGTGGCAGGTAATGTGGGGGCCCGTGGACAGGAGGGAAGGTGTAGTGGGGAGACGTCTGCGTGCATGGGGCAGGGGAGGCTTCTGAGGCCAGTACCCACAGCCCACTCCAAGGCTCTCCCAAGGCTTTTGCTGGCTGGAAAGGGGTCCCGCAGGTCCCAGCAACCCAGGGCACTGAGCAGAGGGCCCCGTCCTATGGAGTGTGTGCACATGTGAGCGTGTATAGTGAAACAACTCCCCAAAAGCCAGTAGACCCATGCCTTGGGGCTGAACTCTGAGAAACTGTATCATGGGATGCGGTCAGGTAACCCTGCCATTGAGGTGATGAAGGCAAAGCCTTATGCTCATGACTGGGACCTAGAGGTGCCTGGAGCCTTGCTACACCCTGCAACCTGAGAGGGCTGAGCGGCGCTCTCCTGACTGGCAGGCGGCCAGGCAGGCGGGAGCGCCGGGTGGGCCCCGGGGGCGGGGCAAGGCCCAGCAGGGTCTCGAACCTGTCTCCTGGTCCAGCTGCACCTGCTCCCTCTCCCTGGCAAAGGCCTTGAGCCAGCGCTGCTTCTGCTCGGGCTTCCTGGTGCACAGCAGGTGGCTGTCCCCTGTGGCGCCACAGTGCAGCCGGAAGGCGTTCTTGATGCTCACATGGAGGTCTCTGTCCTTCCCGTCCTCCAGGTCCACCACCTCCAGGCCGTCCATGTCCAGCCGGCCCTTGTAGTACAACACATCGCGGCGGAGCAGGTCCTGCCAGATGCTGGCCTCAGCCCTGGCTGCTGAACCGCTCCCCTGACCATTTCCTGGCTGCTCCCACCTCCTCTCCCCAGCCATAGGAGGGGCTGCTGGTGATGCCTCCACCTCCCCAGCAGACAGTGAGATCCTGAGGGCAGAGCATGCCTTCTGCAGCCCACAGACATGCTGAGCCGTGAGTGGAGAGGCCTTGCTCCTTTATTTTGCAGGTACTGACTAGCCTGGGGTTGGCCCTGTCTTTGAGGTGGGGAGACTAAGACAGTGGCTCACACCACACGTAGGAAAGAGCACCCGTGGACAAGGAGGGCTTCGTGGACATGAGGCCACTGGGCCATGTTTTGAAAGAGGAGCAGAAGCTGGCAGCGTAGAGGAAGCTGGGAGGTGGCTAGAGCAGGGGACTCCGGGGTTGGAGAGAGGGGATGTGGAGGTTTGCAGGGAGAGAAGAGGTAGCTTGAGGAGCAAGCAGCGGCCAGGTCAGGAAAGATCATGCTCTCAACGGCACCCGGCCTGGTCAGACTGTGAAAGCCGCCTGCTGCTCCTGGGCCACCAGGCTCACCTGCAGAGAGCCACCCCATCCCAGCCCCAAGGGTCTGGCCAGGCTCCCCGGGTATGGTCTGGCGCGGCACCTGTCTTCTGGGCAGCTGCTCCCAGCCCTCAGCTCCCCTCCCTCCACTTGCTCAACTTGGGGCAGCAGGGCAGAGCAGCTCTGGTACCTTCTTACAGTAGATGAGCTGGTGGTCAAAGAGAAAGAACATTCGCTGCTGGCTTTTGGCTTGAGGCTGTGTAACTCGAGTCAGCTCCCCCGAGTAGATGAGTTCTGAGCTCCTGACCAAGAGATCTTCTCCCTGGGAAGATCCCAAGGAGAACCATGAGCCTAGCATACCCAACCGTGGGCTCCACTTCCTGCCCCCATCATGGGTGGGTGGGGCACCTCCCCCTGGCCTTGCCTGCAGCGCCCACCTGGCCAGGCCATGGTGGGAGGGGGAGGAAGAGGTGGCACGTCTGGCCTGTGAGTTGGCTGTCCTTGCAAAATAGGAGCCCCCTGTCACCAGTGGCCTCTGGTGGCTCTTGGGCACTGGAAGTGTGGCTAATCCATATTAGATGTGATGTCAGTGTAAGATACACATTGATTTTGAAGACTTCATATGAAATAATGTAAAATATTTCATTAATGATATTTTAGTTGATCACAAGTTGAAATGCTATTTTGGAGTTAAATGAAACATTATTAAAATTAAATTCACTTGTTTTTTTCCCTTTTTAAAGATGGCTACTGCGTAGCATACGATTCCATATGTGGCTCACATACTAGTTTGATTGGACAGTGCTGCCCTAGAGAAGAATTAGGCCTGTCTGGGATTCACCTCTGAGGCCAACCTTTGAGATCTCTAAGGAGGCCCTCTTCCCAGCTAAGTGCACTGAGTACCTGAAGGTCCATCATCCACCCTTGGGCTTCATACTTTTAGACTAAGCCCTGCCCTGGTCTCATTCTACCTTGAAAATGCAAACCCCAGCTGGGAGTGGTTGGCGGTGGCCTGTTTGGGATGAGTGACTCTGGAGGGCCCTGAGCCAGGGCTGGGCCTCACAACTGCCCCTATTGCTCAGCCCCGCCTCACAGCTGACTGCCCCTACTCCTCAGCCCCGCCCCAGGGCTTCTGATTCACTGTGTCTAGGGTGGGGCCCTGGAATCTGTATTTTCATAATGTTCTGTGGCTGATACTGATTGATTTCCAGGCCATTTCTCTCGCTGACAGCTGGTGCATGGTGGTGGCAGCACCCATGTGGGTAGGGAGCCTTCGGGAACAGATCAGGAGGTGGCAGATTGGCAGATGCAAGTGGGGGTGGGTGGAGGGGGACAGGAACATCGTCATTAGTTCTAAGGCAAGATTGGCAGATGCAAAGGGAAATGTGCAAGTCAGACAAACAGAACCAGGAGGCTCTGATGGGTGGCGATGCATTTTTGGTCATGCTGTGTTGGGCCTGCAGCCTTCTGTTAGGAGTCCCAGAAGTGAACTAAAACAGGGATCTGGCCTGTCCCCTGAAGGCAGAGGAACAGAACACAGCTGAGCAACACACTTCCTCTGTTGAGGGCTTCTCCTGGGCTGGCTGGCTGCTCATGAGAGGAGTTTCACATAGAAAAGAGGCCACCAGGTGCCAAAGCCTGCTACGGTAGGCAGCAGCAAAGGTCCAGAGCCCACGCTGGGGACAGGCTTTCACACCATGAACATCTGTTGCTAGCTCCCAGGAGCGCAGCTCCCTGCTTCAGCTCCCTTCTAGATTTTTCAGGGGCAAGCATGATTTTAAAGCAAGGGGCCAAGACCTCCTGGAATTTTCTGCGCCCCCAGGCCCTCACCTCCCAGTCCTCTATGGAGCTCTGCCACTGAGCAATCTTGTCGATGTTCTCAAGTCTCCGCTTCCGCTCGTTGATGAGCTGGGCCACGTTCTTCATGGCATGCAAGGCGGCTTCAACATCCTTGAAGTCCCTGGGGCAGAACAGAGATGGAAGGCTGCTGCAGGCTGGAGACAGAGAAAGGGTGAGGATCCCCTGCAGCCCCCACGTGTGGAGCTGCTTTCCTCTGGGGCTGTGCCCTTTGACCACATCCTCACTATCAGATGCACAGCCCCTCTCTTCTCCATAAATGGCAAGCACAGAGCAGAGCTTAATATCCTGTTGGCATCCTCTTCCCCCATTGCAAGGAGCTCATCAGGACAGGGCTAGTTTTCTGTGTGTTGCCCCAGGGCCTGCAGCAGTGCCCAGCACACTGCTAATGCTCAAACTGGCTGACTGGAGGCATGCAGAGGCGTGGGCTGCCTCCCTGCCTCAGTGCCCTCCTACCTGTGCTGGGGGTGCGTGTATTTGAGCAGCTCGGCCAGCTGCAGAGGGTACTTGCAGATCTTCTGCACCGGAGTCAGCAGGAAGCCATCCAGGGAGATGTCAATCATCTTCTGCAGCAGCCGGCAGGCCTCGAAGAAGTACACGTACTTGCTGAGCTTGGTGAGCCGGGAGAGCTCCACGCAGGCGTTGGGGTGGTTATTGCAGTACTCCGAGTAGATCTGGAAGTCGGCTTGCTAAGGGGCACAGCTGGAGGTTAGCAGAGCTCTCTGCTGCTCCCACAGGCAATCCAGCTGCATGTCTGGGAAGGGCAAGAGCCTCTACATTTCCTTCAGGAGCTGGGCTGGGGGCTAGGGGAGACCCAGGCTGTGTGTACCTATTTCCCTGGGGCATAAGCTACATGGAGTCACACACAGGGGTGGGAATGGTGAGAATATGAGCAGGTGTCCCGGCTGCACGCTAGCCTTCTGGGTGAAATCCATGATAACAAGGACGGGATAACAATGCCAAAAGCGGCGGTGGTAGGGGGGTTGGGTGGGACAGGCATCCTCTGCTCACCCTCGCTCGACTGCCCAAGAGGGCCAAAACAAGGCCCTTCTCTACCAGGTGAGGCTAGGAGGTGTCCACTTAGAGCGGCCCAGTGAACCTTGGTAAATGCCAGCCGGCATCTGCCGCCTAAGCAAGCTGTAAATTCTCCCTGTGTGAGAAACCCCAGAGCTCACTCTGAGCAGCCCCTGCGGCGCTCAGCAGGCCTCTGCCCTCCTATCTGTCAAAGCAAGTCCTTCCTGGGGGACGCCCCAGCCCTCTGCTCCCAGGAGCGTTCCCTGACTTGGTTTCGCCACACAGAAGCAGAGACCATCCTAAAACTGTCCTGAAGGGTGCGGGCAGCGGGGCAGATAGAGGGCTGGAGCTGGGGCCCAGGCGTTGTGGAAGGTTTTGGGACCAGCCACCCGCTGTCCGCGCTGGCGCCCGCGGCAGCCTCTGTGAACGCAGCGCCCAGGTAGGGGCCGGGGGCCGCGCGCTCACATGCTCCAGGAAGCAGGCACCCAGCTCGCTCAGGTGTGGGCGCTCACGGTTGAACCTCTGCTCCAGGGCCTTCACGAAGGCCTTCTGGCAGCGGTAGATGTCCTCGATGTTCCCGAAGATGGTACACAGCTGCTCCTCGCTGAACATGTCTGCGCGCTTGCGGCACTGCCGGACGTAGCCCTGCGGGCGGACGTGGTTAGGCCTCCCCCGACCGGGTCCCCAGTCACCGCCCGCCGGCCAGGCCTCACCTCGCAGATGTCGCGCAGGTGCTTGATGTAGTCCCGCTCAGTGCTGAGGATCTCGTTGATGACGTTGGTCCGCATCTGGTCCTTGCTGCTCTGCGCCTCCGCCCCGCCGTCCTCCGCTCCGCTGTTCCCGGCCCGAGGGGCGTCGTCATCCGTGGGCTCGTCCTGATTCACCCTCAGCTGCAGGCCATGCGTGGCCGGTCAGTGCCCCGCATCCCTCGGAGCAACGCCCCGCGCCCTGTGCCGAGCGGGAACCGGGCCTCGGAAGCCCCGCAGGGTGCACGGGGCGCAGGGCTGAGGACTGGCCGGCCAGCTCCCCCCACCACGCCACCCACGCAAGTCCTGGACCGAGGAATGACGACTCCGACGCCCGCAGCCGCCGTCAGTGTGATCCGAACACCGATTTGGCCTCCTTCCTAGACCCTGCTTGTGCCCGGCACAGAGGCTGGACCGCTTGCTGCAGTTCCTGAACCAGTGCCTGCTCCTGCCAGCCCCAGCGGGCAGAAGCAGGGGGATGGGTGGCGCGCCCGCTGGCTAACATGCAACTTGGGGAAAGGCTTAGGGTGCGGAGTGGACAGTTTCCCAGGGGACCTGGGGCAGGAGGAGCATCTGAACACCAGGGCCTGGGACCTCCCCGCTGGACGGCCCTCAGCTTGGACGCCCTGAGCCAGGCCTTTTGGAGACTGCACCTGGATTCCTTCCTTGAAGACTGGAGACCCCCTTAGATGGAATCCAGGTCCCCTCTCTGCTATCTCCAGGGCTAATAACTTGACCGTGCCTCAACTTCTTCAGGTGTAAGTCATGGTTCCCACTCCCGGGGCTGTGTGTGAGGTGAGCAGTCCCCTATCAGTGCTCTTCAGGGCTTGGGAAATGTCTAGCGCCTGGAGTTGCGGGGGTATCGCAGAGGGGTGCCTAGTGTCTGCACACACTCATTTCTCGACTGCTCTCCTCTCTGGCCCCCGAGGGCTCACCAGAAGAGGAATGGGAGCAGGAGTAGTGGCTCTCCAGGAGGAGGAAGGCTGTGACACTGCGCCCCGACACCCACCACCCAGTGCTCTGCACCTAGGATGCCAGAGCTGTTTTGGGCTTGGATTTCTCTGCAGAACCAGGTAGCTTTTTATGGGCCCAACTTGGGAGAAGCTGGGGCTTGGAACCATACCCGAACGAAGCTGGCTGGAAACCAGCCCTCGCCATCGGCGACCCGGCCCCACCACCACTCTCTGTTGGTGGCATCCATCACTTCGATGACGTCCCCAGCTTTGAAGCCCAGCTCCTGGTCGTCCATGGTGACATGGTCCCAGAGTGCTTCAGCGCAGACCACACTGCCATCGCTGATGAGCTGCCGAGAGAGCCACGGGCAGGCCGGTCAGTGGGGGAGGCTGCCTGGGCCTCCCTGCTCTCTGTCTCCACTCCCTCAGCAGCCCTGGGAAGATGGGATCCTGACTTCTTTACAGAGGAGCTGACAAGGCTGCCTCTGACAGGAGCAGGGCTTTCCTGGGGCAGGGGCTGTGTTCTGGGCATGTCTAGATTATCAAGGCTCAGTGATGGAGCCGGAAGTGAACTGACCACAGAATCTGATCCTGTCACTGGGACTGCCAACTGCTCCCTGTTAGCATTCCCAATCCAGAATTCCTGGGGGCTGCAAGGCTGCAGGAGGGACGGGCTGGGGACTGCAAGGCTGCAGGAGGGAGGGGCTGGGCACTGCAAGGCTGCAGGAGGGAGGGGCTGGGCACTGCAAGGCTGCAGGAGGGAGGGGCTGGGTGCTGCAAGGCTGCAGGAGGGAGAGGCTGGGCGCTGCAAGGCTGCAGGAGGGAGAGGCTGGGCGCTGCAAGGCTGCAGGAGGGAGAGGCTGAGGGCTGCAAGGCTGCAGGAGGGAGAGGCTGGGCTGCAAGGCTGCAGGAGGGAGGGCCTGGGGGCTGCAAGGCTGCAGGAGGGAGGGGCTGGGCGCTGCAAGGCTGCAGGAGGGAGAGGCTGGGCGCTGCAAGGCTGCAGGAAGGAGAGGCTGAGGGCTGCAAGGCTGCAGGAGGGAGAGGCTGGGCTGCAAGGCTGCAGGAGGGAGGGGCTGGGGGCTGGTGCCCTCCTGTGGGCTTCTTGTGGATGAGCATTGCCTATAAGGTCAGCCACCAACCACAATGCCCCTTCATCCAGGTAGACAGTGCCCTGCCATTGGAGTGATTGGAGCTTGTTTGCTGTGTGTTTTTCAACACTTGCAGAACCAACCTCATGGCACCCCTGCTCCCATCCCAAGCCCCAGAGATGCCAGCACCAGCTGAGCAATGCCCCTTCTTAGAGCTCTAGGTCCCAAGCCCTGTGATCCTAAGTTTGAGTTAGTCCAACCTCTTCTCTTCATTTCCCAAGTTCTAGGAGAAGCAGAAACGTTTTGCAGCTGCTACCTCTGTGACAGGCACTTCAGGACTGCTCTTATGCAGTGTTACCCAGTCAACCACATTATACCTAGCCGACCATTCTTCACATGCTTCTCTCTGCTCAAATAACTAGCGGAGTGCCTTGCTCCAGAGTGGTGTGGACTAAGACACTGGACGCTCCCCTGCCTCTCCCAGGCAGCCCTTGTACGCCATGGGGCTGACCCCTGCTTTCTCCTAACATGGGATCTGTTTCTGCTCCCTGAATGATGAGCAGTTCTAGGGCCTTAGGGCAGGAGAGGAGGAGTGGGCTGGGGCTGCACAGGAGGTGAGGTCCACGACCCTCCCTGCTAGGACCAGGTGTTGGCACTGGCTGTCACAGCTGTGGGCCTGGCTAGGTGGTCAAGGATGGGAATGTCACAAACAGGCCCTCCTCTGAGCTCCCATCCCAGGAGCCCTCCTTTCACTTCACTGGGTACTCCCTAAGCACTGTGTGAATCCTCACGTCAACATGGAAACCAAGAGTGGGGCCAGTCCTGTGTTCCAGCTAAGAGGCCTCTGCCTGAATGGGCAGGGTGAGGGCTGGGGCTGGCCACTGGAGCACTGAAGCTCCAGAGCCTGCTTGGGATGGTGCTTTCCTCCAGGGGTCCTGAGCAAGCAAGTTCAGGGAAGGACAAACCTTCTCTTTCCTGGGGGTAAAACCTGCTCCAGTCCTGATGGACGCTCTCCTCAGAGTGACCCATGAGCCTGTGAGCCCAGGAACCCTCACAGCGCGGCAGCCACGCGGGGGCTGCAGACCTCCAGAGGCCCCCGCGGGGTCCCAGGCACAGAGCCCTGGGTTATTCCTGGGGGCAGCAGGCTTCCACAGGGGGCCACTGCTCTCATTCCCAGCCACAAAGACCTTCTGCAGGTGGCCTCCAGATCATGAGCTGCTGCTGCCACTCAGATGAGATGAGACAGGAGGGCTCAGGCGACCATATGGTAGGAGCCCACCTGCCACGGTGGGGAGCTGGCTCACCCCGCTGAGGCCCTGAAGAATGAGGCTCCAGGGAAAGAAGGAAGCAGACATGGCGGCCTGGGGACACCAGTGAGAGCGTGAGCTGTAGGTGACATGGCCCTGACCTGGGGTCTGTGACACAGGCTGTGAGGAGGTGACCCGACACACTCAACATGGCTCATTTTCCCACTGCTTCCCTTCTCAGGAGGTTCCTGCCTGATATTAACCAGGTGAGGTGTCACCCTCTGTCCCTAGGTTCCCTTAAATGAGCCCTGAGCAGAAGCCTGGTGCCCCCATTCCCCCTTCCTTTATGCTGCCTGTCCCTGCAGGTGGGACTGGGTCCGGCATAGGTGGCCCCCCACATAGCTGCCAGGGAAGGTCACCAGGTGTCGGGCAAGAGGAGGGCTTCACAGAGAGGCCAGCTTCCAGGCACCATTAGGGACAAGCCCCACACTTGTCCTGCCCAGTCAGCTGGAAGACCTTGGGGAGGAGGGGAGGAGGTGTTAATTGCCTTTGTCGCACCCTGGCAGAGGGACACGTGCCGTGAGCAAGCTCTCCTCCTGTGTCTCCCACCAATGTAAGGATGTCAGCCCCTTCTGCACAGCCTCCCACTCGGGAGGTACTCTCATTTAGAGTTAGGAGGAATGTGAACTGTTTGTGTTGTCACCAAGACAAAATGTGGCTCTGTGAGGTCAGAGACAGTTTCGTAGGACATCAGAGTCATGCTCCACCTCCGATGCTGTTGCGCTGGGTGCGTTTCTGGGCAGAGGCCCTTTTTGGTGCTCGTAGGCACAGCTGCACCTGAGCCAAGACACAAGCCAGGCAGGCCCAAGGGGCAAGGAGTCCAGGCTGCCTCTCTGCCTGCAGGGAGCGGAGACTGACTCTTGAGACACAGCAGGGCTGTGAAACTGGCTGTTCTATTGTGGGAGAAGGTCCCAATGGAGGTGCACATTTGAGACTCAAATAGCCCAGGGCAGGGAGCGGGATCCCCTCCTGTGCCTCTGAGGTTCTGACAGCCTCCAGAAGGGCAACGCTGCCAGGCTCTGCCCCCAGCTACTCCCTGTGACCGCCACTGCCCTCCCCACCCTGCCCACCTACCAGACGTGCAGGGTGGGGGCGGCTGTGAACACCCGCAGTTTGTGCAGCAGGGGTGGGGGCTTCAGAGGGCCCACGTGCAAGGGGGGCAGGAGGGGCTCTGCCCGTGGGAAGACTGACACCACGTATTTTAAGGCCTAAAACGGGAAAAACAACTGCAGGTAACATGCGCAGCGGTGCCCGGGGGTCTTCCACACACCTGACTCAACCTACACAGATGCAAGCGCGGGTCGCTCACCCAGCGGTCACATGCACTCCGTTTCCAGACAAGCAGCCGGCGAGCCCCAGCTGAATCCGCATCCTCGGTTACTCGCAGAGACGCGCCATTTTGGCCTCCCCCCTCGCCCCCGCAGCCCCCACTCCCCACAGGGCACAGAGGACAGAAGGACCGTGTGACACACGTGCCACCACGCCCCTCAGGCACCCGCTCGGCGACACCCCCGGACCAGGCCCTGGTAGTGAGCCCATGGGGTGGAAGGAGGCCTTCCCTCCGCGACCAGTGCGGAGGCCGCGGGTGGTAACGGCTGGAGTGCCGTCGCCCGCGCCACTCACCCCGGCGCGGCGCCCTGCGCGGCCGCTCAGCGGAAGGCCAGCAGGAAGATCAGTACGACGTTGATGAGAACCAGGAGCGCCAGCACGGCGGAGACCACCACGCGCTGGGCGCCGGGGGGCAGGTTGCAGCGCAGCAGGGCGCGCAGGGCGTTGCCGGGCGCCGCGGGGCCGCGCCGGGGCTGCGGGGCCCTCGCCATGGCGCCCGGCCTCCCGCTCCGTGCGGCCCCGAGATCCCGCCGCGCAGGGCCGAGCCGGTGGCCCGCAGCGCCCGGGGAGAGGCGGGGCGCCTGCGCTCGCGGGCCTGGGGCTCCTCCCGCGAAGCCGGCGCCGTGCGCGCGGCGCCTCCCAGGCCCCAAGCCTTGGCAACCCTGGCAACCAAGCCGGCTGTGCGGGCGGGGGCGGCGGCGGCGGCGGCGGCGGCGGGCTGGAGAGGCTCAGAGGGGCCGCGGCGGCTCGGGCGTGCGCTGCGCTGCGCCCTTGGCACCTCCTTGGAAAGGGTCGGGAATCTCCACGCCGGCACAGCAGTCCTGGCCCTGGGCTGGCCAGTGGCACAGATGGCCACGGGGGCGCTCGGGGATGCCCCGGGACCTCCTCGTTTCAGAGATACAGAGGCCAAAACGCCTGGCACCGGCGCTTTGGGGGAGGGATGGGCCAGGGACTCTGATTCCTTACAAGGACTGGCCGCAGGCCCCCACTTCACGGATGAGTAAACGTGGCTCTGAAAGGTCAGGGATTCTGCTCAGTCATAAAATCGCGCAGGAATGCAGGGATGGTGGAGGCAGGATTTAAACTCCGGTGGGAGCGATCCACCCTGAGGGGCCCCTCTTCACTGACCGCAGCGTCCGAGCAGCATTGTGTTCCTTTGGAAAAGCCAGGCGTCCAGGGCTTCCTCTGCCTCCACTCGACACAGCCTGCAACCTTAACCCTGTAGGTTTCAAAGCTCTTGTGCAAGAGCTCTCATTCTATCCTTAAGAATGACAGCCCAGGTACAGTCAGTGTGTCCTTCTGAGAGATAAGAAGACTGCAGGGGAGAGGGCTAAACACTCCGCTCAGGCATGGGCAGAGATTTCTGGGCAACAAGCTCAGTGCTTTGAATCCTGGAGCAAGAAGAGTTCCTGGAGGGCAGGGAGGGGCGCACAGAGGGAATGTGTGCAGAGACTGGGTGTTCCCATGGGAGTGACTTTGTATGCTCTGATCTCTCTGTGTGTGGCCAGCTCTTGGCCACCCCTTGCAAGGATAGGTGAGTGTACCCTGAATGTCACCATCCTGTTGACTGTAAAGCAGAGTGGATGCCACATGTGTGTGCATGTGTGTACACAAGGGGTACCTGTGTGTGCATGGGCATAGGTACCTCTGTGTAAGGGGATACCTCTGTGTGTATATACATATGGGTACCTGTGTGTATGTGGGTGGGGTTTCCATGCATGTGCCTATGTACAACATGTGGGCGCCCGTGTGTGTGTGCAGAGGAGTGTCAGGGATGTGTCCAGAGAGGCTGTGTGCCTCCCTCACATCTGAAGGTTCAGCCTGGGCCCATCCGCCTGGTGTACTGCTCATGCCCAGTTCTTTAGAAAACGCTGGTCTCCAGGTTTGCTCCCCCAAGCTGTCAGGAGAATTGGGGGGATCAGAAGACATCTAAAGTCTCGCTGGTACCCCCAAATCCCAGCACTCCTCTAGTAAGATGGTGATGTGTCCTCTCATGGGGTGTGGCTTCGAACCCCTGACGTGTGGATGCTTCATTGTGCACCTGTGGCCTCTGAACAGCTGGCCACCCAGAAGGATACATGTCCTCTGGGCCCTGGGTACAGTGGGTTGGTGAGCTGGATGGCCGGCACAGGCACTGAGTGCTGGAGGGGCTACAGCAGCCTGCTCGGCCACTGGGTCAGGCCTGGGCAGGCAGGGTTTGGTTCTTCAGCCCCAGCTGGGTGCTGCGCACATCCTCTGCCCCATGCACAGCAGGGCAGCCTGGGGAGGACTGAAGGTGGCGGAAGCACCCCTGACTGAGGACTGAGCAGGGTCCTTCTCCCTGCCTAGGGGCCCCCAGCCTCTATATCCCAGAGAGCTGGGTTTATGGCAGGAACGGCAGTGGTAACAGCTTTCCTATGTGAGTTTCATGACCAAAAACCTAACAGAAAAGCTTGAAGGCAGACAGGGTGTGGTGGCTCACACCTGTAATCCCAGCACTTTGCGAAGCCAAGGCGGGCAGATCGCTTGAGCTCAGGAGTTCGAGACCAGCCTGGGCAACATAGTGAAACTCCATCTCTACAAAAGATACACATATTAGCCAGGAGTGGCGGCGTGTGCCTGTAGTCCCAGCTACGAGAAAGACTGAGGTGGGAGGATCACTTGAGCCTGGGAGGTGGAGGTTGCAATGAACCAAGATTACGCTTCTGTACTCCAGCCTGGGTGACAGAGTGAGACCCCGTCTCAAAAAAAAAAAAAAAAAAAAAGAAAAAAAAGAAAGAAAGAAAAGAAAAGAAAGCTTGAAGGCAAAGGCCTAGGCCCTTGAGGGGTTGGACAGACAGCTCCCACCAGGGAGGGGAGTGGCCCAACTAGGCTGGTGGCAGGACTGAGGTGCAAGCAGAAGGGAGACATAGGTGTCTGGGGCAGATGAGGGGTGAGCCCCCAGTGCTGTGGCTTTGGGAGGACAAAGGGAAGAGGAAAGCCACTTTGGAGGGGCTGGCCACCAGGTGACCTTGCAGCCCTGCACAAAAGTGGCAGCAGTGGCCCCAAGGGACTGTGAGCTGCTCCTGCCCCGCCTCATGGAGCACCTAAGCCCAGCTTGCTGTCCAGCCTAATGAGGATGAGTACAAGGTATCTGCAGCACTGACAGCCATCAGGCTCCTCCCTGGGGCTGAGGAGGGGGAATAAGAGCCAGGTCAGGACTGGGGAGGGATGTCCAGCGGCACGGGAACTCAGGGAAGACAAAAACACCTGGAGCGAGTCAGAGTGACTCCATGAGGGGTGACCAAGAGCTGGCCTCATGTCCTATAGCATCCTCGGGTTGTCTCATGGAGAATGCCAGGAGAGCAAGGGCAGTGACCCTGCCCTGGGGACATCTGTCCCCAGGCCCGACCTGGCTCTTGTTCCCCCTCCTCGGCCCCACAGAGGAGCCTGATGCCTATCAGTGCGCCAGACACCTCGTGCTCATCCTCACCAGGCTGGAAGACGAGCTGGGCTTAGGCACTCCATGAGGTGGGGCAGAAGCAGCTCACAGGATGCTGCAAGACATGAGGCAGGGGACAGGCTGCTGTTCACAGGTGCCAGTGGGCAGTGGGAGACCCTAGACCTTCCCAGCAGGACCCAGGCCGTCCTCTCCCCTGGTCACATCATGGCTCGCACTGGCAGCACTGCCCACACGGTGGTGGTGGTGGGGAGGGAGCTGGGTGGTCACTCTCACTGACAGGCGCTTCTGGCTTTAGCTTCAGAAAAAGTCCAGGGGGCTTAGGGTGGCCTCAGGCCTGACTGCAGGGGCACAGTGCAGCCCAAGAGGGTCAAGGGGGAGGGCGAGGAACTGGACAGACAGGCCCAGGCCTGGGCCATGGCCTTGGGGGTAGGCCCTAGAGGGGCCAGTGCTGGAAGAAGAGAGTACACTCCTGGGCACTGAAAACACTCAGCGTCTGCGTTCCTTAATTTGCCTGGCAGGGACTGGACACTCACGAGGGGCAGGGCACGGGGAACTCAAGGAATGCAGAAGGAACGAGACATTGTGCCTGGTTGCACGTTCCTCAGGCCCATACGGGACAATGCAGGGGCCCACACAGACACGGCCTGTGGGCAGCTCCCTGCAGGCAGGACCATGGCTTCTGCACAGCTGCATCCTAGGGCCTGGTGCCTCCCTGACGCAAGTACTCACTACACACGTTACATGTATGCAACACACACCCACACCCTTTATGTACAGCACGTGCACACACATCTGTGTGCAAGCATAAAAATCACTCCTCATGTACCTGGAATGCAAACTGCCTCGCTGCTCTGCCCCGAGTGGGCCGCTCTCCAGGCCAGAGGGTTTGCATTCGTTCTGCTTAGGAAATTGCAAGGTGGTTTCCCCTTCTGAGGGAGGCATCTGGCTAAATTGTGACCCTTTCTTGTTCATGTTGATGTCAAACATCTTAGATATTCCTTGGCCAAAGCATCTTAGAATGAACAACTTGTCAAGCAACTGAGAGCTCAAAAAGATAAGAAAGGGCCACAATTTAGCCCCTACATATTCTTAGAAAATAGAAGTGAATGTGTGATTTTAGGGCAAGCCAAATATTATTTAGTAAGGACTTTTTTCTGACACCTGTTGCTTTGCTCATCTCTAGATATTAAAGTCACGCTAACCCCCAGCAAAGCTTCTGGCTGAGCCCGTGGGAATGCTGCCCTGAAGGCCCGGGAACTGGCCTGTCGCAGGACAATCACTTCTTATCTTTTCAGTTTCTGATGAGTGAGTCCACTTAATGCTTCTGGCGGCTCCTAACAGGCAGGCACCACCTTTCCTGAGTCTGCAGTGCAAGCTAGGCACAGTGAGGGCTCCGGTGTCACATCCACCCACAAAATACAGAGATGGCCTTGCTGCAGCGCTGTGCTGGACCCAGAGAGGCCTCCAAGCCCAGGCCTGCCCTTCTTACTGCCTCTCTCAGGACAGCCTTTCTACATGAGGATCTGGAAGCACTGGTAGCCTTCATGAGGCACGTGGATGCCATCTGGGACAGGAGCCAGCCTCCCCAGCACCAGCCTGCAGCATCGCAGGAGACGGGCTCCCTCTGCCTGACTTCCTGCTCTCCTCTGTGATGTGTGTGTCCTTCTCCCTGGGGACACGCGCCCTAAATGTTAAGGCAAAGCAGCAACACTCCGTCTGCTCAGCAACCTCCAATGCCAGGAGAGACCTCTGAACCAAACAGGACCAAACAGGCGCTTACACAATCCAAATCTAAATTGCCTGCCTTTCCCTCAGAAAGATGACAGAGCCTCATTTTTTGGGTTATTTTTTCAGAGAAGTCCTGGCTCTTGGCCTTTCTCGGCCAAAGCATCTTAGAATGAACAACTTGTCAAGGAACTCAGAGCCCAAAAAAACACCTCTTCGCCAGCAGCAAGATGTGACAATCCATAATTTTATCCTCAGGTAGGAGACACACAACTATGAAACGCAGACACAAGATCAACGCAGCCATAAGGCCAGCCATGGAACCCCCACCTCTCCGGAGTCCTGAGGGCTTTGGTTGGGATGATCATCCTCGTGGTTGGAGATGTACTGAGAGCCCACCCTGCTGGGTGTGTGCAGTCAGTTGCCATCAGCCCTGCACAGCCTCACACCATCTGGTGTCACAGCCATGTGAACCAGCTCAAACGGTCACTGCTCAGTGCTCCATGCCCCACATCTGACAGGCCCCCTCGGGGTCCCCCTGCTGGACCGAGCCCCAAGATGGAGGAGGCAGCCTGAGTCTTCCAGAGAAAGTACAACTGGCCGAGTGTGGTGGCTTACGCTTGTAATCCCAGCACTTTGGGAGGCTAAGGCGGGCAGATCACCTGAGTTCAAGAGTTCGAGACCAGCCTGGCGAACATGGTGAAACCCTGTCTCTACTAAAAGTACAAAAATTAGCCAGGTGTGGTGGTGGGCGCCTGTAATCCCAGCTACTTGGGAGGCTGAGGCAGGAGAATCACTTGAACCTGGGAGGCGGAGGTTGCAGTGAGCCGAGACCACTGTGCCAATGCACTCCAGCCTGGGCGACAAGAGTGAGACTCCATCTCAAAAAAAAAAAAAAAAAAAAAAAAAAAAAAGGAAAAGCACAACCATTCCTTGTGAATTCTGCTTCAGGTGACGTCATTTCAGAACACCTTCCATCCCAAGTAGCTTACGAAGAGGCACTTAAAGAGAAAGGTTTTCTTTGTTGGGAAAGCTTATTTACATGTTTATTCTTTATGCACCATGGATTTTGAGTAGCGCATTATTTAACGACTGTTTTATTTTTATTTTTGAGATGGAGTTTCACTCTGTTGCCCAGGCTGTAGTGCAGTGGCACGATCTTGGCTCACTGCAACCTCTGCCTCCCAGGTTTAAGCTATTCTCCTGCCTCAGCCTCTCGAGTAGCTGGGATTACAGGTGCCCGCCACCACGCCTGGCTAATTTTTGTATTTTTAGTAGAGATGGGGTTTCAGTGTTGGCCAGGCTGGTCTCGAACTCCTGATCTCAGGTGATACACCCGTCTCAGCCTCCCAAAGTGCTGAGATTATAGGCGTGAGCCACCATGCCCGCCCTTAATGACTGTTTTAAATCATCATCTAGAGCTGGGCCTCTAGGAGGAGTTCATGGGCCTTTGATTCCACTCCTCTGTCCAGTGGGTAAGGAGGACGCCACCCTCCTCACTGGCTTCTGAGAAGCCCCCCAACTCATTCATTCACAGAAAAGTCTAACTCTTCCAAAATTGATCTCTTCTTAAGGAAAAACCTGAGTGCTATAAGATCCTGGGTTGTCAGAGTCCAGTTTTAATGAAGCAGAAACACACCAGTACCTCCTGACTGGAGAACATGGCATTTGCTATGGGCATGTGCTTGTGCTGGTCAACTGGTTACACTTCCATGACGTTCAACAACACCCTCCAGTTAAGTAAAAGAGGCTGAGAAAGTAGGAGGGTGAGTGAGAAAGAGAGGGGCGTTAAAGCATCACGATTCCTCTCTCATTGGGAATGCAAAGGGAGAACTCAGATGGGAACCAGTTTTGCCTGGATGAGGATTCTCACGGATTTCTTCTGCTTCAGTAGGAATAGCAAAAACACACCAACTTGCACGCAGTTGTCATAGCAACAGCAATACTTCTGAACTCCTGTTGTCAGGAGAGAAAATGGTTTTTCCCTCGACTTGTTCCCAGCCTGCCCAGATGGCTGGTTGGAGGGTCAGGGGCTGGAGTGACTGGAGAAGCCCTAGCCTCCCTTCTACTAAGTAGGACTCCTCCAGCTGGGATGGCTCTTGACAGCTGCTCACTAGGACAGCCCCATAAGGTGGACCAGCACACTGGCATTGCATCTGCTCTGTGGGCCTCAGGAGGGCACAGGGAGTCCTGTGTTGGACAAACCGTGCTCTTGACACCACATCCCAAATGAGGACTGCAGGCTGAAACTGCGCTGTGTATGGCCAGCACCACCAGCAGCCACATGGAACGTGGACTGTGGGCATCTGGCCTGCATTAGCGTGCTGGAATCTAGCCTGTAGCCCCAGCCTGTCCCTCCCTCTGCCCGTGCAGCCCTGACCCTACCTCATTGATAGCCAGCTGCTCCCCACCCCCTCCAGGGTGGCTGTAGTGGTGGCTGGAGCTGTGCAGGTCATCATACAGGTCCTCCTCGCTCCCCACTTCGTCAGCGCGGACAGCTGTGTCCAGAGCTCCATCAGGCATGGCTGGAAGGAGAGACAGCAGCTGGGCAAAGGGGGCTGGGCTGGGAAGGGCTGAGGGGAGAACACGTGGAGAAGGAGCCCAGTGGGTTCAGGACAAATGCTTCTTCTGCAGGGGGAGCATGCAGGTTGCAGGGCTAGGTTCTCAAACCATCCTTGCCACAAACATGTGGCCTGGGTGAAAGAATGCACCAACTCACTCACACCACCACCATTAGTCACCCATCACCCAGTCTACAGCAACTTGGCTGACAAGGAAACATAAGTATTCACCATCACACAGCTCGAGAGCCCCTTAGGTTGTATTCAGTGAAAAACCATTTTCCATTGTGTTGGCTATAGTATAGGCCCTTAGGAAAAATGTTAACATTTTGTTATGCAATATATATGTGTGTATTCAAAGAAAACATAGTTACATACATGCAAATATGGTTTGAAATTTAATACAATGAACAGTCCTGATACCCATCACTCTACTTAAGAAAAACACCAGAAACTTGACCTTCCATATCTTGTATATTCCATTCCAGTCCCATTCCCATCTCCCTCCTGTAGAGATATTCAAGAGTTAGAACTTGTAATAAATCACTCCCATGCCTTTGTCTTAGCATTTAGTTCTGTCAGTTATGCTAAGTTTTGACCTTGTCTAAAGGGATCCAGCAAATCCACTCTTCTCTGGCTGGCTCTTTTCACTCAACGGTGTGTGTAGCTGTGATTGTTTCATTTTCACTGCCACACAGTCTTGTGTTGTATGAGTCTTTCACATTTTGTGTGTTGGCTGTACTGCTGGAGCAGGGTGGGTCATTCCCTGTGCTGCTGTGGTGGTGCTGCTGGACAGTGTCTGCACGCCTCCTGGGCATGCGTTGGAGGGTTTCTCTAGGACATTGTTTCTCAACCCTGCTTTCATGACGGCCCCACTAAGGAGCACGTTGTTTTCCTAATCCTTTCCTGCCCCTATGAAATCAGTACCACAAATGTATTGTGTATTGCTTACGCAATGTGGCATTCTGGAGAGCCATAAACCATCATAATAGCTAAGATATTTGTCCAGTTGGGGAAAATCACCACCCCTGGTGTGAATTCACACTGCTGAATGTAGACGCCTAGGTGTGTGTGGCCCTGCTGGGTCCTAGGCACACCAAATAGTTTCCCAGAACCTGAAAGCGGCGCAAGAATGTTCCATCCCTCCACATCCCAGCCAGCTCTTGTGATTGGCATTACGAGACATTTAAATTCTTGAGTTTAATGGGTATGAAATGGTATCTTACTGTGAGTTTAATTGACATTTTAGATTACTAATGAGTTGACCTTTTATCTATGGGCCATTTATATTTTCCTTTAATGTGAAGTGTTTATGAGTTTTACCCATTTGTCTATTGAATTGCTTATCTTTAACATATCATTGACATAAAAATATGTATGTATTCATGTATGTATGTATACACACACATTCCTTTCCTCACTTCTAGATACCTCCGTCACTCAGATGTGCCACAACTATCTCCTCCCAGTTTGTGGCTTGTTACTATTTTTAAGGTGCCTTTTGAAGAACAGAAGTCCTTAATTTTAATATAGACAAATCTGTCAATCTAGTCCTATTTGGTGTATGTTTTCTGTGTCTAGGAAATTCTTTCCAACCTCAGTCATAATGATATTCTTCTCTGTTATCCTTTAATGTTTTATAACTTTTCTTTTGATATGTATGCTGTTAATCCACCTGGAAATGATTTTTGTGGTATAGAGTGAGGTTGGAAACCAATTTCTTTCTTCTGTAAGGATAATCAATGGTCTTGGCACCATTCATGGAATGGGCAGTCCTTTCCCATGGACCTACAATGTCTGCTCTGTCCTTGAGTTGAGATTCTAGATAGCTGGGTCTGCATCTGGACTCTCTTCTTGCAGGAGGCACAATAATGGTCTCCAAAAGATGAAAAGATGGCATCTCCAGAGCCTGTGAATATGTTATGTTACGTGAGGAATTAAAGAGGAATTAAGGTTGCAGATGAAACCAGGGCTGCTAATCAGCTGACCTCAAAATAGGAAGATTATCTTGGATTATCCACATGGGCCCAACATAGGTGAAAATATGAACTTTGAAGACTCTTTTCAGACATTTTCTCGTCTGTGAGAGTCCCATCCATGACTCTTTTCTTGCTCTCAGGGAGCTTGAACAGGCAACTCTCGCAGAAGGAAACGCATCCTTGTACACTGTGTTGGTCTGACTCCCCACAACCAGATAGACTCTGAGCTCCTTGAAGGCAGGAGCCATGACTTATTTGTTAATGTCGTAATGTCGACGTTTAGGAAATGTTAAGTAAATAAATGAGTAAACAGATGGATGGAAGAAACACATAAATGGTGATGAAACAGATGAAGAAACCAATGGAAGGATGAACACTTGAACAGATGGAAGCTGGGAGGATGACTGGGGTGGCAAATGGCAAGTTCCTTAAAAGTGGAGCCCAAAGGCCTGGCAGAGCCAACATCAGGAACAGTTAAAGCTCCACATGTGTCCCCAGAACTGACCTGGGAAACCCTCAGGGATATGGTTTGGATTTGTGACCCCGCCCAAATCTCATGTTGAATTAAAGGTGTGGCCTGGTGGAAGGTGATTGGATCATGGGGGCGGATTTCCCCCTTGCTGTTCTCGTGATAGTGAATGAGTTCTCATGAGATCTGATCGTTTAAAAGTATGCGGCACTTCCCCCTTTGCTCACTCTCTCTCCTGCTGCCATGTGGTGAAGGTACTTGCTTCCCCTTCACCTTCTGCTGTGATCTAAGTTTCCTGAGGCCTCCCTGTCATGCGTCCTGTGAAGCCTGTGGAACTGTGAGCCAATTAAACCTCTTTCCTTCATAAATTACCCAGTCTCAGGTATTTTTTTATAGGACTGTGAGAATGGACTAATACACTCTGTCTCCGACCTGGAGGCAGTGGCCAGAGCCCAGCTTGCAAGCAGGAGCCAAGGGCCTTCTGCTAACCTTGTACACAGCTACAAGTCCCTAGGAACACTCATGATTTTTATTTCATTTATGTTTAAAAACTTCTATTATGGAAAGTTTCAAAAGTACACAAAAGGAGAGCAAATAGTATAAGGAACGTTGTATATTCATTGTCCAGCTTCAACAGTTCTCAACATGTGGCCACTTTTGTTTCATCATCTAATTCCCCTCCCGACTGGATGGTTTTTAGGGCAAATCTAAGATACAATATAATTTCATCTGTAAACACCAGAGCATATGTTTCTGAAACATAAGGATCCCATCTCTCTTTCTTTAAAAAACATAACCACAATACACATCTACAACAAACTGCAATCCACCAAAAGTTGTCAAATTGCCATACCTTCTCCCCTAGGGCCTTAAAATATGTTTTTATTGGCGGGTGCGGTGGCTCACGCCTGCAATCCCAGCACTTTGGGAGGCTGAGGCAGGCAGATCATAAGGTCAGGAGATCAAGACCAGCCTGGCCAGCATGGTGAAATCCTGTCTCTACTAAAAATACAGAAAATTAGGCGGGCATGGTGGCACACACCTGTAGTCCTAGCTACTCAGGAGGCTGAGGCAGGAGAACTGCTTGAACCCAGCAGGCGGAGGTTGCAGTGAGCTGAGATCGCTCCACTGCACTCCAGCCTGGGCGATGGAGCAAGATTCCGTCTCAAAACACCCCCCGCCCAAAAAACAAAACAAAACAAAACAAAACATGTTTTATTGTGAAATGACTGTAGAGTCACAGGGCATACCACTATAGTACAGACGGCACTGTGCACCCTCCACCCAGTTTCTGTCAATGGTCTAGCTTTCATAAGTCCAGTATGATCTCATAGCCAAGAACCTGACTTTAGTACAATGTGTGTGTATAGGCGTATGGCACTGTATCACCAGTGCAGATCTGCACAGCCACCAGAGCAACCTGTATGTAGGCTTTTGAGGTTGGCTTTTTCACTCAGCCAAATGCCCTGCACTCTATCCCAGCTGCTATGTGTATTAATACTTCATTCCTTTTTACTGTTGAGTCATATTCCATGTCATTCCATGGAATTCCATGGCATTCCATGCCACTGTTGGTTTAACCATTCACCTGTTTAAGGATATGTGGATTGTTTCCAACTATTCCTATTATGAATACAGCTGCTATGATAATTCACCAGCAGGGGTTCGTGTGAACATAAGTTTTCATTTCTCTGAGATAAATGCCCAGGAGTGTAATTACTGGGTCAGATGGGAGTTGATTACTTAGCTTTTAAGAAACTGCCAAACTATTTTCCAGAGCGGTTGTGCTATTTTACGTTCCTATTACTCTCAATGTCTCAGAGATCACTTTCTCTGAATCTTCAGCAGCATTTGGTACTGTCACTATTTTATATTTTAGGTATTCTGATAGGTGTATAGTGATATCTCATCATGGTGTCAATTTTCATTTCCTGAAAGGCTGACGATGTTGAACATCTTTTCATGTGCTTACTTGCCATATATCCTCTTTGGTGATATATCTCTTTATGTCTTTTGCCTATTTTTTTTAAGATGACGTCTTGCTTTGTTGCCTAGGCTGGAGTGCAGGCATGATCATGGCTCACTGCAGCCTCAAACTCCTGAGCTCAAGGGATCCTCTCACCTCAACCTCCTGAGTAGCTGGTATTACAGGCTCACACCACCACACTTGCCTAATTTTCTGAAAAAACTTTCGTAGAGACGGTGTCTCGCTATGTTGCCCAGGCTAGTCATGAGCTCCTGGCCTCAAGTGATCCTCCTGCCTCAGCCTCCCAAAGTGCTGAGATTACAAGTGTAAACCATCATGCCTTGCCCTCTTTTGCCTATTTAATAATTGGTGTTTTAATGTTGAACTTTGAAAGTTCTTTTTTTTTTTTTTTTTTTTTTTGAGACAGGGTTTCACCATGTTGCCCAGGCTGATCTTGAACTCCTGGGCTCAAGTGATCCTCCCACCTCAGTTCCCAAGTAGCTGGGATCACAGGCTTGTGCTACCACACCTGGCTCAGAGAGTTCTTTATATATTTGAGTTATTTGTCAGATAAGAGGTTTGCGAGTATTTTCTCTCAGTCTGTAGCTTATCTTTTCATTGCCTTAAAAAGGGTTTTCATAGTGCCAAAGTTTAAAATTGTTATAATGTTCAATTTCTCAAATTTTCCTTTTATGAGTCATGCTTTTGGTGTCATGTCTAAGAACTCTTTGCTAAACCCTAGTTCTCAAGGATTTTCTCTTAATGTTTTCTTCTAAAAGTTTTACATGGAAATCTACAATTCATTTTGTGTGTGGGTTTTTTTTTTTTTTTGTATAATGTGTGAAGCTTAGGTCAAGGTTCATTTTCATCACCTATGGATGGTCTAATGGTATTATTTCTGGCATCATTTGTGAAAAGAATATCATTTCTCCACCGAATTGCTTTTGTACCTTTGTAAAAAATCAAAAGTTTTGATGAGTAAAGTAAGACATGACTACCTATTTTACAGAAATAAAAATGATTATAAGAGAATACCATGAACTGTTGTACAATAGCAAATTAAATAAACTAGATGAAATGGAAAATTTCTAGAAACACATAATCTACCAAAACTGACTCAAGAAGAAATAGGAAATCAGAATAGATCTATAATTGGTAGGGAAATTGAAGAGTAATAAAAAAAACTTCCAATAAAGAAAAGCCCAGGGCCAGATGGCTTCTACCATCTGGTAGTGAATTCTACCAAATATTTAAAGTATAATCAACACCAATTCTTCTCAAATTCTTCCAAAAATATTGAAGAGGAAGGAATACTTCCCAACGCATTCTATAACATCACTATTGCTTTGAAAATAAACCCAGACAAAGAAACTACAAGAAGACTACAGACTAATATCCCTTATGAATATAGATGTAAAAATCCTCAACAAAATACTAGGAAATGGAATTCAGCAGCATATTGAAAGGATTATATACCAGGACCAAATGGAATTTATTTCTGGAATACAAAGAGGGGTCAACATAGGAGAGCAAATCAATATAATACACTAAATTAACAGAATGAAGGAAAAATACATGATTATCTCAATCTATGCAGAAAAAGCATTGACCAAGTTTTTACGATAAAACATTCAATAAACTAGAAATAGAAGGAAAAGTCCTCAATGTGATAAAGGCCACATATGAAAATCTCACAGCCAACATCATACTCAGCGATGGAAGACGGAAAGCTGTATCACTAAGATGAGGAATGAGAAAAGGATGCCTGCTTTCTCCACTTCTATTCAACATAGTACTGTAAGTCCTGGTGAGACCAGTCAAGAAAAAGAAATAAAGAAGCTCTTTAGTTTAATTAGATCCCATTTGTCAATTTTGGCTTTTGTTGCCATTGCTTTCGGTGTTTTAGTCATGAAGTCCTTGCCCATGCCTATGTCCTGAATGGTAATGCCTAGGTTTTCTTCTAGGGTTTTTATGGTTTTAAGTCTAACATTTAAGTCTTTAATCCATCTTGAATTAATTTTTGTATAAGGTGTAAGGAAGGGATCCAGTTTCAGCTTTCTACATATGGCTAGCCAGTTTTCCCAGCACCATTTATTAAATGGGGAATCCTTTCCCCATTTCTTGTTTTTGTCAGGTTTGTCAAAGATCAGATAGTTGTAGATATGGGGCATTATTTCTGAGGGCTCTGTTCTGTTCCATTGGTCTATATCTCTGTTTTGGTACCAGTACCATGCTGTTTTGGTTACTGTAGCCTTGTAGTATAGTTTGAAGTCAGGTAGCGTGATGCCTCCTGCTTTGTTCTTTTGGCTTAGGATTCTGCACAGCAAAAGAAACTACCATCAGAGTGAACAGGCAACCTACAGAATGGGAGAACATTTTTGCAACCTACTTATCTGACAAAGGGCTAATATCCAGAATCTACAATGAACTCAAACAAATTTACAAGAAAAAAACAACCCCATCAAAAAGTGGGCAAAGGATATGAACAGACACTTCTCAAACGAAGACATTTATGCAGCCAAAAGACACATGAAAAAATGCTCATCATCACTGGCCATCAGAGAAATGCAAATCAAAACAATGAGATACCATCTCACACCAGTTAGAATGGCGATCATTAAAAAGTCAGGAAAGAACAGGTGCTGGAGAGGATGTGGAGAAATAGGAACACTTTTACACTGTTGGTGGGACTGTAAACTAGTTCAACCATTGTGGAAGTCAGTGTGGCGATTCCTCAGGGATCTAGAACTAGAAATACCATTTGACCCAGCCATCCCATTACTGGGTATATACTCAAAGGATTATAAAACATGCTGCTATAAAGACACATGCACAGGTAAGTTTATTGCAGCACTATTCACAATAGCAAAGACTTGGAACCAACCCAAATGTCCAACAATGATAGACTGGATTAAGAAAATGTGGCACATATACACCATGAAATACTATGCAGCCATAAAAAAGGATGAGTTCATGTCCTTTGTAAAGGGACATGGATGAAGCTGGAAACCATCATTCTCAGCAAACTATCGCAAGGACAAAAAACCGAACACCGCATGTTCTCACTCATAGGTGGGAATTGAACAATGAGAACACATGGACACAGGAAGGGGAACATCACACACTGGGGCCTGTTGTGGGGTGGGGGGAGGGGGGAGGGATAGCATTAGGAGATATACCTAATGTTAAATGAAGAGTTAATGGGTGCAGCACACCAACATGGCACATGTATCCATATGTAACAAACCTGCACATTGTGCACATGTACCCTAAAACTTAAAGTATAATAAATAAAATAAAGTAAAGAAAAAGAATAAAGGACATCCACATTGAAAAGGAAAAATAAAATTATCTGTTTGCAGATGACATCTTCTTATATGTAGCATACCTTAAAGAATCCACAATAAAATTATTAAAGCTACTAAAATTCAGCAAGGCTACAGAATATAAATTAACACACAAAAATCAGTTTTATTTCTGTATATTTGCAATGAGTAATCTGAAAAGGAAACTTTTGAAAATTTCATTAGAATAGCATTAAAAAGAATAAAATACTGGCCGGGCATGGTGGCTCACGCCTGTAATCCCAGCACTTTGAGAGGCGGAGGCGGGCGGATCACAAGGTCAGGAGATCGAGACCATCCTGGCTAACACAGTGAAACCCCGTCTTTACTAAAAATACAAAAAAATTAGCCGGCCGTGGTGGCGGGCGCCTGTAGTCCCAGCTATTCAGGAGGCTGAGGCAGGAGAATGGCATGAACCCGGGAGGCGGAGCTTGCAGTGAGCTGAGATCGCGCCACTGCACTCCAGCCTGGGCGACAGAGCGCGACTCCGTCTCAAAAATACAAAAACAAAAACAAAAACCAAAGAATAAAATACTTAGGAATAAACTTAACCAAGGAGGCCAAAGATGTGTAGACTAAAAGCTACAAAACATTGCTGGAAAAAAAAAAAAAAGCAAAGAAAGACGTCCCATGTTCATAAATTGAAAGTCTTAATATATTTAAGATGGCAATACCACCTAAAGCAATCTGTGTATTCAATGCATTCCTATACAAATCCAATGACTTTTTTTTTTTGAGACAGAGTTTCACTCTTGTTGCCCAGGCTGCAGTGCAATGGCACGATCTCAGCTCACGGCAACCTCCGCCTCCCGGGTTCAAGCGATTCTCATGCCTCAGCCTCCCAGGTAGCTGGGATTACAGGCATGTGACACCACACCGAGATAATCTTGTATTTTTAGTATAGACAGGGTTTCTCCATGTTGGTCAGGCTGGTCTCGAACTCCCAACCTCAGGTGATCCACCCACCTCAGCCTCCCAAAATGCTGAGATTACAGGCATGAGCCACTGCGCCCGGCCCCAGTGGCATTTTTTTACACACATAGAAAAATTCATCATTAAAATTCATATGGAATCTCAAGGGGTCCTGACTAGCCAAAATTATTTTGAAAAAAACAAAGTTGGAGGACCCGCATTTCCTGATTTCAAAACTTACTACAAAGTCACAATAATCAAATAATGTGGAAATGGCATAAGGATAGATATATAGACCAACAGAACTGAATAGAGGATCCAGAAATAAACCCTCCCATATGTGGTCAATTGATTTTCGACAAAGGTGCTAACACTGTGAGGGAAAAGACAGTCTTTACAGCGAACAGTGTTGGGAAGCTGGATATCCAAATGCAAAATAATGAAGTTAAACCCTTACCTAACACACATAAAAATTAACTCAAAATGGACAAAGTCCTAAGTATAAAAGTTAAAACTATAAGACTCTTAGAAGAAAACAGGGGAAAGCTTTACAGCAGTGAATCTGTAAATAATTTCTTGGATATAAGACCAAAAGCACAGGCAACAGGAAAAAAATAGGTAAATTGAACTGTATCAAAATTTAAATCTTTTGTGCATTAAAGGACAGTATCAAGAGAGAAAAGGCAACCCATAGTATGGAAGAAAATATCTGCAAATCATATATCTGATAAGGGAATAACATCCAGAATACATTTTTGAAAAACTCCCACAACTCAAAAAACAAAACAAACAAAAAACTCAAAAACTAGCCCAACTCAAAAATAGGCAAAGGATTTGAATAGACATTTCTTCAAAGAAGACATACGAATGGTCAATAGCATATAAATAAGGACATACGACATCACTAATCATTAGGGAAATGCAAATAAAAATCACAGCGGTATGCCAGTTCATCCTTAGTATGGTCATTACAAAAACAACAAGAATAACAAAATATGAAAATAAGAGTGGCATGTGGATTATACCACAATTGTTTAAACAACTGGTTGGCTGTACTTGTTTGGCACTATTTCTGGATTTTCTATTCTGTCCCATTGATCAATGTGTTCATCCACCTCTCATACCAAATGGTCTTGTTTTCTGTGGGTATAAAATAATTCTTGAAATTTGGTAGAGTGGTTCATCTTACTTAATTCCTCTTTTCAGAAATGTTTTAGCTATTCTTTTTTGTTTCCTCCCCTGGCCTCCTGTTTTAGCTATTCCTGTTCCTTTGCCTTTCCATATAAATTTTAGAATAATCTTGTCTAAGAGCTAGAAAAAAATCCTGCTGAGATTTTGATAGGAATTACATTAAACCTACATATCAACTCGGAGACAACTGAAATCTTTACTCTGTTGAGCCCTCCCATCCATGAACACAGAATCTCTCTCCATATTTAGATCCTCTTTGATTTCTTTCAGTTCTCTGCTATTTTAAACAAGTCCCAGACATCACATAATTTGATCTGTGAATAGCATAGTATATGTCTTAAAAGGCAAGGCATCTCTTTCCCTCGCTCTCCCTCTCTGTCTTGCTGCTACACTTTCTTTTCTGGGGTATTTTAAAAGCAATGGTCTCTCGAGGGGAATAAAACAGATTTCTTGTAGGAGTCACTACTTTTCTTGGCTTTTCAGTAGTCCCAGCTGGGGTCTCAGCAGTTCACAAAATGATTGTTCATCTAGCAAATTTGCAGCCTGGGAGAAAAGAAAAGCGAGTTTCAACATGAGTCTCCCAGTACTTTTACTCATCATTTTACATTCCAGCTCCCAGCACAGGGTGTGGGATTGAGGAGGTGTTTCCTGAGGGTTTCACAACTGCATGAACGAAAGGTTGAGCAGGCATTCGTGGGAGAGGGAGTGAAGGTGAAGGTGGGGGAAGGACTCCGGGACTGAAGCCAGGAGATCCAGGCTCTGTGCAAACAGCCAGTGGGAGAGCCAGTCACTTGTCTGCTTAGACTGGGCTCAAACTCTCTTACAAAGCTACTGTGGGTCTCACACAGCTAATTCATAGGAAAGCGTTAAAGGATGGGACCACGTGCCCCACGGTGTATGCAGGTGAATAAATGAACAAAAACAACATGGCCCAGCAACACAAAGGCCAGTCTTGATTTTGGATTTTAAATTTTTTATAGGAAGACAAGTCAGCAGTCTCTGATTCATTCTGAAATTCCAACAGTGTTTAGACAGCACAGCAGCTAAGAGCTCTAGATTCTAGATAAATGCTCAGTGAGGGTGCCTTTGCCTCTGGTGAACAGCAGCCAAACAATTTTCTGCTTCCCCTTACAAGGGAAGGCAGGTAGCTCTGCCCACCCAGGGAGAGAGGTGGAGGAATGTCCTCCCTATGCATCTCTTTCCCATGCTGACCTACTGCCCTGCAAGTCAGTGGTTCTCAAAGTGTGGTCCCCAGACCAGCAGCAGCACTTAGGGAACTTGGTAGAGATGCAAATCCTTGAGACCCGTCCCCAGACCCACTGAATCAGAAACTCTGGGGTGGGGCCCCCAGGTTGTGTCTGCATAGCCCTCTGGATGACTCTGGTGCATGCTCAAATTTGAGATCCACTGCTGTCCATCAAAAGCCATTAACAAAGTGAGTACTGACTTACTGAGCTCTGCTCCAGCAAATGCAGGCAATGCAGTCTTTGACATGGCCTTGGGGCCCTTTGAGAAATTTCTCTAAAGAGTCTGGCATACAGTCTTGGAGTAGAAACAGGAATCTGGGCATGGGGGGCACTGGGCAGGGTGCAGGCGGCCTGGCTGTTCATCCAGCACCAAACAGCCAGGGGCTTCCAGTTCACGTCTGCGCATTGGTTCACTGCTTTCTGAATTCACTCAAATGTATTTATCCAGAGCCCACTGGGTATGCGCCACAGACACACGCAGGGTTCTCAGGATGCAATGTGAAGGTGATGGGGGGTCTGGCAGGAAATAAGGGAGTTAAACAAATAATGTTGCGTGATGATGCTGGGAAACCACAGGCACAGGAGGCCCAACCAGGCCTGGGAGATCCCGGTGGGGCACGTTGGGAGGTGTCGGGATAGCAAGGGGGGTGAAGAGTGTTCCAGGCAACAGGGACAGCATCTAGTCCCAGAAGCAAGAGGGTGGGGTTGCTGCTGGTCATGGAAGAACTGCAGAGTGGCTGGAGTAGAGTGAGAAGCAAGAAGGAGGGTGAGAGGTGAGGCTCCCGGGGAGCCCTGGCATGCATGTGGTCCCTGCCCGGGCACAACGGCAGGTGTAGGCTCCCCGGTGGCTCTGCGCTGCGGGACTGGGATACGTGTCCGGGTGTGGCCCTACAGGGGCCTCTCACTTCATCCTTGCGACATGAACAAGGAAGGCGAAATGATGTGTCCATTCTACAGATGAGGAAGCTGGGGCCCAGAGAGGTGAAGTTTCTTCACACGCTCACATGGGGCCAAAGCTTGCCGGCCAGCCAGGTCACTGGGCTCTCTGCACTGGACTGAGTTTGTTTCTATTTTTAGTAGAGATGGGGTTTTGCCATGTTCGCTAGGCTGGTCTTGAACTCCTGACCTCAGGTGATCCGCCCTTGGCTTCCCAAAGTGCTGGGATTCCAAGCGTGAGCCACTTGCACCCAGACTAGCTTTTGTTTTTTAAAAAGGTTATTTTTGATAGACTTCTAAAGAACAGTTTTAGATTTACAGAACAACCGGTCAACCAGCACAGAGTTCCCAGGCACCCACACCAGGGCTCCCCGACCATAAGGTCTCACACTAGCATGGCACATTTGTCATGCGAACAGAGTAACACTGACTCTGATAGTCACTGATGTCCAGATTTTGTTCAGATTTCCTCAGGTTCTCCCAAATGGCCTTTTTCTGTTTCAGGATCCAATACTACATTTAGTCATCTCAGCTCCAGATTTTTAATTTTTAGGTTGTACAAACGGCTCACTGAAAACCTCAGATTTGGAGAGCTTTGTTCCTTTGGCAACAGAAACTCTGAGCCATCTACAGTCCCAAGTGGGAATGCGCTCTGCTGCGGAGACCTGCGTCTGGGCCCTCCTGGGAGAAACTGAGCTTCTCTCAGGCTCCTTCGTCTCCCAGTTCTCTTCCTGGTGGGGGGAAAATAACTTTTTCTGAGAACATACAACCCTCCTTCTGCTGTGTGTGACTCCAGCCTACCTGTGAGGCAGGTATCATTAGGTGCGCCGCACAGATCTAGGCCCCGCAGCTCACACACAGGTGAGACATGCTGAGGTCCCTCAGGCAACCCGCAGCCAGGGCAGGGGAAAACTGCTCCCCGTCTCTCAGTGCCCATCGCTCTCCACACCTCTCCTGCCCTGGGTCTCTAGCCGTTCTGCCTACACCAGGAGGACCCCCTTGCTGCCCCTACTCTCCCTCCAAGGACCCCTGGCTATTTGGTGCTGTCGTGCCATCTCACTGAAGGTAAGAGGAGCCTTTAGCCAAGAAAAGCAGTGACTCCTACAAGAAATCTGTTTCAATCCCCACCTCAGGGAGACCACTGCTTTTAAAATGCCAGAGAAGAAAGTGTGGCACAGAGAGAAAGAGACCTTATGTTTTAAGACATATACTACGCTATTTACAGATCAAATTACATGATGTCTGGGACTTGCTTTAAAATAACGGAACACTGAAAGAAATCAAAGAGGATCTAAATATGGAGAGACATTCTGTGTTCATGGATTGGAGGGCTCAACTGGATAAAGATTTCAGTTGCTTCCAAATGGATGCACAGGTTTAATGCAATTCCTATCAAAATTCCAGCAGGACTTTTTCTAACCTGGGAAATCAGTCAAAGGTCAGGTCTTCATGTACAAACAAGACTTTGTGGTCACAATTACTTTAAAAAGTAATTACATAAAACATGGCTGCGTCATGATTTAGCAGTAAGTGAAGCATGGTTTCTGACACATGGTAGTGTTATGTTAGGCAAATGTGAAGTGCCAGGGATGTGAACAGCTGTTCCTCTAAGTTTAGGTTGCTGCAAAATTCAGGTAATCATTTTCATTTTTCACTGAACAGAACCAGCCTGCAACTCAACATTTTAGATCATAGACTTTTGGAGTACAAACCCAAGGAATGCAATATCGTTACCAAATTACAAGTTTTGGCAAATCAATACAACACTGTATATAATATAATGAAGTTATGTCACATATTCCTTTAATGAAAATTTTCATTATTTTCACCCTAATGCTCTGCAATAAAATAAATCATGTCATGATTAACAATTTTCATTACAAAAATTATTTAAATACCAAATAAAACACCATCATTGTTCATGGTAGATTATAGCTGAGCTAGTTATTTAAAACAAATTAGGCCGGGTGTGGTGGCTCACGCCTGTAATCTCAGCACTTTGGGAGGCAGACGCGGGTGGGTCACTTGAGCTCAGGAGTTTGAGACCAGTCTGGCCAACATGGTGAAATCCCGTATCTACTAAAAATACAAAAATTAGCTGGGTGTGGCGGCATGCGCCTATAATCCCAGCTGCTTGGAAGGCTGAGGTGGGAGAATTGCTTTAATCTAGGAGGTGGAGGTTGCAGTGAGCCAAGATCGCACCACTGCACTCCAGTCTGGGCAACAGAGCAAGACTCCGTCTCAAAATCAATCAATCAATCAATCAATCAATCAATCAAACAAATTAGACTTCTAAAATGGTACAATTTCCCCCTTCTGCTGTGCAAGCCACTTAAGGGAAATGGATCAGGACAATCATGCATGAGAAACTCTAACGTTTGAGCTTACAGGGGTTGGGCATGTGGATATTAGTTTTAGGTTGAAGTAACCATCCAAGCATCATCAGGCCTTCAGCACACCATTCGGCCTTTTATGCTGGCTGGTCTCGATATCCAGTGCACACTCTAGCTGACCACTTTGTTGGTAGACCTGTACTTCTCTTCAGTTTGGATTAAAATTCATGCAGACTTTCTTCAGCATATTATTTTAAAGAAATGCCTAATAGATAATTACACCTTCTAGTACAAATACAAATAAATCTATTGCCAGGCTGGTGAGAGCTGGGCACCTTAGGTTGAATCTACTGCTGACAACCAGGCCTCTATCCACACTGCGGCGTGCCCTGTGCTTCCTCCTCTGAAGCTGGCAGTTCTTTGGTCTCGGCACGTAATATCTGAAGATGTCACAGTTGTCATTAGTCCTAGGTAACTGCCGAGGTGAATCTTTTCACAGTGATTAGGGTTTCTTGAACCAGAATAGTTTTTCCTGGATCTTGAAGGTGTGGTTTTTACATAAATCTCTCATTTTGTACGTGTAAAGAAAATATTGGTAGACTTCCTTTCCACTGTGCTCTCCACAGTCAACTGCTGAATGTCCTGGCACATAGCCGGGCGCGGTGGCTCACGCCTCTAATCCCAGCATTTTGGGAGGCCAAGGTGGGCGGATCACCTGAGGTCAGGAGTTCAAGACCAGCCTGGCGAACATGGCAGAACCCCATTTCTACTAAAAATACAAAAACTGGCTGGGGTTGCTGGCATGTGCCTGTAATCCTGGCTGCTCAGGAGGCTGAGGCATGAGAATCACTGGGACCCAGGAGGCGGAGGTTGCAGTGAGCCAAGTTTACACCACTGCACTTCAGCCTGGGCAGAAGAGCAAGGCTCTGTATCACACCCCTCCCCCACCCCCAACACACACACACAAAAGTCCTGGCAAAAATGCCTTGGTTCTTGCTCTAGAAATATGGGATTTCACAGTGAAAGGCATCCCCACTCTGAGGCCTGTGGCTTTGCAACTTCAGTATCTTTTGTCTGACACAGCCAGGCTTGCGTTCACTTTTGGGTATTTGCACATTTCTGCACTGTAGTCATTGTAAAGGCTTCTTATGGGTGGTCAAAGGAAGCTCTAGGCAAAGAAGTGACACCTGCCCCGTGCCACTCCAAGTGCCTCCTAGGCCCCTCTGCCGAGATGCCTGATATGCATCTCAAGGTTCTCCTTGGAGGGGAAAACTGCTCCCTGTCTCTCAATGCCCAACCCTCTCCACACCTCTCCTGCCCTGGGTCTCTAGCTGTTCTGCCTACACGAGGAGGACCCCATTGCTGCCCCTACCCTCCCTCCAAGGAGAACTCCTGACCATCCACCCAAAACTGCTCAGCCACAGGCGTCCTGATCTCAGTAGCAGACAACTGCATTCTTTCAGTAGCTCAGAACAAAAATCTTGGCAAGGATAATTTTGGTTATCCTGACACCTGTCTTTCTTTCAGTTCACATCCATATTTATCATCAAGTCCATCAGCTAGCCCTACCTTTACTTTATTATCCAGAATCCAACCATTTTTCATCTGTCCACCACCTACCTCCAGTGCAGGTCCCATCTCTGCCCCTCCGCCGCCCCCACACTTCACGGAGTGACACAAGAACCTCCAGCTGGTCTTCCCTCTGCACAATACCCTGAGTGGTCCTTGGTAAACTACAATAAATCACATCATTCCTCTGCCTGAGAGCTGCTTCAGAGTGACAGTCAAAACTCCTTACCACAGCATCCAAAGCTTGCTGCCCATCTGGCCTCATTTCCTCTCTCTACCCCACCCCCATCAGCTCCGATGGGCTCTTGACCAATCTCAGTTAACCAGTTTTGAGAGAAGCTACCAGGAACGACCAATGGGGGAATTAATAGCATGAAATGCTGTCCAAAGTGGCTGATATGGAAGCACATGCTTGAGGTCCTGATATTCATGGGAGCTTAAGTCCTAAATATTGCTGGAAACATGCAGACTTCCAGAAATTGCATTTTTTTTTTCTTCTGCTACCATCCTTTTTCCTACCAACCCTGACACTGTCTATTCAAATGAATGCATCCTTTAAGACAGATAAAACAAATTTGCTAAAGGCTACTTTTCTCCCTTTGTCAAATATTTCCCATAAAATTCCTAGGCATGGGCTTGAACACTGGTGAAACTTCGGATAATCTAAGGGTGGGTGAAGGGGCTAAGGTTGGGATAAATGAGGCTGAAGAGGTCAGGTGTGCTAAAATGCCTGGACTATTTTGTTTTACTATCAAGAAAATGTAATCTAAACCTTTTGGATTCAGGTTCAACAAACATTTTTGTTTACTTCTCTGTTGTGGAACTGTGTTATTTGACTTCACTTCACATAAGAGAAATTCTGCAGTGTGGAAAGGCTTTACCAGCTCAGAGAGAAAATGGCAGCAGAATTCAGACACAACCCTAAGTCCTGTGGCTTCAAACCTGTGTAGTTTCCAACGCACACACCTCTGCTCTAATAATTGCCTACCTCTTTTTTTCTAAAGACATTAACTTGAAAATACCATCCATTCTGGATCTGCTTTAAACACATAAACACGAGTTTGATTTCTAAAGTGGAAATGCCTCTGCAACGCTAAGATGTAGAACTCTGTCAGGATGTGGCTTTAGCTTCCCTCCATTATGTCCTAAGTGCACAACAAAGTAACCCCAGCCACAACAGAGACACTTGCTCTGCCTCACCCACAGCATCAAAGCTTGCTGCCCACCTAACTTCGTTTCTTCTCTCCACCCCACCCCCTCAGCTCTGGTGGGCTCCTGACCAATCTAAGTTAACCAGTTTTGAGGGAAGCTACCAGGAACCACCAATGTGGACATTAGTAGCATGCAATGCTGTCCAAAGTGGCTGATACAGAAGCACATGCTTGCTCTTCGACAGAGGCCATTAGCGTCATCCAAAACCTAATTTCACGTCAGAGAATGTAAAAAAAATCCCTCTCAATCACTCAATGCATAAAATATTTATTTTCTCTTAAGGGTTTCTAATAATAGTGGAATGGCTACTATCAGACAAACTCTGTGCAGATAATTATACCTACTGGGAAAAAAAGCACAAAAAAACGGCTATCTGATGGCACTGGAGAATGACCTAAAGCAGGCAGAAACCACAGGAATACCCCTGGCTGAGTTTCCTGCCCTTACAGCTTTCTGCCTGCAGGCAGGCACCAAGGGGTGGCTAAAACACAGAGAGAAACCTGCAGTCACAGTGTCACTGATTGAACAGTTAGAACAAAGATTTTAAGGTGATCTTAGAAGCATCAATAAGGAGGACAATCTCAGAACAAAGAGCTGCAGAGGCGAGCTACAGAGCTCTGTGTGGAGCTCTGCCCAAATCTCTGGCTGACCCCTGAATTCTGAAGGTATGGGGAATACTCCAAGCAGCCTAGTAGAGGCTACAAAACCTGAACGTAGAATGTGAAGTTTTAATTCAACCACATTAACTTCCTGCTAAAAGGTCGGAAAAAACAAAACAAAACAAAACAAAAACCTCTTCAGAGAAACAACAGAATCCAAAGACTGTAAACTATTCAATAGCCAACATACAATCCAAATTTACTAGACATATGAAGAAAAGGAAAATGTGATTGGTTCCCAAGAGAAAAGTCAGTGGAAACCAGCACTTAGGCGATGCAGGTGTCTGAAGCAACAGATAAACTATTATAATAATGCTCAAAAATATACAGAAGCATATACTTCTAAAGCATGAAGAAATAGGAAATGGCAAAGAAATGGACATTATAACAAAGAATCAAATAGAAATTCCAGAACTGGAGAATGCAGTATCAAAATAAAAATATTTACTGAATAGGCTGAACTACAGATTGGAAATACCGAAAGAAATAGCAGCTTGAAGACAGACGAATAGAAATGATCCAATTTGAAAAAGAGAAAAAAATGTTGGAAAATAATGAACAGCAACTTAGTGACTTGGGAAAATACTATGGTCTAACATACATGAGGAGAGAGTGAATGAAGCAGAAACAATTCTGAAGACATAATGACCAACAATTTCACAAATCTGGTGAAAGAATAAATGTACAGATTCAAGGAGATCACTGAATCCCAAGCAGAATACAGAGAAACATAACAAGACAGACCTTTGTTGAATGACAGTTGACTGTAATGAAAGACAGAGATACTGTAACAACATCTTTGAATTGCTGAAAGAAAAAAACTGTCAACTCAGAATTCTACATCAACAAAAATATTTTGCAATAATAAAAGTGAAATAAATACATCTTCAGAAAAATGAAAGAAGGAGGTGCGTGTCCCTGGTGGTGACCCACAGGACACCACCACAATGTCTGCTGTCCAAAAAAAGAAAAATGAAAGCTAAGAGAATCATTGACCAGCAAATGATTATTACAAGAAACATTAAGTGAAGTTGCTCAGGCAAAAGTGAGAATGATGACAAATGGAAATTCTGATCTTCAAGATAAAATGATAAGCACCAGAAGTGTTAAACTGTGGGTATGTACAACACACTATTTTGAAATTAATTTCTTTAAAAATACATAGCAATTTAAAGCAAAAATCATAACATTATATTGTGGGGCTTATAGTACATGTAGATGAGCATATAAATGACAGCTCTATCCATAAAACAGGAAAGGGATAAATGAAATTATACACATGCAAGATTCTTACATTTTATATAAAGTGGTAAATATTACTTTTAGTAGACTATGAAAAGATATATATATACACATGTATATATAAAATAATCTTCAGAGCAACCATTATAAAATAACATAAAGGAATAGTGATAAGCCAATAATAAAGATAGGATTTTTTAAAAAAAGATCCAATTAATCCAAAACAAAACAGAAAAGGAGAAAAGGAGTAACACAAAGAACATGTGACAAAAAAAAGAGGAAAATGACCAATGTAAGCCCAACTATATCAATAATCACATTAAAAGTTAATGGACTAAATACTCCATTTAAAAGAAAGAGACTGTTGTGATGGTAATGTTCTATTTCTTGATCTGGATGTTGGTTGCATGAGAATATCTACTTTGTGAAAATTCATCAAAACATACATTTATTTTTGGTGCACTTTTATGCATGTGTATTATACTTCAAGAAAAGTTTTACAAAGAACAAATATGTTGATCCAATTGTTCTATTTTTAGGGTTTTATCCTAAGAAAACAAGTACTCAGAAAAGCACACGAATATGTATTTACAAGTATATTGATTCCAGCATTGATTCTAATAGAAAAATATTACAGACAAACAAATTGAACATTATTAGGGGACTACTAAAATAAATTAAGGTACATTTATATAATGAAACACCATGTAGCCAATTCAAAAGAATAATTTAGGGGCCGGGTGTGGTGGCTCATGCCTGTAATCTTGACACTTTGGGAGCCTGAGGCTGGTGGATTACCTGAGGTCAGGAGTTCGAGACTAGCCTGGCCAACATGGCGAAACCCTGTCTCTACTAAAAATACAAAAATTAGCTGGGCGGGGTGGTGGGTGCCTGTAATCACAGCTACTTGGGAGGCTGAGGCAATGAGAATCACTTGAACCTGGGAAGCGGAGGTTGCAGTGAGCTGAGATCGTGCCATTGCACTCCAGCCCGGGGGATAGGGCGAGACTCTGTCTCCAAAAAAAAAAAAAAAAAAAAAAAAAGAAAAGAAAAGAATAATTTAGCTTTATATTTATCAAAACTAAAGTCACTAAAAGCATATTATTAAATTAAAAAGTAGCTTACAAACCAGTATATAGAGTGTGATCTTATTTATGAAAAAAAAATAAAAAGACAAACAATGAAAAGGCATAGGTATACAAAAGGTTGCATACCAAATAGTTAACAATATCTATTTTTGGATGGTAGGATTTCAGGTGAATTTAACTCTAATTATTTTCTGTTATGTTGGATTTGCCAAGATGAATATATTAGCTTCACAATCAGAAAAAGCAACAAACACGTTTATATTTTAAAATAATATCTGTGAAGAATGAATAAAAAAGAGGAAAATACCCTAGCCTATAAAAAGTAAGAAGAGCTTAAAAACTTGAGTGAAAAAGTAATAACTATCTATTTGAAGGTACCAGAAAGATACTAAAGAAAGAGGAAACTGCAGGGCTATGATGGAGGAGAGGAGAGGACAGGGACATAAATTCAGCATTTGGGCCACTTTCCCCTTACGCACTGGCTGACTCCAGTCACAAGGATAGAGAAGCTGGAGGCTCCTTGGAATAGACACAGAGGCTGGGGACAGTCAGGGGTCATAATGGTGCCCACCATCTAGAGTGAAGACATCTTCCACATAGAGGACTGAGAACATAGTAGGTCCATAAATTAATGTCACAGCAGTCTCCATGACAAACGCCTTTACTCTTTGCTGGATCCCTTCAATTAGAATTTCTTCTGCAATTTCACTGTAATTTCCTACACCCTATGCCTTGTATTTTGGTGGAAGATGTATGTCATTGTGACAGGCTTGCCTCAATCTTAAGCCACAGGGTGACCAATTTTACCTACAGTCCACCTCCCAATCCCTTACAAGTACCCAACTGTGTTCAGCAGGACCACCTGGCCTATTTTTGGCCCCATTTTATCCTTCGGACTTAGCCGATGACTTGGCCTTTTGCTTCCCTTCATGACTTGGACTTGGTCTTCCAGCCTCTCTTCAGACCAACTCCCCGCACCTAGGTGTTGGTACTTTGGTGGGTGGCCTCACCTAATCTGCTCTTTGCTTAACAGTCCCACTCCCCAGTCCAGGCAAGACCAGAGGGATAGAGCACAGGACCCCAAAAGCATAAAAGATGCCTAGGTAAGTGCTAAGATTCTACTCTGGAAGGATTTCCTGTTTGGGAAAATAGTGAGAATCTAGCATTAAAATGCAAATTAGCTCCCCATTCCCTAACTAGTGAATAGTAGACAAACGGCTCCTGGATGGCATTCCCTAATGGCTGACAGTCCCTCATCATCTTCTCAGTGACTGACAGCCAGCCAGCTCCTGGGCCGCTGCTAAGGCCCTGGGCCATGTGACTCCCACGGGCAGGGATGCATGTATTATTTTCCTATTGCTGCTGAAACAAATTACCCTGCATTTAGAGGCTTAACAGCACATACATTTGTTATCTGTTTCTGTAGGTCAAAGGGCTGGGCACAGTGTGGCTCAGTGGGTTCTCTGCTTGGAGTCACAGAGAGCCTAAATTAAGGTGTCATCGTGGCTGTGTCCCTTTCTGGAGGCTCTGCGGCTGAATCAACTTGCAATCTCATTCAGATTACAGGCAGATGTAGTTCCAGAGTGCTGTCGGACTGAGGTCCCCGGGTGGCTGAATTGCCTTGTGATGCCCAGGGGCTATTACCATCTTCCAAGGATGACCAATGGCGGGCAACAGGTCTCCTCCCCACAATGGTGGGTTGAGTTCCTTCTCTTTCAATCTCTCTTAGCTCCTCTCCTGGCTTCTTCGGCTGCTTTTAAGGGCTCATATGATTATGCTGGACCTACCCAGATAATCCAGAACTATCTCCCTATGTTAAGGTCAGCTGATTAGCAACCTCAGTCCTATCTGCAAAGTCCCTTGCAGGAAGTTCCTAGATTTGTGTCTGGCTAACCAGTGGGCAGAGGTTTTGGGAGCATCCTGAGAATTCTGTCTACTACAGACACACCTTCCAGACCTTTTGCCGGGAAGCTGCCCAGCACCACGGGTCCCTGTGGTCCATGGCGCATCTCCCCCCAGTGCCCATACAGCCTGGTCCCTGGGGCGCTGGGCACTCCCGCCCCTCCCCTCCCACCTGAGGACACAGGCCAGCTCCCCTGCATCTTCTGCACGCTGCAGGGTACGTGGCCAAGCCCCTGGGACTGGGAAGGCTAGGGCAGCCTGGGAAGCATCTCCAGGGTCCCAGCTTTTCTTAACATATAGAAATCTCACTCACAGATCTCAGATGCAAGTAAATGACCCCCAGAGGCGCACTTCAACACAGAACAGGACTGGGCAGTCTCCCATGCCAGGAGAAAGCTGGGACTTGGAGCCCCATGGGAGCCTGAGGACAGCAGGGAGTGGCTGTTGCGGGAGGGCCCTGCTGCTGGAGGGCAGCCCTGTGTGGACACCCCATGTCATCGGTAGCTCACCGGGGAGGGCTTACCCTGGCTGCACTTCCCGATTTCTACCTGGATGTGAGGAACGAGGCCGAGCCCTCTTCAGGCTGCTGCTGTGTCCCTCACAGGACACAGTCAAGTCAGCTCTGCCCCCAGAGCGTGATAGATATCAGCCCACTGCTGACTGCGGATGGCTTCCAGCCCCATCCCCTTCCTCTCTTGCCCCATAACTGCAAAATCAATGCAAACCCCAGGCGAGGGGTGGCAGGACTCTCACCCTGGCTCCCTCCTCACCACCATACAGCCCTCAGCCATACTCAGCCACCCAGGGCCCCCTTTGCTGCAGCTATTCCAGCTGGGCTGCAGTCTGCCCTGCTCTCACAGAAAGCCCCAGGGCACCAACCACAAGCTTTCCCCACCCTCCTGGTGTGTGTGTGGTGTTATCCTTCTCCACATCCAAACCAAACTTTGGAGGAGGGAATGGGGTTGCTCCTGTACCCGCCATGGGGCAGCCACAAAGCCACCTGCAAGCTATTTGCCCACACCAGACACCGGAGTAAATAAAACAGCAGAGATGTGGTTGCCAGAAGGGTTCAGCCAAAGTGTGTTGTGTCCCCCGGGCAGACTATTCTTCATCCTCTCCATCATTCACAGAGATCTGGACCTGAGTTCTGTGAGGCTGGGGTGGGACAGAGACACCACACCCTAGAAAGAGGGCTGAGGATGGCAGGCGCTCACGGCCGGGTCAGGCCTGGAAGGACCATCGAGGCCGGGCTGTGTGACAAGGAGGGCCGCACTCTGCCACCAAGTGGGCTTGGCCACCCACTCACCTCCCTGTGGCTGTCTCCTTACTTTGAGGAAAAGACAATTAGGGAGTGAAATACTTCCGAATGTGGTTTAAAAAACAGAGAGGGCCGGGCGCGGTGGCTCACGCCTGTAATCCCAGCACTTTGGGAGGCCAAGGCAGGGGGATCATGAAGTCAGGTGATTGAGACCATCCTGGCTAACACGGTTAAACCCCGTCTCTACTAAAAATACAAAAAATTAGACAAGCATGGTGGCGGGGGCCTGTAGTCCCAGCTACTCGGGAAGCTGAGGCAGGAGAATGGCGTGAACCCTGGAGGTGGAGCTTGCAGTGAGTCGAGATCGTGCCATTGCACTCCAGCCCGAGCGACAGAGTGAGACTCCGTCTCAAAAAAACCCCCAAACAAAACAAAACACACCAACTAACAGAGATTCCTTGATTCCATAGGCATATGGAAGGCCTGCACCACACTGGCCCAGCTTCCTCCCTTTCTTATCTTTCCCAGAGGTGGGTCTGGCGTCCCCAGGGTGTGCAGGGGCTCTATGTAGGGAGTGAAGATCCTCCTATCTCCATCTCTCCCAACCAAAGATGCTCCTTTGGCTGCTGAAGGCTTTGGATTTTTTTAAAAGTCCTGTTTCGGTGAAAACTTGTGAAGGGTCCCTGTATAAATATTTCCAGGTCGTTATTACCCAGTTACCCTAGTTAAGTTCTAATTAAGCCCATCGATTTCAGAAAAGCCTACTTCCCAGAAGACTGATCTGAAGTCATTAGCTGACTGACATATCTAGGCTATGTTGTCAGATGTCATCTTTGCCCTGGCATTTCTGCATTTCAGGCTCGGTCTAGCAACTGCCATCACATACTATCCAAAGCAAGGCAGACTAAATGAGAGATCAGAAAGGATTATCCCTATCTTAACAGGAGTGTCACTCAGGCTGACCTCACGTACTGCGGGGCCATCTTCTTCCTCATTGACAGGCAAGTACGGACAGAGAAGCTTCCAGATTTTCACCCACCTGTCCACAGGCAACTCAGCCTGGTGCATCTAGGGACCCAGTGAATTGTGCCTTCCCATCAACTGGTGCTTACAAAGGGTCTCTGCCTTGGCCAGAACTCTGCTTAAAGAAGCTTCAGGGAATACTGCAGAAATGACGAGAGATGCGTCTCACGATCAAGAAGGAAGAAACTGGAATCCACTGAGTGGTCATCATGTGCAGGAGCATTCATGTAGATCATTTCACTTCATACAGAAACAGTGTGGAACAGGAATGGCCATTGTTTTATAAATTGGGAACTGAGGTGCAGAGGGGGTGTGTCTTACGGCATGACCTGGACCTCTGGGTACAGAGTGCGTGCGGGATGGTCCTCCATTCCCCTGGCCTCGTCACGGCTCAGTGCTTTAGAGAGTTGATGCCTGAGGTAGAACAGCGAATGCCCCATCGTCAAGGTCACTGTTACTAATGCTGTTCATACCAGAGGCACTGCGGGACCCCCCAGAGCAGGGAACTTTGCTTGTTGCCCTCTTGTCCGAACAGTCCCTATCCTAGTGTCTTGCACAAAGTTGGGGTGCAAAAATATCTATTCAGCAAATGTAGTAATTAAAAGCCATCCCTGTTTATTCATTAAAACAGTTCCCTTTAGGTGACTACTTACAAAACCATAGGGCTAGGGTGCTCATTCTATGAACTCAGAAGTGTAAACCAACAATGTTGAAAAACTAATATAGGAAGCCGACCAACAGTTCATTCAGACTGTCCGTTCCAGCAGTGGAGGCTGATTTTACAAAGAGCAGTGAGCTCTCCTTCACCCCCGGCCCCCACAACCTTTTTTTTTTTTTTTTGAGACGGAGTCTCGCTCTGTCGCCCAGGCTGGAGTGCAGTGGCGCGATCTCGGCTCACTGCAAGCTCCGCCTCCCGGGTTCACGACATTTTCCTGCTTCAGCCTCCGAAGTAGCTAGGACTACAGGTGCCTGCCACCACGCCCGGCTAATTTTTTGTATTTTTAGTAGAGATGGGGTTTCACTGTGTTAGCCAGGATGGTCTCGATCTCCTGACCTCGTGATCCGCCTGCCTCGGCCTCCCAAAGTGCTGGAATTACAGGCGTGAGCCACTACGCCCAGCTAATTTTTTTTGTATTTTTAGTAGATGGGGTTTCACCGTGTTAGCCAGGATGGTCTCGATCTCCTGACCTCGTGATCTGCCTGCCTCAGCCTCCCAAAGTGCTGGGATTACAGGCATGAGCCACCGCGCCCGGCCCCTCACAGCTTTTTAAGTGTCTAATTCCAGGAGTAAAGAGATTAGCTACATATTAATCTTTTCAAAAATTATTTTGAGCATTAAAGCTTTTAAATTTTTAAACATTTTAAAGTCGGCAAGCTCCATGAAGACAGGGCATTGCGTGCACCTTGTTTACCACTGTATTCCAAGCATCCAGAACAGAGCCCTGCAGCCAGTAGATTCTCAGTAAGTATTTGTTCAATAAACGTAAACTAAACATACAAAAAAGTACAGAAAATAGAAAAGAAAGTATTCCAAGGTAGCCATCCCAGAGATTAAACAAATGCCAGCATTTTGGCATATTTACTACTTATCTCCCAAAATATTACCAGTGGAGCTGAAGCCTTGCCCCTCATGTTACCTCCCTAGCTTCCTCTCCAGAGGCAAATCTCTGTGCTTAAATTGTTCTGTACTATTCTCATGCATTTTCTATAATCTTATTAAATATGCACAAATCCTAAGGTGTACTGTTACGTACTATTATTTGTGCCTTGTAGATTTATACAAATACGATCGTCCTACATGTATCCTTCTGAAGTCTGCCGTTTCCATGTTTCTTGGGTATAACCTCGAAGCCTCAGCACACAGCTGCCTGCTATGCATACATGGAAGAGTTTATCTAGGATACATAGAGAATCATGTTCGACTTTACTAGATACTGCCAAACTAACCTCTGAAGTATCTGTATAAATTTACATTTACTCACCATTTATAAGAATTCTGGACGCTGTACATCCTCACCAATACTTGGCATTCACGCAACGCATCTGCCAATGTGAAGGGTATGGAATGGTTTCTCTTGCTTCTTGATTGGCAGTTAGGTTGAACATTTGTTCACATATTCATTGATTATTCAGGTTCCTCTTCTAAGAACTTCCCATTTGCATCACATGCCCAGTGTTATGTTATCCGTCTTCCTGTTATCCATCTTCAGCTCTGTTTTTTTTTTTTTTTTTTTTTGAGACACAGTCTCACTCTTGTCACCCAGGCTGGAGTGCAGTGGTGCAATCTCAGCTCACTGCAATTTCCGCCTCCTAGGTTCAAGATATTCTCTTGCCTCAGCCTCCCGAGTAGCTGGGATTACAGGCATGCACTGCCACGCCCGGCTAAATTTTGTATTTTTGTAGAGATGGGGTTTCGTCATGTTGGCAAGGCTGGTCTCATACTCCTGACCCCAAGTGAGCCACCGCCTCAGCCTCCCAAAGTGCTGGGATCACAGGCGTGAGCCACTGTGCCTGGCCCCATCTTCAGTTCTTAATATGTTCTTTACATCAATCCTTTGTCACTCATAACATATTTTAAATATACTTCCTAGTCTGTGACTTAGTCTACTAAGTCCGCCACTACTCCCCAGTCTGTGAGAAGGCACAATGTTTGGAAAATTTTTTGAAGCACAGGTTTACATTTTAATGTTATCAAATTTATTAATCTTTTCCTTTATAATAGGCTTTTTCTTTTGGCTTTGCCTTTCTCTACTTATTTTAAAGCTTACATATTTTAAGGTTTATACATTTCCCTTGAATTATGACTGTGGCTTGCTTCAGTTTCTCATTCAATTCTAAATCTGAAAACCTAGATAAAATAAGTCAACTTCTAAAAATGTACATATAATGGTAAAATTGGCATAAGAGAAAATCTGAGTGAACAAAGACTTAAGAAATTAAAATGGTAGTTAAAAAAAGAAAAACCCTTCCCTTCCTAAATCTCTTGGCTCAGATGGTTTTGTACAGAAGGCCATCAATCTTTGAAAGAATCATTCATTCACATCTTTACAAGTTGCTTCAGAAAATAGAAAAAGAACAAAACAATGCCCAACTTGAGGCTAGTGCAATCTTGATTCCAAAATAAGATAAAAGAAACACAATAAAAAAAGTCAGATTCCCATCTCACTTATGAAAATAGATACAAAATCCCGAACAAAATATTAGCTAATCAAATACAACAGTGCATTGAAAATAATGTATCATACTTAAATAGGGGTTTATCCAGAAATACAAGGTTGGTCCCCATGAGATCAGTGAAGTTCACCACAATAATAGACAAAAGAGGAAATAAATTATAAGATATTATAATGAAGGCTGAAAAAGCACTTTAAAAAGTTTAATCCTTCATTACAAGAAACACCTTCTAGCAAAAAAGAATTTTCTTCTTTTTTATCTTTTTATTTAAAACACTGAAAACATTTTATTATGGAAATTCCTAAATACAGGTAGTTCTGCTATAACAGAATAAATATGATCTTAAAAAGCACTATGCTGGTTGGGAGTGGTGGCTTACACCTGTAATCCCATTTTGGGAGGCCGAGGCAGGTGGATCACCTGAGGTCAAGAGTTCAAGACCAGCCTGGCCAACATGGTGAAACCCTGCCTCTACTAAAAATACAAACATTAGCCAGGTGTGGTAGGTGCGGTGGTGTGCACCTGTGGTCCCAGCTACTCAGGAGGCTGAGGCAGGGGAATCGCTTGAACCCAAAAGGCAGAGGTTGCAGTGAGCCAAGATCATGCCACTGCACTCCAGCCTGGGTGACAAGAGCAAAACTCCATCTCAAAAAACAAAACAAAACAAAACAAAAAAGCACCATGCCATGTAAAATCATGCAACAAAAAATGCAAGATTTAGGAAAAATGGAGTTAGGGTAACAACACTCAAAAACTTGGTTAGTAACACATCTACAAAAAGATAGGAGTTTATTCAAAATGGTAGCACATTAAGAGAATGAAAAGAAAAGCTACAGACTGAAAGAGAAGATTTACAAAACATGTATGATAAAGACCTGGTATCAAAAATACACGACTCTTAAAACTCGATTATGGCCGGGCACAGTGGCTCATGCCTGTAATCCCAGCACTTTGGGAGGCCAAGGCGGGCGGATCACAAGGTCAGGAGATCGAGACCATCCTGGCTAACATGGTAAAACCCCGTCTCTACTAAAAATACAAAAAAAAATTAGCCAGGCGTGGTGGCGGGTGCCTGTAGTCCCAGCTAGTTGGAAGGCTGAGTCAGGAGAATGGGCGTGAACCCAGGAGAATTGCAGTGAGCCAAGATCGCGCCACTGCACTCCAGCCAGGGCAACAGAGTGAGACTCCGTCTCAAAAAAAAAAAAAAAAAAGAAAAAACAAAAAAACCCTCAATTATAAGAAAACAACTCAATTAAAAAATGAGCCAAAGGTCTGAACAAACATCTCACCAAAGAAGACATACAGGTATGTCATTAGGGAATTGGAAGTTAAAATAATAAAGAGCCACCACTACACATCTATTAGAATGGTTACATCCAAAACACAGACAACCCCAATTGCTGATGAGGATGTGGAACAACAGGAGCTCTCATCCATGGCTTGTGGGAATGCAAAATGGTGCAGCCACTTTGGAACACAGTTTGTCAGTTTCTTATGAAACTAAATCTAGTCTTACCATATGATCCAGCAATCACACTCCTTGGTATTTACCCAAACGAGTCGAAAACATGTTCACACAAAACGTGTACACAAATGTTTATAGCAGCTTTATTCATTACTGACAAACTTGAAAGCAACCAAGATGTCCTACAGTAGGTGAATGGATAAACAAACTGTGATACATATACACAACGACAAATTATTCAGCAAGAGAGAAAAAGGAGCTATGGAGCTATGAAGCCATAAAAGACACAGAGGAAACTCAAATGCATACTGGTAAGTGAAAGAAGCCCATCTGAAAATGCTGTGCACTGTGGGATTTCAACTACATGACATTACAGAAGAGGCAAAACCACGAAGAAAGGAAAAAATTATCAGTGGCCAAAGGTGCGGGGAGAATAGGTGGAGTGCAGGGGATCGTTAGGGCACTGAAATTTCTCTGTATGGTACTGCATGGTAGACACCTGTCATTACACATTTGTCAAATCTCATAGGATATAAACACACAAAGTGAACCCTAACCAACACACCAGACTAACCAAGATGTTAATAACTGGTGACAGGGTGAGGGGTTTATAGGAACACTCTGTACTCTCTGCTCCATTTTTCTATAAACCTAAAACTGCTTGAAAAAATAAAGTCCATTCATGTTAACAATGATAGCACAATTTTACACATGCTAAAAGGTTAGGAAATATATAAATACTACAATAAGTATGGCACTATGTGAAAAAGACTTGTGATTTGCAAGTAGAAGTGGGCATCAAGAGCTTATGAGTTAGTGGGAAGTGGTGAAAGAAGGGGTTTCTGAGGTCAGAGGCAAGCTGTGACTCCAGAAGTGGTGGTGTGGCTCATGACACACAGAGTGAATCCATGTATAGCTGGACACTATCCCAGGTGTGCGTCTGTGTGTTCCTACGAAGCTCTGCTCCTGGGGGAGGTGTGCGTCTGTGTGTTCCTATGCAGCTCCACTCTTGGGGCACATGGGGGGCAATATTCTGCATTAAGGGGGGGCAGTATTCTGCATTCACCTGGTGTTTCTAGTGGATGAAATTGCACATAAGCTAACATGAAATTTGCATTATACTCAAACGGTTCCCTAACACATCAATCATTTTGGAACAAATTTGAGTTTTCAAAACAAGCATTAAAGCAGAACAGGCCATATATGAAGGCAGAAAATACAGTCTATGCACTCATTACCAGCTTCAACCTTGCAGAATTAGGATTAGAACTGCTCAACATAGAAACTATCTTAACTTCACAAAGGTTATTGCCAAAATCCGCGGCACACACTCTATGTAATGGAGAAAGTTAAGATGGGTTTGCTTCAAGACAGAAAACCAGACAAGAATGCACGTGATGCCTGCTGCTGTTTACCAGGAAGCCAGAGATCTTGCTTATGCTGTAAGTGAAGCACAAGAAACAAAAGGCACTGGATTATAGAAGAAAAAGAAGTCACAATTTAGAAATGACCTAATCATCTACCAAGAAAAAAAATACATAACAAAAGCATCAAACTATGAGAACTATTAAGAGAGTTCAGATAGATGCTTTAAAGTATTTTTTAAATTACACCAGCAATAACAACCTGCTAGAAGGTTGTATTCATAATAGCAAAATGAGCTGAACAATAAAACCCTTGTGGGGAAAGGGAATCTGGATCCCCATCAACACACACAAAAGTGGGCTCCACTTGACCTAAAGCCTTGTACATGAATAGAAATGTATAAAATTAAAAGTTGATAATATAAGATAAATAAGGGCAATGACTTCTTTAGTAATAGCACAAGGCAGAAGCCATAAACCAGCAATAGTGATTGCTCGATTTTTATGCAGTAAAAGATAAGATGGCAGTTAGCTGACAGACTGTGAGAATATATTTGCAATATTTATATCCAACAAAGAATAATATATTCAAAATATAAAAGGAGCTCTTGCAAATCAACAAGAAAAAGACAGAAACCCAAACAGAAAGATTGTAATTGGAGAAATGCAAATTAAAATGATGACTTGTCACTTTACATCCAATAGACTTGAAGAAAATTACAAAGTTGGAAGATTCTGGGTTTTGGTGGTGGTATGGGGGATGCAGGAAGTCTCATGCTGTTGGTGGAGAGTATACTGGTGCGCACATTCTGAAAAAGTCACTGGGTAGCATTTAATTAAAATAAATCCAGGTATTCTCTAAGGCCCAGCAGTCTCTTCCTGGATAGGCATCCACCAAAATTCTGACACAGTTTACAGTGGGACGTTTACAACACTAGATTTTTTGTGATACTGATTGTGCCAGTAGACAGTTGAAGGCAATCCAGGTATTTATCACTGGAATAATTGATAAAATGTGGGAGATGCACATCATGGACTACAGAGAGAATCAAAGGACTGAAAATATACACAGCAACAGAGGTCTTAAAAATATAACGATAAGTGACTTCTGCTTTTGGTAATGGCAGTCTATAATTCAAAAAATTCACTAGTGGAGAACAGTTAGAAAAACTAGACAAAATATAAAACACACGCACTTCAAGACACGAGACGGCTACTAAAATGCAAAGAACAACCAGGTTAGGACACAGAGGGAACGGGCACAGGCAGGTAAGCCGAGTGTGCAGGGCTGCCTTGCCTGGGGAGCCAGGGTGCCCATTCCTGATGAAACAGAAGTATGGCTGAAAGGCTGAATAGGCTGGGCGTGGTGGCTCATGCCTGTAATCCCAGCACTTTGGGAGGCCGAGGCAGGTGGATCATGAGGTCAGGGGTTCGAGACCAGCCTGACCAACATGGTGAAACCCCGCCTCTACTAAAAATACAAAAATTAGCTGGGCGTGGTGGCGGGCGCCTGTAATCCCAGCTACTCAGGAGGCTGAGGCAGGAGAATTGCTTGAACCTGGGAGGCGGAGGTTGCAGTAAGCCGAGATCGCGCCACTGCACTCCAGCCTGGGCGAACACAGCAAGACTCTGTCTCAAAAAAAAAAAAAGGTGAATAATACTTTTAATAACTTCAAGGGGCTGGGGTGAGAGGAACTGGATGCAAGAGCGCCCCAAGGGGTGACAGTGGAGATCTCACTTTGTGGTGGGACTACACATGGCTGTAAGCTAGAAGCATGGGCGAGTTCTACATGGAGAGGCCCCTGCAGGACGTGGCTCAGCTCTAAATAATTAGAAATTGGACCGAAGTAACCTTAATTGCTAGTTCTCAGAGTTCCTTGGCAGAAGCAAATATAAATCCTCTCTGGAGAAAGATAATATCATCATAAGCCAAAAATTATTGTCATAAAGTATTCTGCAGATACTTTGTTCATAACCAAATAAAATATAACCAGGCACATGTGGAGGAGAGGCAACATGCACAACAGGAGGTAACTTCAATAGCTGCAGATCCACAAGAGGTCCAGATGATGGCGTCGCTAAACACAAACGTTAGCACTAATAAACTCGCGGGTTCACGGAGGTAGAAGGCAAGGTTGACTATCTCAATGGAGAAGTAAAAACTCCAGGAAAGAAACAAACGGAAGCTCTTGAGTCAAAGTATTCAATAACTGGAAACAAACTCAATGAATATGTTTAACAACATATTAGGTACAGCTGAATAAAGAAGAGAGGTCAGACAGAAAGATTCAGAGAAAAACAGACAGAGACAAAAGGACAGCAAGCACAGAGGAGAAGGCGAGAGATGCTGCACATTCATTCACAGGGAAGTTTCCATGTAATTACAGTCCCAAAAGATGAGACAGAGGGAATGCTGGTAGCAGTATTTGAAAAGAATGGCTGAGAATTTTCCAAAATAAGTGACAGACATCAAGCCATGAATCCAAGAATCCCTATGAACTGTAAGCTGAGTAAAATTTCAAATAACCACATCTGGGCACATCTTTAAGACTGCTGAAACACCAGACACAGATAAAATGCTGTGTGGAGTCCGAGGAGGAGTCAGGCTGACTCTAAAGTGCAGAAGTTAGAACAGCTGATGTTTCAACAGAAGCAATGGAAATCAGAACACAATGTAATGGCATCTATAAAGAGTCCACTTCTATACACAAAATGGAAGGAATTAAGATTAAAAAAGGCATTTTCAGATAAGAAGAAAACAAAAACAAACACTGAAAGAATCCATCTCCAGAAGGAAAACACTCCAGAAAGAATCAATCTCCTTAAGGAAAACACTAGGTTTCTTTATCCTGGCAGAAAAGAGAAGGATCCCAGACAGGAAGGTGGAGATTCAGGAAGCAATGAAGAGCGATGAAGATGCAAGAATATGGGAAAACATAAATGAACATGAACTTCACAAAACAACATCTTATTGGACCAAAAAATATATGGTGAAAAAAAATAGAGAATTAAGTCTATGAAAACAATGGCCTATAAGTCAGGAAGGGGTAAATGCATGGTCTGGGAAGATGTTAAAAGTCCTGATTTATATTGATTTATATTTGGCTTTTATAAGATAGGTCTGCCCACATGATTTAACTTCTAAGATAAACACTAAAATAATAATAAGAGTGTATACATTTCAAGCTAACAAAACACTTAAAAATGGAAAAATATAAAATGGCCAAGCCAGGAAAAGCGAAAAAGGAATAAAAAAGCAATTCAAAATATGGGGGACAAATGTAAAGATTATTAAGATGGAAGATTTAAACCCAAATATATTACTAATTGTGTTGCACATAAATGAACTAAATATTCCAATTAAAAGACAAAGGTTATTATCCTGGATTAAAAAATTCACTCACTTGCTGTTTATGAGACATATCTAAAGCCACAGAAAGGTTAAATATAAAAGAACAGGCCAAGAGTGCTGGCTGATGCCTGTAATCCCAGCACTTTGGGAGCCAGAGGCAGGTGGATCACCTGAGGTCACGAGTTCAACACCAGCCTGGCCAACATGGTGAAACCCCATCTCTACTAAAAATACAAAAATTAGCCAGGTGTGGTGGTGCCTATAGTCCCATCTACTCAGGGGGATGAGGCAGGAGAATTGCTTGAACCTGGGAGGCAGAGGCTGCAGTGACAGCCAAGATCACACCATTGCACTCCAGACTGGGTAACAGCAAGACTCCATCTCAAAAACAAACCAACAAAAAATTAAAAAATAAAAGAAACAAAAATGATATGTCCTACAGACTCTAGCCAAAACAAAGCTAGAATAGCTGAATTTATGTCAAGGTAGACTTTAAGACAAAATGCATTACCAAAGAAAAAGAAAAACATTTAATAATGATAAAGGCTAATACATAAGATAACAAAATCTAAATTTGTATGCTTCTATTAAGATAGCCTCTAAATACATAAAGCAAATAGAAAAAAATAAAAATCCTACTGAAAGATTTAGGCATACTTTCCTTAGCAACTGATAAAACAGGCAGACAAAGACAGAGAGATTTGACCTAAATGAAATTCTGCACTCAACAAGAAGAAAATACACATTCTTTTTAAGTACATATGAAACACTAAAATTATTGTGAAAGTCAATGCAGTTTCAAAAGGTTTCAAAGGGTTGAAATCATACAGAATTTTTCTATATCCTAATACAAATACGCCAGAAATTTTTTAAAAAGTTGATTAGAACATCTGTATATATTTGAAAATTAATACACTTCTCAATAACTCATGGGTCAAAAAAAAATTTCAATTAAAATTAGAAAATATTCAAACTGAATGATAATTAAAATGATTAAAAAACTGTTAGAATGCAACTTGAACTGCTTGGAGGAAAATATATAGCCTTAGGCTTGTACTGGAAAAGAGAGCAGCCTTGATGTCTATTTTTGTTTTGTTTTTGAACAGTCTTGCTCTGTTGCCCAGACTGGAGTGCACTGACGCTATCTCAGCTCACTGCAACCTCCGCCTCCAGGATTCAAACGATTCCCCTGCCTCAGCCTCCCGACTAGTTGGGATTACAGATGTGCACAATCACGCCCGCCTTATTTTTGCATTTTTAGTAGAGATGGCGTTTTGCCATGCTGGTCAGGCTGGTCTCGAATCCCTGGCCTCATGTGATCTACCCACCTCAGCCTCCCAAAGTGCTGGGATTACAGGTGTGATGTACTACTGCACCTGGCCGATGTCTGTACTTTAACCTCACTCTTGAATAATACTTTATTCGGCTAAATAATCCTTAATACTTTGAAGTTGTTGCATTCTTTTCTGGCTTGCACTGATACTGTGTCCGGAATTGGTGGGTTCTTGGTCTCACTGACTTTAAGAATGAAGCCGCAGACCCTCGCGGTGAGTGTTACAGCTCTTAAGGTGGCGCGTCTGGAGTTTGTTCCTTCTGATGGTCGGATAGGTTCGGAGTTTCTTCCTTCTGGTGTTCCCGCCCGGTTCGTGGTCTCGCTGGCTCAGGAGTGAAGCTGCAGACCTTCCCCGTGAGTGTTACAGCTCTTAAGGCAGCGCATCTGGAGTTTTTCTTTCCTCCCGGTGGGCTCGTGGTTTCGCTGGCTTCAGGAGTGAAGCTACAGACCTTTGCGGTGAGTGTTACAGCTCTTAAAAGCAGCATGGACCCAAAGAGTGAGCAGTAGCAAGATTTATTGCAAAGAGCAAAAGAACAAAGCTTCCACAGTGTGGAAGGGGACCCAAGCAGGTTGCCAGTGCTAGCGCAGGCAGCCTGCTTTTATTCTTATCTGGCCCCACCCACATCCTGCTGATTGGTAGAGCCCAGTGGCCTGTTTTGACAGGGCGCTGATTGGTGCATTTACAATCCCTGAGCTAGATACAAAGGTTCGCCTCATCCCCATCAGATTAGTTAGATGGAGAGTATGGACACAAAGGTTCTCCAAGGCCCCACCAGAGCAGCTAGATAACAGAGTGTCGATTGGTGCACTCACAAACCCTGAGCTAGACACAAGGTGCTGATTGGTGTGTTTACAAACCTTGAGCTAGATACAGAGTGCCGATTGGTGTATTTACAATCCCTGAGCTAGACATAAAGGTTCTCCAAGGCCCCACCAGAGCAGCTAGATACAGAGTGTCGACTGGTGCACTCACAAACCCTGAGCTAGACACAGGGTGCTGACTGGTGTGTTTACAAACCTTGAGCTAGATACAGAGTGCCGATTGGTGTATTTACAATCCGTGAGCTAGACATAGAGATTCTCCACGTCCCCACCAGACTCGGGAGCCCAGCTGGCTTCACCCAGTGGATCCCGCACCGGGGCTGCAGGTGGAGCTGCCTGCCAGTCCCCCGCCATGTGCTCGCACTCCTCAGCCCTTGGGTGGTCGATGGGACTGGGCGCTGTGGAGCACGGGGTGGCGCTCATCTGGGAGGCTCGGGCTGCACAGGAATCCATGGAGGCGGGGGAAGGCTCAGGCATGGCGGGCTGCAGTCCCGAGGCCTGCCCCGCGGGAAGGCAGCTAAGGCCCAGTGAGAAATCTAGTGCAGCGCGGGTGGGCTGGCACTGCTGGGGAACCCAGTACACCCTCCGCAGCCGCTGGCCCGGGTGCTAATTCCCTCATTGCCCAGGGCCAGCAGGGCCGGCCGGCTGCTCCGAGTGCGGGGCCCGCCAAGCCCACGCCCACTGAACTCCAGCTGGCCCGCAAGCGCCGCACACAGTCCTGGTTCCCGTTTGCGCCTCTCCCTCCACACCTCCCTGCAAGCTGAGGGAGTGGGCTCCGGCCTTGGCCAGCCCAGAAAGGGGCTCCCACACCGCAGTGGTGGGCTGAAGGGCTCCTCAAGTGCCGCCAAAATGGGAGCCCACGCAGAGGAGGCGCCAAGAGCGAGCGAGGGCTGTGAGGACTGCCAGCACTCTGTCACCTCTCAATACTGCTAATAAGCAGGTTTTCGGTCTAGTATCCTTTGGTGGGTCATCTGCCCCGACCCATACATCTCTCTCATCGCTTTAAATATTGTCTACTTGGTCTTTGGTGTTCCACACCGTCATGAGTGGTGCACTGTTATTGTTGAATTGAAGATTCACATCTCTCCTTCATTTTGGAAAATCTGTATCCATTCATTTTTCAAATATTGTCTTAGTCTATTTTCTCCTTTTTGAACACCTGCTGGATATATAACTTTCTCAAATGCCCTGTATCACTAAATAGGAACCAAATTTTAGATTATTTCTCAATTTGTAAATTTCCCAATTTGCAGACTGTGAGTTGATGTAAATCTGAACCCTATATCTGTGTGAGGTACATGTCTAAGATTTCAAATTCTCAAGGGGAGAATTTTTCCTTTACCAATAATTCAAAGATAGTAAGAATTAAGGGAAAAAACAACCCACTCTTCCACTGAGTTCTCGGAGGGTCTCAGGTTTGAGTAAGGTCTTTAGCTCCATCGCTAAGCCTTGCATGGGTCCCAATCTGTTCCCAAGTGGATAATGACTCCAGCTGCTGTGTTTCCCAGGCTGAATCTCCATCTCCTCCCTACCGGTTGCAGAATCAGACTGTGGGATCCTCAACTCTCCTCTTCAGGGCCTCCCACTTTGATTCCTACGAGTTTAGCTGTACATTTAAGGTAACTTTTGTTGTTTTTTATTCAGCATAACTAGGGTTTTATAGCAAGAGAGTTTTTCAAGTCAGCTCACCATCCTGCAGAACTGGGAAGTTCTTTCCCAGTGCACAAAATGCTAGCTGGATTGCACCTTCTAGGGCTCTAAAACTCACCAAGAAGCTAATAATAATAATAATAATAATAATAAATCTATTTTAACAGACAAATCATGGAATCTTGCTGTGTTAAGTGTCAGACTGGTGAACTTTTCAATTCTTTTTTCTTTTTTACCAATGCCCAAAACACTTCTATGCACAAATGCTTTAACACATCTCTTCAAACTGTTTGTAAAACATATTTTCCCCTCAGCTACAGAGATTTAAAAAGAGAAATGGAATTCAGTTCAGCAGAAAGAAGCTTAAATTTTGTACACTGTCCATTTTCATTAAAAAAGTAAAAATAATAAAAGTGCTATTAAGAATTTGTTCAGAAACTTCAGTTACTATTCAGAGATCATTACTTAAGTGGGCTAATTTCTTATACCTTTTCCACCCTCACAGTTCCTGACCAGTTCTTGATATTTGGAATGGTGACCTCAGCCTTACATCATAACCATCAGTGATGGTCCTTAGCGGAAGCTGGAGAAAGATTAAACATGGATTAAGTATTCACTATGTGCCAAATACTGGACTAGAAGCTGTCCATTCAATATCTCCATTCACAGAGTATCATTAGTCCCATTTTAGAGGTGAGAAAACTCAGGCTCCAGATTAGATAACCTGCTCAGGCCAGTGCTAATCCGATGTCAGACATAAGGAGGGTCAAACACAGGCCCCGCCGTCATAAAGTTGACAGAGACAAGCCTAGCACTTCACCCCACTCACAAATCATACCAGCAGAAATATGGAAGGGAGGCTACAGGGTGATCCCAGCTATGACTAAATGCACAGAAAACAAAAATCTGGAAGGAAATACAGTATGCTAAAATGTTACAAATTGATCTAACTGGGAAGAGAGGTGATGGGTAATCTTTTCCTATTCCGTTTTGACACTTGTTCTTTTTTCTTTTCAAAGTCATAGTCATGTGCAATGCTAAAAATATGAAATGCTTCTATTATTTTGTAAGGTATGTTATTTATGATATTGTATATTTTCCTAACATAAACACAATAGCTCTAATAAGTGATTGAAAATAGAAGATAATCCTGTTTTAGGGATTCAAAGCACATGGTTAAAAAAACTACAGTCAAAATCTCATTCAAATTTATATCAGAAACCTTCAAATTTATATACACTTTGATACACCAAACCCATTTCTGGAAGTTTGTCTTCAGAAAATAATTATGGAGGCTGGGTGCGGTGGCTCACGCCTTGTAATCACAGCACTTTGGGAGGCGGAGGTGGGCAGATCACCTGAGGTTAGGAGTTCGAGACCAGCCTGACCAACATGGAGTAACCCCATCTCTACCAAAAATACAAAATTAGCCGTGCATGGTGGTGCATGCCTGTAGTCCCAGCTACTCAGGAGGCTAAGGCAGGAGAATCACTTGAACCCAGGAGGCGGAGGTTGCAGTGAGCCAAGATCATGCCATTGCACTCCAGCCTGTGCAACAAGAGCGAAACTCCATCTCAAAATAAAAAGAAAAAAGAAAAAAGAAAATAATTATATTTATGGAATCTTTCTCTCTCTCTCTCTCTCTCTCTATATATATATACACACACACACACACACACAAATATATGTGGAGAAGAATACTCATTACAATGTGGCTTAAAATACTAGAAAATTAAAAACAACCTAGATGGTCAACAATAGTATATTGATTACAAATAGTATGACATATCTGTATGATGGACTAACATGTAGCCATGAAAATAATATTGTTGAGAAATATTTAGTGACATCCAGTGAATCCCATAATATATTATTAAGTGGGGGAAAACAGGTCATGAAATAAAGCGTACACTATGAGCTCTACTTCATTCATAAAAAAAGCGTATACACAGAACCAAAGCTAGCCAATACACACCAAAATGTTAATAGCAATTGTTTCTGGGTTGGAGATTTGGAATTATTTTTTTGGTAAAATTTCTATAATCAGCATACATTACTTTGGTAATAATAAAAACCAGTAACAGTGAATTTTGAAAGTCTCTGAAACAGAGCCAATCTCCTTTCTTAGTGCCCACACACCACCATTTCATAGGGGATCCCAATCTCCAGCCTGCTGAGGCAGACACTTTCTGGGATGCAGCACTCCTGCTCACACGTGGCTTGGAGCTGTGAGTCTGGTCTTCCAAGGCTGGCAGAGAGCTTCCCACCTGAGGTGGCTCCTGTGAGCCTGGGGACACGGCTGCGGAGGAGGTGACTGCCAGACTCCCAGGGCACTCACTGGGCACCGACAGAGCCACCTGTCCACAGCAGACACATCTGACCTGTTTTTCTGCCAGAGTCCTTCATTCCTTCCATAAATGTATTGAGCATTTACTGTCTGTGTGCCAGGCAGTAAATTAGGTGCATGACTTCCTTTAATCCTCATGAACGCCCTTGGAATCACGTTATCATCCTGATTTTATGGATGAGAAGTCTGCCGCAGAGAATTAGGTCACCTGTCAGTCTGTCACAGTGAGTGGTACAGCTGGGGTCCAAGCCCAGCGTCTGTGTGGCTCCCAAGCCCAGCTTCCCTTACAGTACTCCAACAGCTCCCAAGACTTCTCTTAAAATAAATTCAAAGATCATTTCTGATGCTTAGAGCATTAATCCATATCTCTCACTACATTCACATTATTTTTCCATGACAATCCCACAGCCGCCCTGGCCTTGGCCTAGCTCACAGTGCTCACTGCTGGGGGTCTGCAGGCTCTCAGCCAGTGAGAGGTGATGGCAGCTGGACTTCCTGGGTCGAGTGCGGACTTGGGGAACTTTCCTGTCTTACAAGAGGATTGTAGAATGCACCAATCAGTGCTCTGTAAAATGCACCAATCAGCAGGATTCTAAAAGTAGCCAATAACGGGGAGGATTGAAAAAAGGGCACTCCGATAGGACAGAAACAGAACATGGGCGGGGACAATAAGGGAATAAAAGCTGGCCACCAGCAACCAGAAGCTGCAACCCCCTTGGGTCCTGTTCCATGCTGTGGAAGCATTGTCCTTTTGCTCTTTTGCTACTGCTCACCCGTGCCATCTTTAAGTGCTGTAACACTCACCGCAAAAGTCTGCGGCTTCATCCTTGAAGTCAGCAAGACCACAAACCCACCGGGCGGGAACCAACTCCAGACACACCAGGACCCCAGGGAGAAAGTTGAACAAAGTCCACCACTGTCTCTAGCACTTGGGGAGTCCTTCTGGAATCTGGGAAGGCAGGGCAGCCTTCCTCCTTCCAGAGCCAGCTCCCCACGACCTGCCCAGATGGTGTGTGGTGCCAGGCAGTGCAGTGCTGCCCACAGCTCTGCTCCCTGGCCCTGCAGCAAGCCAGGCCTCTGCCTGCAGTGGCTCCTCCCCACTGTGGGGGTCCAGCACAGCTGTGCTTCCCAGGACTCAAGAGGCTGCTGCAGGACCACGGGGGGATGCACAGAAGCGCCAGCGTTGGCTTGCTGTGTAAGGATTCTCAATTCCCTGCAGATTTTCAGGGCGAGATTGTGGTCCTCCGCCTTCACCTCCTGGTGCAAACCACCTAGGATTGTGTGACCCAAGGCTCTCCTGCGGGCCTAGGCAGCTTCAGAGCCTGCTAATGTCCTGCCAAAAGCAGGAGAAAGAAGGCAGCCAGAGAAAGGGAACTATTGGGAGAGCAGGGACTTGCAGACAATTATGAAGTGACTTATTTCCCCCAAATTATTATTTCTGTTGTCTCACATCTAGCTCCTTCAAAATCCTGCTTGCTTAGGGCGACTCTTCATTCTTCCCGCTGGGCCCAAGTTGCTGCTGGTGGAGGGTCCCAAGACCGTCTGGTGGTCACCCTGGCTGCCCCTCATGGCCTCCTGTGTACAGAACAGCTGCACTCTCACACCAGGTGGCGCAGATCCCTTTCCACCTGGCCAGCACAGGGCCTCTTCCCTGCTGAAGGCCCCAGCGCCCTCTGAGCTGCTTTCTAGCAATCTGAGTCCTCTGCTGCACGTGTATAAATGGCATCTTTTTAACCAGACTAGCAGCTCCACAAGGAGGCCTCCCAGAACGTCTGTCTGGCTCAGTGGGGACTCAGCCTGTGCCTCCAGGCCAGGGCAGCCAGAATCCTCCCCTAGTGCAGACACTAGGCCTCTCCATGTGAACACACTGCCACATGCAATCTGGGGCCCTGGGCTGCCCATTCCAGCCAGAGCCCACAAAGAGGGACGCTGATGCAGAGAAAGGCAGTGAAACCACACACGATGCACACATGCAACACACCCTATGCACACACATGCACGTGCAACACAACATGCACATGCAACACACACCATGCACACAAACACAATATACACATGCAACATGCACTACATGCACACACAATAGACACAACACACACAAAACACGTCATGCACACTACACACATAACGTATACTACACACAACATACATAACACAACATGCACGTACAACACACATCATACATGTTCAACACACCACACACAACATATGCATTCAGTGCACACCACACACAAACACAACACACACATGCAACACCCTACGCACGCACATCACTCACAATGCACACAACATATACAATACACACCATGCACACACAACATATACAAAACACACCATGCACGTACAACACACACAACATATACACTACACACCATGCACACACAACATATACAAAACACACCATGCATGTACAACACACACAACATATACACAACAAAAAACATGCACACACAACACAAAACACACATCATGCATGCAAAACACACACACCACACACACTTGAAACCCACCCAACAGTGCCACAGACAGTTGTTTTTGCATAAACATAGAAATGGATCCTTCTGCTGTTGAAGTCTGAAACTTGTATTTGCTTGATGCAAGTTCCTTCCTCAGGAAAAGACTTTCAGGAAGTATCAAAGAACTGAAACTCACCACATCACCCCACCAGATGCCTCCTTGCCCCTCCCTAGTTCCTGTTTTCCCACACACTGTTACTTTTCTTCCCTGCTGTATAAACCCCTAGTTTTAATCAGTCAGGGAGATGGATTTGAGACTGAGCTCCCATTTCCTCGGCTGCAGCACCCGATTATAGCCTTTTTCTGTAGCAATACTTGTCTCAGTGATTGGTTTTCTGTGTGGTGAGCAGCAGAACCTACACCAAACCCCTGGTGTTTTGGTAACAGATTTTGGTTCCCTGACCAGGAATGTGTTGTTTGTGGTTCCGCTGCCTTGGACCTGGGGTCTCAGAAGCCCTCCTAAGCTGCCTGCCCACTTTTGGCTGGAAGTGAGTTTCCATCTCTTTGGCTTTGCCTTAGCTGGCCCCAACTGCATTCCTGATTGCCTTGCAGGAAGCCCCTTCCTAGAAGCACCTCTACATCCAAAGAGGTGCATGTCCTTTGTGGGCCCAGATAGCAGGATCTGCTCCTCTCAGTTTGGGAAAATTTTAAAGGAATTTCCATTTGCAGGTTGAACAAGCCCTGCAAAGAGCTTGAGGGGGGAGCACCCTGACTGTTGTTTCAGTATGGATACTCTTGGGGGCTTGTTTGTAATTGTGTGGTGTGCGGGCAAGTGCATGTCTTTTGTAGGTACCAGACAGCAGGATCAGCTCCTCTCAATTTGGGAAATTCCTAAGGAATTTTTGTTTGCAAAAACCAAAAGCCTAACCGATGGAGAGAGGAAGCACCCCAACTGTTTCAGTTTGGACACTTGGGGCTTGTTTGTTGCAGCAGCAACTGGATTGTGTTCTGGCGATTGTTTGTGTGTGTCTGATATAGTCATGGGAAATTAGAATTTGGTAAACTTGATTTTTTTTTTTTTTTTTTTTTTTTTAAAGACAGAGCCTTGCTCTGTCAACTAGGCTGGAGTGCAGTGGCACAATCTTGGCTCACTGCAACCTCTGCCTCCCGGGTTCAAGCGATTCTCCTGCCTCAGCCTCCCGAGTAGCTGGAATTACAGGCGCAGGCCACTACACCCGGCAATTTTTGTATTTTTAGTAGAGACAGGGTTTCACCATGTTTGCCAGGCTGGTCTTGAACTCCTGACCTCAGGTGATCCACCCACCTTGGCCTCCCAAAGTGCTGGGATTACAGGTGTGAGCCACTGCGCCTGGCCATAAACTTGATATTCTTTTGCAATACCGTTTGGCCACAATATCGTTTGGAATCTGGAGTTTGCTGTTAAATGGGAAAGTGGGATGGAGTTGCATGTATCCAGGTTTCTGTGCTGCTGTTCTAAGCAGGGTTGAGCCTGCTTAGTATGTGGTGCTCTCCTTTGGTGCTGTTTGGCCACAATGTTCTTTGGAGTCTGGGGAGGTTGGGCCTTTGAAAATCAAACTGCTATGGAAACTACCCAAAATTTTGGTTCACAGCCTTCACCAGATTACCTACTGGGGCAAAAAAAGTGTAACCATGTAAAACCAGTATGTTTGTATTGCTATCTCATTGCTAGAGCTCTAAGGTAAAAGCTATTGGATCTTTGTGTGTACGCATATCTATATGTGTTTATTTGTATGTACACTTATTGTTATATGTTGTGTCTACCAAATTGGCTTATAAATAAAAGAGCACTCAGGCCGGGCGTTGTGGCTCATGCCTGTAATCCCAGCACTTTGGGAGGCCGAAGCGGGCAGATCACAAGGTCAGGAGATCAAGACCATCCTGGCTAACACGGTGAAACCCCGTCTCTACTAAAAATACAAAAAATTAGCCGGGCGTGGTGGCGGACGCCTGTAGTCCCAGCTATTCAGGCGGCTGAGGCAGGAGAATGGCATGAACCCGGGAGGCGGAGCTTGCAGTGAGCTGAGATGGCGCCACTGTACTCCAGCCTGGGCAGCAGAGCAAGACTCCATCTCAAAAAAAAAATTAAATAAATAAAATAAAATAAAAATAAATAAAAGAGCACTCATACATTAAGTAAATTAAGTCCAAGCTATTTTCAAGTTCATGTGACTTAAGTAAATCTTTACTAGCTTGCTTTAAAATGGTTGGTAAAATGAAAACAGGAATGTCTTCAGAATTGTCAGCATATATTTTTGTCTGGTTTTTATATTTGTCTCTGGGAGATATTTTGAGATGTCAGGGTTTGGCATGGAAGGTTATAAAACTATAAAGCTGGCCAAAACAAAATGATCTTCATGCAAATTTTTTGATAAGTCAGACTATGTTATTGGTTTAATGAAAACAGCTGAATCTTCTGAGTTATTAGTGACAATGCCCATGTAGTTAACTTTAAGGTTCTTATTTCAGTGAACATCTGATATTCACAGATTATAAAATTGTTAAGAAGGAAATTACTAACTTTAAATGATGGTGTTTAATCTCTCAGTTTTCAGAAGTAATCTAGATAAACTGCTAAAAATGAAAGAATTGAGTACATGTAAATGGGATGTTTTAGGTAAACTTTTTGTGTAATTTAAAATCTGGAAATTATTTTTGATGCTCATTAGATATGTGGGTTGCTTCCAATTAAAAAAGCTTTGTGATATAGGAAAATATGTTTCTGAAAATTGTGGAACTGTTCTTAACTATATAAAATGTTCATATCTGATAGTTCAGGATTTCTTACTTTTTAGGGTTTCACTAAAATTTAAGGTTACTAAGGATAAGAATTATAGTTAATAGTAATTCTGTATATAAATGTGCCAAAAGATGTATTAGAAAAACAGTAATTTTGTCTAATTCAGAAGTTATCTAAAAGTTAGTTCAAATTACAGCTTTAAAAAGATTATTTATGAAACAAGGCAGTAGGAATCAGTAAGTAAGGGAGAGAGATGTGAAAAAAGTTATATATATGAAGATGTATTTTTGGTAAGGAAGGTTATAAAGAAAAGCTAATTTTGTATGAGAAAGAATCTTGTATGGTAAATTCTTTTGGCCTATAGTAAAATGGTAAGAAAGAAAAGAAGAAAGGAGGAGGAGGAGGAAAAGGAAGAGGAGGGGGAGGAGAAGGGGGAGGAGGAGGAGGCGAAAAAAGAAGGAAGAAAAAATCTGGGACTGAACAGAAAGCCCAGGCATGTCATGGATAATCTGTGTAAGTCACATGTAATTTTTTTCTGTTTCTCTGTGTGTCTATCTTCATGCACATACAGACAAAATAGAAAGTTGAAAAAGTTTAGATAATAAAGCATTCTTTAAAACCTGATAGACAATTGGAGAAATTTGGCTAATTAACATTTTCATAGTTAAAGCTCTCAGTCCTGATTAAAATAAAATAAATATTATAAAAAAACGCAGGCCGGGCATGGTGGCTCATGCCGGTTATCCCAGCACTTTGGGAGGCTGAGGCACCTGAGGTCAGGAGTTCGAGATCAGCCTGGCCAACATGGTGAAACCCCATCTCTACTGAAAATATGAAAACTAGCAGGGCGTGGTGGTGGGTGCCTGTAATCCCAGCGACTAGGGAGGCTGAGGCAGGGGAATTGCTTGAACCCAGGAGACGGAGGTTGCAGTGAGCCAACACAATGCCACTGCACTCCAGCCTCAGTGACAGAGTAGGACTCCATCTCAAAAAAAAATGTATTGGCAGTTTGGCAATTCTTTTTTACTGTAGTTAAGCATGAAGCCAGATTTAGTGTACATGTTTGTATTGCTTCACACTATGTTTGTTGTTTTGCATGGATAGTGCTGGCACTAGAGTACTTACTGGTCATGTGCCTAGAATGAATTTCTTGATTGCACAGGATGTATGGTAATATTGGTGGACTTAAGGATACTGACTTGTGTGATCAGGAATAAAATATTCATTATGTGGGGTTTTCTTGACTCTGGGTAACACTGCAGCCTCCAGGGTAACTGAGTGGGGAAAAGAATGGGGTGTCTGTTTCCTGTTTGTTTTTACTTCTTTTTTTTTTTTTTTTTTTTTTGAGATGGAGTCTCGCTTTGTCACCCAGGCTGGAGTGCAGTGGTGCAATCTTGCTCACTGCAACCTCCACCTCCCAGGTTCCAGCTATTTTCCTGCCTCAGCCTCCTGAGTAGCTGGGACTACAGGCGCCTGCCACCACACCTGGCTAATTTTTGTATTTTTTGTAGAAACGGGGTTTCACCATATTGGCCAAGCTGGTCTCCATCCCCTGACCTTGGGATCTGCCTGCCTTGGCCTCTCAAAGTGCTGGGATTACAGGCCTGTTTTCACTTCTAGTTTTTATTTGTTTGCTGTTTGTTCTCCTTTGGGTTTTTCTTGTGTATGCGTAGATATAAAACTGATGTTTTTTAGTTTTTAGTAGAAGGCATTTATTTGGTTCTGTGAATAATTATTTTGTTTCCTATGCATTTCTAGCAAGTCATTATTTGTTCTATTTATCTAGAATTCCCAGGCTATCTTTGTTTGGTCTTCAGGAATGGATGGAGCACAACAGCCATTTGAAATTTGGTTGGATTTGCTTGCCTCTAATGATCTACAGAGCTATGAGAGTTTTAAGGTTCCCGGCCACAAAAAAATGAAATAATAAAAGACTTAAGTTCTGAACAGAAATAGCATATTACATATTTTGTAATTTGGAAAAAGTAGGTGAGAACAGAAATGTTTCAATGGTGTTTATATTCAAGGTAACTCAATTCAATCAACAATTTGAGTTGGTTTCAGATCTTTTCCTTTAGGTGGTGAAGAAAAACTGTGATATGGGTACATGGTTTTAATATTCAGGAAAGATTGGCCTTATCCTTAAGGAAATTACATTGAGTAGAATTTCTCTCAAACTAATTTAAAGTGACATTCACTTGGATTAATTAGTAATTTTAAAAAAGGTGAGACTTCCTGGTGATTTGTGATCTCAAGCTGTTTATCACTGATGGGCCTTCATGTATGTACCTGAAAACAAATTATGTGCACGTGCTGCACTGGTTTACAGATTTGAGTGGTGAAGGTTGCCTAACCAGTCGTCAGTACTGTATCTAGAAACCAATCTTGGAAATGTGTGTTGATGTGTTTTCAAAATAGCTGAAAAGAAATTGCTGTGTGCTTATTCTTACTTTCTCCTTGTTTTGTTGTATAGTATTTAAGTGAAAGATTACTTCTCATACTAAATTTCCAAAACTGATATTTGCATTTATCATTTTTTAATGATAAAGAAAAAATGTTAGTTAGTCTTATTTTGCTAAGTCTGGCATAGGACTTATAATTTTTTTTTTTTTGAGACATGGTCATACTCTGTCACACAGGGTGGATGGCATGATCTTGGCTCACTGCAACCTCTGCCACTGGGCTCAAGTGATTCTCCTGCCTCAGCCTCCCAAGTAGCTGGGACCACAGGCACCCACCATCATGCTCAGCTAATTTTTGTATTTTTAGTAGAGATGGGGTTTCACCATGTTGGCCAAGCTGGTCTCAAACTCCTGAGCTCAAGTGATCCACCTGCCTCGGCATCCCAAATTGCTGGGAATACAAGCATGAGCCACCATGCCCATCCAGACTTACAACGTTTTTTATGTTTTTGTTTACAGTTATGTTACTAGAATACTAGCAATTAGACATATGTGATGAGTAACCTAACTACTTTAATACAGTGGTTTGAAGTGTTGCTGGCAGTAACTCCTAAACACCAATTACATTGTTTTAATTTGTAACATGTTAGAGAGAATGATAGTTAAGTATTAGGTCTTATTGTTTGAGAAAGTTTCCTATCAAAGCGTAAACATTTTATATTATAATTTTCGCTACCTGAATGACTATTTTATAGAAACTTGTGACCCTATTTTGTGATATTGGGTGTCTGTCTGAAACCTTTGAAATCTGACAGATTTTCTAACAGCAAAATTTCAGGTTTTTTTTTTTTTTAGATGGAGTCTTGCTTTGTCACCGAAGCTGGAATGCAGCGGCACAATCTTGGCTCACTGCAACCTCCACCTCCTGGGTTCAAGCCATTCTCCTGACTCAGCCTCCCGAGTAGCTGGGATTACAGGCTCCCGCTACCATGCCCATCTAATTTTTGTAGTTTTAGTAGAGATGGGGTTTCACCATGTTGACCAGGCTGCTCTTGAACTCCTGACCTCAGGTGATCTGCCCACCTCGGCCTCCCAAAGTGCTGGGATTACAGGCATGAGCCATCACGACTGGCCAATTTCAAGTTTTAAATTCAGTCTTTTTGTCCTCAAACTAAACTTTTTGGATATTAGGTTCCCTGAAGTTCAAGAGAGACATGGTTGGGATTATTAGGCTTGTTATATTAGAACTATGCAGGAAGCATTGTCAAATCTGAGGTGGTGTTTAGCTTCCTTCAAGTTATATTTATATAGATGTGTTGCTAACATGGGTTCTAGGATTATATGAGATTCCTAAAATTCTGATATGCCTTAATATATGTTGTCAGTAATAGTTATGATTGTCATGTTAAATTGTTGTATGCCACAGAAATAACCAAATTTTCCTGTCAACGGTGTCATTAACTATGGCTGTCTTAAGACTTTTGTCATCCACAATTGATGTTTTACTTTGATCCTTCTCAAAAAAAACTGGCTTAGAATTAGCTACAGTCCAAGGCTTACTTCTTTGGAGGAGTTCTTGAAAAGGACTCGTGAATGCAGGTTTCTGATAACTTTGGAGATTGTGCCATTGGATTAGAGGGAGAACTTCCACTGCACAAACTGAAAGGCTGATGTGTTCCTGAAGATTGCTAACCCAATATGAAGCAGAGCAGGAGGTGACTGCATGGACTGAACTACTGCAGGACAGAAATAATTTTTTTTATGGCTTTTGTTGTTTGAAATATTGCTGATTCTTTTTGTTTTGTTTTTCAGAGTCTGGAGAATCTTTTTTTTTTTTTTTTTGGAGCTATTTATAGCCTTGAAATATACTTTAAGTGTATTGAGTATACTTTTGTAAACAGAATTTGAGTCATATTTCTCTGCCTAATTTCTCCAGAATTTGTAAACTATTCGTGAATATTCTTCATTCATGGTAATGTGTAATTCTTTGCACGAAGACCATGTTTTCTTTTGTAATGCGACACAATTGAAGGGACTGGTTATTTTCTCAGGGTTTTGACTGAAATAGTCTTGTGAGATGTTCCAGCAAAGCCAACTTGGGAATCTATATGGACAGTGATTCTTGTTGCACTTTGTGTGAGTAATCAGGCCAAGAATATGGGACTGACGCTTATTATGCAGCTAGGTTGGTCCTGCTGTGATTTGTCTTTGGCAGAAGTGTGGACCAGGGAGGAATATTGTATGTCAGAAGAAAACTCTATATTAGATTAACCTTCGATTCCTGGGTGGCTACATGGTCAGCCATGGTATGGAGCTGCCCACGACACCCCTCCTCAGCATGAAGCAGCCAGAAAGATCAATGACTAGATTCCTCATGATTGTGGAACTGATAAATAGAAAGGGGGGACTGAAACCAGCCCGAGGGTCCCATAGACAGTTGCTTTTGGATAAACATAGAAATGGATCCTTCTGCTGTTAAAGCTTGAAACTTGTATTTGTTTGATATGAGTTCCTTCCTCAGAAAAGGGCTCTCAGGAAGTGACAAAGGAGTGAAACTCACCAGATCACCACATCAGATGCCTCCTTGCCCCTCCCTAGGCCCTATTTTCTCACACACTGTTACATTTCTTTCCTGCTACATAAAGCCCTAGTTTTAGTTGGTCAGGGAGATGGATTTGAGCCTGAGCTCCCACCTCCTTGGCTGCTGCACCTGATTAAAGCCTTCTTCCTTGGCAATACTTGTTGTCTCAGTGATTGGCTTTCTGTGTGGTGGGCAGCAGAACCTAGACCAAACCCCTGGTGACACACACACAACTCACCATGCATGCACAACTCACACAACATACACACATACACATGAAACACCACACACGCACAAGATGCAAAAAAAAAATGTTTGCACAATGCACACAGCGCACACACACACACCATACATACACGACACATGCAAAACACACAAAACACACACAGCACACACCATACATATGCAACGCATATGCACCACACATACACAACATACATGTAACATGCCCAACACACAAAACCCAGAACATTGACACAATGTATACCACACATGCACAACATACATACACATCATAAAACCACTATACACACAAAGCACACACAACATAAACACTACACACACACACAACATACACCATATAGAAAACACAAACACACCCCATACACAAAAAACACATCACACAACACACACAACATACGCAACACAATATAGGCACCATACTCTACACACACCACATACTTAACGCACCAACTACAAACACAAACACACACTATGCATACTAACACTGACACACCACACTAGCACATACCACACACTACACATGCACAGCATACACCACACACATCACATGCACACCGCACAAAAACCACCCATATCACACCACAAACACAACACACAATACACAGAAGCACAACACACTACACACTAACATACACAGACATCACACAAACACATCACATACACCACACACACTAACACACCACACACTAACACCACACAGTAACACACATACAAAACACATCACACACCAACACACACACCACACTTAACACACACTGCAAACACACGCCAGACACAGTAATATACACTACAAACACACCATGCACACTAACACACCACACATACATCACACACACCACACATACTAACACACCATACACACCACACACTAATGCATACCACACACACACCATGCTTACATACACCAGACACACACCACAAACACGCCAAATATACACAATGCACACACACATCACTGCCTCCCTCTGGGCTCTCTGCAGGCGAGGCTGTGCTTGGCTTTCTGATGGGCCCTCTTCTGCGGGCGCCAGCACCTGCCATCTGCCAGCTCTTGCCCCCAGTCTGAGACCCCACCTTTTCCTTCTCCACCACATCCTACACGTCAAGTTTTTGGTTGAGATTTTAGGCCTCGTATTTATTTCTGAAATTTCGTGGGGTGAGGCTTTTCACACCTGCCTTCCTATTTCCCTGTCTCCTCCCTGTGAATCACTGGCTGGCACAGTTATTGGCTGACTTTAGTGACCGAAATTCAGAAGGCTGCTTGAAAGGCCTCCCGACTGCCTAACTATTCTCTTCCCATGATGAGAGCTCAGGAAAGGTGTGCAGCGTCTGCGTGCAGGTGCAAGCAGGAAACTAAAGCACTTTCCAAGTATGATCCTCAGGAAACTAGTTGTACAGATGTGTACACACACACACACACAGACACACACACACATACACGATTCTGGGGCCGAATGAGTTTTGAGAGCTCTAGATGCAAACAGGAACGTCCTAGGCTCTGCGATGTTTAACCACATTCTCCAACATATCTGACTCATGGATCCCTTTTCCCTCTTATCCCTCAAGACCAATGCCCTGGGCCACACACCCTGGGATGTTCCAGGACATGGCTGAGCTTCTTCTTCACATTCATCACCTTGCACAACCTCTCCATGTGTCCATTCCCTCACTTGTTTCACAGAGACTGGAGGCAGTCCGAGCAGAGTAAACACGGGATTCGGATAGACCTGAGGTCGACCCTGGGCTACTCCAGCAGCCAGCCTGTGACGGACCCCCATGGGACAGTTATTTAGCCTCCGGGAGCCCCCATCTTTCTTACCTAAGAAACAACTGCAGTGAGAATGGAGTGGAACCCTCCTGAGCGCCCGTCCTTTCTCCTTGCCCACCTCCCTCAGCAGTCCTCCGCCTCTGACCGCACAGAGCACTGTGATGGGACAGTGACGCCTCAGTGCCAGGCCTGGATGCCAAGCAATGACTCTCAGAGCAGTTCATGTTTTAAAATGTGCCAGGGATTTGTTTTAGTCACGTGTGGTAAGATACACAGACATGGAAATGGCTGTCAAGGAAGCCATTACAGTTCTTCCAGTTTTACTTACAGTTCTGTAGAAGTGGGGTGCAGGGCATGCCACGTGCAGCCTTCTGGGCGGCACAGGTGGGACTGGAGGCAGGGAGCAGGGCAATGGGGACAAGAGTCACTTCCATGGGAAAGGCAAGGCAAAGTGGGGCAGGCAGGCATAAGATGGGCTGGGTCTGAATAATTTCCAGAGGCTCCGGAGTGAGGGCTGTCCCGAGTTTTTTGGTACCTGGGCCTGGGATGACTAAGGTAGGGGCCCAGTGGCTCAGCAGGTTAGAGCCCAGCAGAGGAGGTTTTGAGAGTAAGGGCTGTGGCCTGGTGGTTTGCATCTGAAGAGCATGCTCTCAGGTGGGTGTTTGCTGTCTCTAGGAATTAGCTAGCCCTCCGAGGGGCAGTCTCCAGGGTCTGGAAGGCCCCAAGATGTCAAAGCATCAGGAAATACAGAAAATTTAAAAATGATTCACACAATTAGCTCCTTAGACACTTGGAAGGGGGGGATGCGATCCTCACTGCTAAGTCCAAGTTGTCCATGTGTCCAGAACTTAATTCAGCATTTCCCTCATCCAAATCTATTTGTCCTGGACTGCGGCCCTCAGACAGCACGTCCATCCGTCCATGTACCCAAGGCAACCCCTGGGGGTCACAGACGCTGCTCTTAAAAAAGAGCCTTACACCTGAGACTGACTAACTTATTTTTTTTTAAAGGAAAAGGAAAAAGAACTTTAGTATCAAATATTATACTGATGCAAAAAATTGAGTCTCTGTTAAACAATTCTTGGATTATAGGTCAAGAGGCTGTAGAAGGTTATCTGTAGCTTTCTGTGGAATCTACTCAGATGGCAGAGATTCTGTGTATTATCAGAATCAATTCTTGTGTTTTATGTTAAGTTTGTCATGCCCTTGAGTATTTCAGAAAACAAAAATTTCTTACTCAAAAAAGTTGCCGGGTGCAGTAGCTCACACTTGTAATCCCAGCATTTTGGGAGGCCAAGGCGGGTGGATTGCTTGAGCTCAGGAGCTTGGGACCAGCCTGAGCAACATAGCGAAACCCTGTCTCTACAAAAAATACAAAAAAAAAAAAAAAAAAAAGCTGGGTGTGGTGGCGTGTGCCTACTGTAGTCCTAGCTACTCAGGAGGCTGAGGTGGGAGGATCGCTTGAGCCTAGAAAGTGTGGAGGTTGCAGTGAGCCAAGATCATGCTATTGCACTCCAGCCTGGCAGACAGAGCCAGACACTGTCTCAAAAAATAAACAAACAAACAAAAAACAACAAACAAACAAAAAGAGCTAGGATTCTTTACAGTTATGTTCATTTAAATATATTTTATTTTTAATAAAATAAAACCTGTAGGGCAAGGTTGATAAGGAAAAAAAATTATTGTCACTTTGGTCAAATAGTTAGCCAAGTATTATTCTTGATAGCCCATGTTTCTATCTTTTTTTTTTTTTTTTCCAGACAAGATCTCACTCTCTTGCCCCATCTGGAGTGCAGTGGTGTGATCTTGGCTCACTGTAGCCTCAGCCTCCCAGGGTCAAGCAATCCTCCCACCTCAGCCTCCCAAGTGGCTGGGACGACAGGTGTGTGCCATCATGCCTGGCTATTTTTTTTTTTTTTTTTTTTTTAGTAGAGACAAGGTTTTGCCATGTTGCCCAGGCTGGTCTTGAACTCCTGAACTGAAGGGATCTGTCCTACTCAGCCTCCCAAAGTGCTGGGATTACAGGCATGAGCCACTGCACCCAGCAAGATTCTATCTTAATCAGTGTTTAAATCAGATGACTTCTGATAACAGACAACAGACAACTTTGATATTTTGCCTTTCCAAAATCAAACACTAAATGATAACTTTTGTACCTAAAATTATCTTTGAGATTTCCCAGTAGGCACCTGGAAAGTATAAATCATCTATTCTCTCACCTTGCAGACAAAACAAGTGCTAGGAATATTTAAGTTTTGATATGTAATGTTGGATATGTTACTGCTGATTAGCTGAATGGGAAGAGCTGTCAAATTGGAAGAGATGCTGAGCCTTCTCTAGGTTAGATATGCATGGGTAAAATGGTAAATATTTTGGAAATGTTATGCTGTATGGGAAGCTCCTGGAGCTTCACTGTCCATGATGGGTATCCACTTATCAGAGCCCTGGTGCTCCTCTGCCTGGTATCAAAGAGTAACTTGCAAGAAGTGCTAGTATGGGGCCAGCAGTCATAATTTCATTTATTTTATTTATTTATTTACGGTTTGGAGACACAGTCTTGCTCTGCCACCCAGGCTGGAGTGCAGTGGGATGATCTTGGCTCACTGTAGCCTCCACCTCCCAGGTTCAAGTAATCCTCCTGCTTCAGCTTCCCAAGTAGCTGGGATTACAGGCCTGCACCACCATGCCCAGCTAATTTTTGTATTTTCAGTAGAGACAGCCTTTCACTGTGTTGGCCAGGCTGGTCTTGAATTCCTGGCCTTACGTGATCTGCCTGCCTCAGCCTCCCAAAGTGATGGGATTACAGGCATGAGCCACCTCATTCGGCCTCATTTATTTTTTAAATGTTAACTTGATTGCAACTTTACTTCTTTTATTTGAATCCTTCCTGTAGGCCAGCAGTTTTAATTGGGGGTTCACATCACTTACCTGTGGAGGTTTATTAATATATAGATGTTTAGAGCTTGCTCTAGACTTACTCAATCTCTTTATAGATATTCTTGGTATAATCTTTGTATATTCCAACTGTATGCTTAGTATTTTCATGATATAATTTTGTCAGGATTATAATATGTTGTATCTGAAGATATTAAAGATTATGTTCATCCATTTCTATAGTTAGGTGTAATGTTAACTATCTTCTTTGAAAGTAAGGTTAATCATTATATAATTTTGTTGTCTCATATTTGTTTATTGATTTTATCTTGTTTTGTATATTGCGGAAACAATCACATTCCTTGTCAGTTGCACTATCCTTAGTATGAGCTCTCAGCAGATCTTTCACTTTTGAAAATTATCAGTAACACATTAACCACAACCACTTTAAGTCTTTCACTGGTAGTTTACAGATAGGTTTTTGTTTTGTTCTGAAGTTTCAGCTACTAGCCTGAGTGCTTCTTCAACAAAGAAGTCTGTCTCTTCTTTGGAAAGGACCCTGCCAAGAACTCTTGGGTGCAGGCTTCTGATGATGTTATGTCAACAACTTTGAGACCACAACAGAGGACTGAGTCAGGATTTCCAGAACTCTAGTTCTGAATGCAGGTTCAAGAAACAGCAAACCCAAGAGAGAGTGGAGCAAGGATTAATCACATAAACCCAAATGAACTCAAGAAGGTGACTGTGGCTCTTATTATTAGGAGCGTTGCTGATATTTTAATGTTCTATTTTCTGGAATATAAGGATCTCCTTTTGCTTTTCTTTCAAGGTATCTTTAACTCATTAGTAGGCCTTTAGTAGACTATGCTCTTATAAACTGAAATGAAACATTTGTAAGTGATATATATTTTTCTCCTGCCCAAGCCCTCAGAATTTGGAAATTCTTACTGAGTATTCTTATTTTTGCGGCAATATAATTATTTCATAGGTTCAGTAAGAATCTGTCTTCCTTGTTAACAGGACATTTATTAGAAACATTAGTTATACAACCCGAGGCCTTGCCTGGAATGACTTATTTGAGAATGATGTTCATTTAATTAAACATAACCAGACACTTTTAAAAAGTTAAGGTTGACTTTATGGAGCCAATGCTTATAAAGGCCTGTTGGAAAAACTGGCCTAGTACCTGGCTTATGGGGCCCCCAGCACTATAGATTTTACTTAGGAAAGTCACTTTCTGGCAGACCCAGGAACTTGAAAATATATTGGAAACGTCGAGAAGAGAGGAATTCACCAAAATGTATAGGCACTGCAGTGAGGTCTGGTGGGGAGCTCTTGGCGTGGCCTCCTCGCCTCAGATGTATGATGTTTCTAAACTGACTCCATACTGTTAAGATTTCAATCCTCCCAAAACTGATCTACAGATTCAACACAATCCATATCAAAACTCAAGAGGATATTCTGTAGATACCGACAAGTTGATTCTTTTTTTTTTTTTTTTGAGACAGTCTCCCACTGTTGCCCAGGCTGGAGTGCAATGGCACAATCTTGGTTCACTGCAACCTCCACCTCACAAGTTCAACCAATTCTCCTGCCTCAGCCTCCTGAGTAGCTGGGATTACAGGCGCCCGCCACCACGCCTGGCTAATTTTTGTATTTTTAGTAGAGACGGGGTTTCACCATGTTGGTCAGGCTGGTCTCAAACTCCTGACCTCGTGATCTGCCCGCCTGAGCCTCCCAAAGTGCTGGGATTACAGGCGTGAGCCACCGCACCTAACTGATATTGACAAGTTGGTTCTAAAATGTATATGAAAAGGCAAAAAAGAAGAATAATTAATGTTGAAAAAATTGGAGGACTCAAACTGACTTAAAACTACAGCATGGAACAGAACAGAGCTAGAAATAGACCCACACAAATATAGACTGTTGTTTTTTGACAAAGGTACAAAGGAAATTAATGGAGAAAAAAAGTCTTTTTAACAAATGGTGCTATAAAAATTGGACATGCATATGCAAAAAAATGAACCTTCACTCTTATCTTGAACCTTAAAAAATTAACTCAAAATAGATCATAGATCTAAGTACAAAATATAAAACTGTAAAACCTTCTAGAAGGAAACAAACATAAAAGAAACTCTCTGTGACCTCAGGTTACATAAAGATTTCTGAGATGTACACCAAAAGTATGTTTTATAAGACAGAGAGATGAAAAATTGGATTCCGTCAAAATTACAAACTTTTGTTCAGCAAAAGACACTATTAGCAAGTAAAACACAAGCCACAGACTAGAACAAATATTTGCAAATCACATATCTAACAAAGTACTTGCATTCAGAATATATAAAGAACTCTCCAAATACAACAATAAGAAAACAAACAATCCAATAAAAATTATGTGGGTCTGGATGCTTCAACAAAGAAGATATGCATATGCCAAACACCCACATGAAAAGATGCTCAGCATTAGGAGTTGCTAGGAAAATGCAAATGAAAACCAAATGAGATACTACATACCTAATAGATGGCTTTTCTTTTTTTTTTTTTTTTTGATGGAGTTTCACTCTGGTTGCCCAGGCAGAAGTGCAATGATGTGATCTTGGCTCACTGCAACCTCCGCCTCCTGGGTTCAAGCGATTCTCCTGCCTCAGCCTGCCGAGTGGCTGGGATTACAGGTGTGCACCACCATGCCTGGCTAATTTTTGTATTTTTAGTAGAGATGGGATTTTACCATGTTGGTCAGGCTGGTCTCGAACGCCTGACTTCAGGTGATCCACCTGCCTCAGCCTCCCAAAATGCTGGGATTACAGGCATGAGCCACCATGCCCAACCTAGAATGGCTTTTAAAAAACCTGGCAATACTAAGTGTTGGTGAGAATACATATCAAGAGGAACTGTAAAATGGTAAAGCTACTTTGAAAGAGTTGACAGTTTCTTATACAGTGAAACACGCACTTACCATATAACCCAGCAATGCACTCCTAGGTATTTACCCAAGAGAAATGAAAACTTACGTACATACAAAGACTCACATACTAATGTTCACAGCAGCTTTATTTGTAACACCCTAAAAGTAGGAACAATCTGAGTATCCTTCAGCTAGTGAATGGTTGACAAACTGTGATACATCCATTTGCTGAAATACTATTTAGCAACTAAGAGGAAAAAACCTAAGGATAAATGCAACAACATGAGGATGAATCTCAAACACAACACATGAGGTTAAAGAAGCCAGTCAAAAGGCAACATGATATGACTCCATTTCTACGGCATCATGGAAGAGACAAATCCCTAGGGATGGAGTCTAGATCAGCGAGGCACTGGAGTTGGGGAATGAATGGACCACAAAGGGCCGCACTCATGTTCTGGGGCAATAAAACTCTTCTATATTTTTATTATGGTGGGTAGTTACCTGCATGTGTCTGTCAAACTCTAAGAATTGTACACCAAAAAGTGTGCCTTTTACTGTATATAACTTTAAAAATAAATACAGATGGCCTCCGACATAACGATAGTTTGACATATGATTTTTTTTTTTTTTGAGACGGAGTCTCACTCTGTCACCCAGGCTGGAGTGCAGTGGCGCGATCTCGGCTCACTGCAAGCTCCACCTCCCGGATTCATGCCATTCTCCTGCCTCAGCCTCCCGAGTAGCTGGGACTACAGGCACCCACCACCATGCCTGGCTAATTTTTTTTGTATTTTTAGTAGAGACGGGGTTTCACCATGTTAGCCAGGATGGTCTCGCTCTCCTGATCTCGTGATCTGCCTGCCTCGGCCTCCCAAAGTGCTGGGGTTACAGGTATGACCCAACGCACCCAGCTGACATATGATTTTTTGACTTTACGACGGTGCAAAAGTGGTACATATCAGTAAAAACTGTACTTCAAGTACCCACACAACCATTCTGTTTTTCCACTTTTAGTACAGTATTACATGTGATATTCAACACTTTATTATAAAATCAGCTTTATGTCAGATGATTTTCCCAGCTGCAGGCTAATGTAAGTGTTCTGAGCACATTTAAGGTAGGCTGGGCTAAGCTATGATGTTCAGTAGGTTAGGCGTACTAAATGCATTTTCTACTTATGATCATCTCTAAGAGGGGAGAGCAGGCAAGCAAGCAAAGTAGCCACAAAAACTTTCTGCTTAAAACCTCTCCACAGCTCCAAGTATAATGGATAGTTCATATTTCTTTATTTTTAATTTAATTTTATTTTTTGAGACTGAGACTTGCTCTGTTGCCCAGGCTGGAGTGCAGTGGCGCAGTCTCGGCTCACTGCAACCTCTGCCTCCTGGGATCAAACAATTCTCCTGCCTCAGTCTCCCAAGTAGCTGGGACTACAGGCGCGTGCCACCACACCCGGCTAATTTTTGTATTTTTAGTAGAGACGGGGTTTCACTATTTTGGCCGGGCTGGTCTCAAACTTCTGGCCTTGTGATCTGCCCGCCTTGGCCTCCCAAAGTGCTTGGATTACAGGCATGAGTCACTGTGCCTGGCCAATAGTTCATATTTCTTAGCAGGGAGCTGCAGCCGGCCTGTCTCTAGCCTCATTTCTTGCAGTGCTCTTCATTTCATACTATTTGCAATTGCTGCAGACTGAAAGCATCCAATGCAGTACCCAGAACAGGGGCTCAGGGCACACAGGTTCCCTTCCTTCCTACATCCTTCTGCATTTGTTTATGTTAGTCCTCTCTCCCAAAAGCTCTTACCAAACTGTTCCTTACCAAGGCTAACTTGCAGGTCTTAGGCCTCAGGGAGAGCCTCCTTCTGAATGGTTTCTCTGAACCATTTCCTTCCTGGCCTGCCCCACATTATAGGTTGGGTCCTACTTTAAGCTTCCTCATCTGTGCAGTTAAGGCTTGGGGATGTTTAAACACTACAAATTCCAAAGGGAGAACTGGCCCTTGACCGGCTCCTACGAGATCACCTTTAAGCCCTAGGAATATCCTGACTGATGAGAGTCACTTTGTGTATCTAGGGCCTTGGGCCATGCCAGATAATTTCCCCCAACAATGTGATTTATGGTTGGGGGGTGGGGGCTTGAACTACACTGTATTAGTCTGACCTTTGGAGGGGCTAGAGACTGAGCAACTAAGGTCAGTCTTGTGGGTGCTGCCTGCCTAAATAACTGACCTCCAATAAGAACCCTGAACACCAAGGCTTGGGGAACTTATCTGGTTGGCAATATTTCACAGGTGTCACATATTGAGGCAGAGTGACTGAAGCATCGTCCATGTGATTCCACAGGAGGGGACACCTGGAAGCTGGTGCCTGGTATCTCCTGGCCTCTGCTCTAAGTGCTCTTTGCCTTTGTTGACTTCAGTCTGTACCCTAACACTGGAATAACTCAGAACCTCTGGTATAACCATGTTTTTGAGCTTCTGTCAGCGTGCTTAGCACACATAATGGGGCATCACTGTCTGTCTCCCTGTGCTGTGATTTCTTTAAGGGTAAGAAATGTGTATGATGCATCTACCACCTCTAGAGCCTAGCACTGTGCCTGGAACACAACAGGTGTTAAATAAATGTGTGGCTGCAGGAGAGGCCTCGCCTGCGGATGCATGCTGCAGAAGCCTGCGGGGGAATGTGGAAGCAGCACGGCTTCTCCACCAAGAAGAGATCCCATGACACTGACCATGGAAAAGGAGGTAAACATGAAAACTGTCAGCCCCAGAAGCCCGAAGAGAGAATTCGGCTTGTCAGATGACACATCCAGAACAGAAATTGTGAAAGCTTCAGCTGAGTACCAGCAGTGTGGCAGCACAGCTGATGGGCTGGAGGCTCCAGGGGCCCGAGGGGAGATGAGAACAGCGGGGCACAAAGAAGGGCCATGGAAATTCCACCCTGTCAGCTATATTTCGTGTTCGAATTCTGCCTCAAAGGGAAGTCCTCTCCACAGCCAGATGAACGACATTTCAGTGGAAATGCCAACACAGAGCATTTAAAATTCAAGGAGTCTTTTGAAAGCAAGGCGAGTCTAGAGGCCCTGCCTGGATTCCCTGTCTACTGCTGTGCACCCTGTGAGGAAGCTGCTATCCAGTCACAAGCACTCACTTTTCAGATTCTTGCTGGGAACTCCAAAAATGTTTAGCGACAGGCCCCACCACAAAAATCACACCACAATCAAGCTGTGCTGACGATCCCTTACTGGGAACTCTTAATCTTCCTTAAGAGAGAAATGCAGTTCAGTTAAACACATGTGTCCTTTGTCTCAGCCGTTAGACTAGTCAAACAGAAACACAATGTGCAATCAATGGCGACTCAGTGGGGCGCACCCCCCAGATCAATACCCCTGACTAGAGTCATGGCATTTTAGAGGTGATTAGCAAAGAGGTCAGAACTTTGCTTTTAATTTCTTTGCTTTGCAAATAGGAAAGCTGGCATCCAGGAAAAAGCCATGATTGTTGAATGAAAACAGTAACATCAGCGAGTGTGTGAGCAGTCAGGACTATTCCAACGCACCAGCCGGACCGGCATGCTGCCCGTCCTCGCTGGCACAGACTGGCTGAAAACCCAGCAAAGAGCCTCATCACGTTACATCCAGCCGGGCCTGAAGCTCTGCTCAGACGCAGCCTCACCAGGTAACCTTGGATAAGTTACCACACCTCTGAGCCTGTTTCAAATCCAGATTAGCAGGGAATATTGTGCCTGGCATGTAGAGAGTGCTCAAAAGGTAACCTCCCTTCTCTCCTCCCTTCAAGTTCTCCTCCCTTACCAGCCTTTTCCAACCATATTCAAAGAGGATTATTTGAGTGCCTGTTTCCGCAATTCCTCCCAGGGACAGGAAATAGCTAGTTCCATTGTAGAAGAAGAGAGGCGAGTCTTAGGCACAGTTAATTCTGACCAGTTGAGAAGGACAGACGACTTCACAGATTCAACTGGCTCTAAGGCATACACGGGAGTGTCTTTTTACACATCGAGCATTGGTCACTGCTGATGCAGGTCCTACCAAACAAGGCAGGAAGTGGGGGCAGAGAGGATGAAGAGGTGACTTTAAATGTCTTCCTCAGTGCCTCTGTGGCTGGTTACTGACCAGCACTCCCCGGGTAGTGTGCTGCCTATGGACCTAGAGATACCCAGAGCCTACCCTCAGTGGTGCAGTGTCTGTGAGGGGGCACAACATTCGTTTCTGGGTCTCACATCAACTCTGACTACATCATGTTGTTTTAAACCCTGCCCTGCCATTGCCGGGCAGCCCTGGGCCCCTCAAAGAGCAACTTCCTAGGCCTCAGCTTTTACCCTGTCCTCCTTCCCCACCCCCTGCCCCCAACTCTCTCTCTCTCCAGATCTTCATGCAAGCATCGCTGTTATCTCTGAAAATTATCCAGGCTGCCTCTGTGTCCCTGGGCTGCCTAATAAACCAGGGAGTCCCTGGATCTCTGGGCTGCCTAATAAACTAGGGTCTCTGCCATTTCCATCTGTCTCACTGGCGCACTTACCCTGGGACAGAAGGAAGAAAGAAAGGAGGAGGTGTCCCCAGGAGGACTGAGGCCTCTGGAAAAGAAGGAAAGCCGTCTGAATAAGGAAAGGGGCAGGAGTCCTCTGCCAGTTTGCTTCAGGCCCCACTTAGGGTATGATCTAGCTTGGGGTTCCCAAAATGGGTTCTATTTAAGCTCCAGAGAGGACGGAAAGGACAGTTTCAAGGGAACAGGGATGTGATGGAATCAGAGCTGCAGAACAATGGAAAACTCTCCGTTGAAGGAAACATCAACAGCTGGATTATTCAACTTTTCTGAATTTCATGCGTGTGTTTTGGGAAAGGGCAGATGCGTCATGGAGTGCTCAATGCAGAGGTCTGCATGTCCTTCACTTCTCTCTCCCAAACTCGCTGACTGCAAAGTCCAAACTCTGAATCTGTCATTCCAGGTGCTCTCAACCCAGCCAGAGCCGACCTTGCTCTATATCTGCCCAACAAGGCCTGTGCTCCACATTCTGCCATCCCTATGGCCCTCTGCTCCTCTGGCTTTGATGCTCTGAGTCTCATTCCACACCTACGTGAGGCCCTGCAGCTTTCACAGGCTGCACCTCCAGCCCCATGCAGAAGCATAGTGGGTGTATAACTCTCTCATTTCCAGGCAGCAACTGTTGCCCTTGACAAACCCCACTGCAGAAGCTACAATATTTGAGAATGTTTGCAAGAAGTGAAATATAAAGAATTCTCTCAGCAAATAACCAAGGGTAGGTGATCACCATTCATAAAACCACTCTTGACTTCCTTGCTCCATTAATATTTAGGGACAAAATCTTCCTCTCCACCAGTAACCCAAATTAGGCCCTCCAGGTAGATTCGGGAGCACTACAGGGATCACACGGTCCCAGGAGACACCAGAGCAATGCCAGGTCAGTAAAACGCAGTCTTGTTCAGAGGGGTCCAGGACCAGCTGCCTCCGCTGGGAGCTGCAGTCCTGCGGTCAGGACCAAGCGCACTCACAGCCAGGTGGCGCAATCCGTTCCACCCTCGGCCAGCGGCCCCCTTCCATCCTCCTGGCTTTACAGAGGCTAAGCAGCTGCGGTAGGGAAAGCCAGACAGGTGCAATTGGTCAAGAACAGTTTGGGGAAAGGAACACAGCGCATCGGGCACCAAATTCTAGTCTCACCTTAATCAGTTTCCCAGTTGACAACGCGCTCTGGTATGGGGGCCAACAAGGTCCCGGCTGTAACAGGTGGCCCACCGGTAGACGTGGATCAGAGAGACAGGCAGTGGGAATCAGAAAGAAACCAGAAAAAGAAAAGGAATAGCAGGGCGAAGCAATGGGAAGGAAGGGACCAGGAGATGGAAACGACAGGCAGAAAGTGAGGGAGGAGAAGGAAAGGCAGGAGGGGGGCGGGGGGTCCCAAGAGCACAGACCCGGGCGCGGAGGGCGCGTGCGGCGCGGGGATGGCGGCGTCCTTACCGGCGGTGGCCGAGCGCAGGCTCTCCAGGCTCCAGGAGCGGGACACGGCGCCGCGCATGCCCCCGTTGCCTCCGCGGCCGCCACACACCACGCCGCTGCTGTCCGAGTCGGAGCCCGGGGACAGCCCGGCGCTGCTGCTGCTGCTAGTGCCGAGATCGCCACTCGTCTGCCCGCTTGACTCGCTGGGGCATTGCTGCGCCCGCATGCAGGCGGGCCCGAGCTCCAGCCACAGGCTCGGGGAAGGCTGGGCCGGGGGCGGCGGTGCGGCGGCCGCGGGGCTGCCGGGGGACGGGGCGCGCGAGCCGGGGCCGGGGTCGCAGTCGGAGGGCGAGGGGCGTGCGGGCGGCCGCCGCTCCGGGCCGGCTGACATCATGGGGCTCCGTTAAGGAGGCTCTCAGCCGACCCCCCGCTCGGGCTCTGTGGCCGCGGCAGCTGGGACCCTTGGCAGGCGCGGGGCGCGCGCGGCTCGGAGCGAGGCCAGGCGCCCTCCCGGCAGGGCGCAGCGCGTCAGCTCGCTGCCCACTACCCGCCGCCCGGCGGGCGCTGAGCCTCAACGGCGACCCCAGTGCGGGTCGCGGGCCCGGTCGGCACGCGCTCACGCACGCGCGCACGCAGGCCTGGAGCGGCTGCGGCGGCGGGCGCGGGCGCGGGGCTCCGGGTCGTCCTCGGTGCCCGCAGGGCCGCGCCGCAGCCACCTGTGTCCGCACGCGTGTGTTAGGACAGGGCCATCCTTAGGAGGCGACGCCCAGGCGCGTCGCAGCCGCGGTGGTGAGGAGGGCTGGTGGGCGCCCACTTTTTCACCGCAAGGATTCCAGCTCAGACGGTTGGCGGCGCCTCCCACGCCATCCAGGGCGAGGACGCAAGCAGGTGGCCCGGCTCGGCCCAGGGCAGAGACCCGGCGGGCAGGCGTGCGCGCCGGCGGGGGGAGCGCGCTCAGACGGGACACGCCCCTCATCTGCGCTCAGCCAGGCGCACGGTGAGCGTGGACCACCGGGCGCCTGCGACCCTCCTGACAGCCCGGGCAGGACACACCCTGTGGTGATTAAGGGGCCGAGGAAAGTCCATGCCAAACGATTTTAGAAAGCATGTGGAAGAGTTCAGTGACCGGGTTTTACAGTGCAAGAGTTCACACACGAAGATTGGGGCCACGAGGCGCACTGCAAGGAGCCAGGAGTTTTATTTTTTTCGGAGTGTGTGTGCGAGGTGGGGGGTGGATAAGGAAGGGCATTACTATTTCATCTGCCCCTCCCAGACACACACAGGTTCTTCTAGGTTCTTAGAGTCCACCCAGAAGCTCCACACAAGGTGACAAGTCAGGATATGAAATGCAAATGCAAATTCCAGGAGGTGAAAAACTGTGGGAGACTTGGTCTCCCTTTGGAGGTTGAGGGGCAGTCGTGATAGCGGCTAATCAGGGCTGCTGATGGCCTTCCCCTGACTGCCCCCCTCCCCGCCCCGACCCCATGTACACAGCATTATCATTCCCCCAAAGCCCTTGGGGGCTGCTTCTAGTGTAAGCAGCAGAAGTACTGAGAGGGAGAGGATGAAATGAGAGGTGCATGCCTTGCTCCAGCACACCAGCTAGTATAGGGTGGGTGCTAGAAAACTGGGCATTTGGTGCCCTGCCCTCCACTGGGGTCCATTTCCTGTGGCCCATCTCCATCCGGAAGCTATATGTGCTCCAAGCTCTGTACCATAAGAGGCCCTGCAGCTTCATAGACGCTTTCTCCTCTCCTTGTGAGACCTCTAGTATCTTGTCTATCATGAGTATATGATTATTTGACCTAACAACCCAGGGGGCTGGGGCAGTGGGCCACCACAGGCTTAGGTAGACTGGAAGCTCCATACATGCTTAAGGTAATAACCGGTGTTGCTGGGTGTTTAATTTGATGGGAATTGGGGGATGACTCAGCCAGATCATCACATCAAAGCCCCCTCCTCAGTTCCTCCAGGAAAGAGTGCCTTTCCTGGTCACTCTGTAGCCAGCACGCAACCTTCCAGCCTCTGCTTCCTTTTTTGAAACAGAAACTTGCTCTGTCGCCAGGCTGGAGTGCAGTGGCACGATCTCGGCTCACTGCAACCTACGACTCGCTGGTTCAAGCGATTCTCCTGCCTCAGCCTCCCACGTAGCTGGGATTACAGGCACGCGCCACCATGCCCAGCTAATTTTTGTATTTTTAGTAGAGACAGGGTTTTACCATGTTGGCCAGGATGGTCTTGATCTCCTGACCTCGTGATCCGCCCGCCTCGGCCTCCCAAAGTGCTGGGATTACAGGCATGAGCCACCGCGCCCGGCCTGCTTCCAGTCTTTCTTGTCCTTGGGAAGAGCAGTTCTCTCACTCCTCATCCCTCATGCAGGCTCTTCTGCATGGGGTCACCATCTGTGTCCTACAGCTGTCCTCTGAAGGCTGCAAGCTTAGCCCTGGTGGGTGGGGAGAAGTGCTGGGGAAAGGATGGTCACTGCCAGAGCCCACTACCCCTCCCAGGCCATCAGCAAGTCTTGTGGGGTCTACCTTCAAAATAAATGTCCAAGTTGTCCATTTCTCTTACTCCATTGCTACCACCGCCATACCGTGCTTGGTGACAGCGTCAGTGTCACCTACTGAGCAGCCCAAGGGAGCTCTAAAATACACATAAATCACATCTTGCTCGTTTCCTGCATCATTATCTTCAGAGGCTTCCCTTCACACTTCGTAAGACCTGGGGGATGCTGCATGTTCTGCCTGATTTCTCTTCCTCCTCCTGTCCCTCTCTGTCCCATGCTCCCTGCACTTCTGCCACAGCCGCCACCTTGCTGCTGTTCCTTCTTGCCTCAGGGCCTGGCACTTACTGTCCCTTTCACCTGGGATGCTCTTCTCTTGGCTTTTCATGGCTTGGCTCCTTCTTGGTCTTCAGATCTCAGTGAATGTCCCCCCTCAGTGAGGCTTCACTGATTCCTTCTCAGCACTTATTCCATCTGTCAGTGGCTTGATGCTTCTCCCGTCTGCTCCCTGCAGACCAGGTGTGCCATGAGGGCAAAGGGGCCTTACCCATCACTGTGTCCAGGGAGTACAGCGCACCTGCTGCAGGCTCCATGCTGGGCAAGCAGCCCGTGGAGGAATGAGGGGGCTGGACCCAATGGTCAGCTGGGAAGGAGAGGGAGGATTCTCGCTGTCTGGGGTCAGGACTTTCAGGGGCCTGAGGTGTGCTGCTAAGTGGAGGGTGCCATGCCAGTGCATAAAGATGGCTGTGGCCTGAGCAGAAGGAGCCTGTGTGAGCCACTGTGTCAGCCAGACAGCCGAACCCCATGCTTTTACTGAGTCCATTTCCCTTGTTAATCTTCCGGAGACCTCAGTAATTTTGAATCAGGTCTCCTGCTCCTAGCTGTCTTGTGGGTAAGGGCAGAGTGTCCCCATTTGAGCTCCAGTGTGAAAAGGGGATCTATGTTTCCTAAGACCCTGGGGGTGAGGACAGCTGAAATTAACACTTACCATCAAAGGTGCTGGGGATCTCTGGGGACAAAGACTGGTGCAGGGAGACTTAGCTGCCTTCACCAGGGGAAGATTCCGTCCCCATAAAGCTTACAGGCCCACTTCTGATACTATTAAAAGAGATGGGTGATCCCTTTACCATCATATGGTAGGTTTATAATCATAAATAATCATTTAGGTACATTTACATATATTGCTCATATACAGTCATGAGTTGCTGAACCAGGATATGTCCTGAGAAATGTGTTGTTAGGTGATTTTCTTGTGTGAACATCATAGAGCATAACTTATACAAACCTAAATGTATAGCCTACTGCACACCTAGGCTATATGGTAGAGCCTACTGCTCCTAGGCTGCAAACCTGTACAGCATGTTACTGTACTGAATACTGTAGGGTGATAACACAATGGTAAGTATTCTTATATCTAAACAAATCAAAACATAGGAAAGGCACAGTAAAAATATAGTATAAAATATTAACATCGTAATGGTACACTTGTATAAGGGACTTAACATGAATACAGCTTGCAGGACTGGAATTTGTTCTGTAATGTTTATAAAGTCTACATAGTGTACAGTAATGTCCTAGGCCTTCACATTCACTCATCACCTGATGATTTTTTTTAGCTCCATTATAATCTTAGGGGACCACCACTGTATATGCAATCTGTAACTGACCAAAATGCCATTATATGGCACATGACTGTATATATATTGTGTGTATATGCATGCAATGTGATTATGTATGTATGAATTAATAATGCAGTGTCTTTATCAGAAAGGCCAGCACAGAAGGTTCAGTGTTTTTTGAGACTGGCTTGATGATGTGAAGGTGGTCAATGAAATTCTACTGTACACAAAAAAACAGAAACAGAATGGGATCAAAGCTTGTCTAAGTCTAGAGACAGGCTTCTGCTCTGTCTCTCCTAATTAACCCTGCACTTCAGTTTCCACAACAGTGCTGGATGGAAAGAAGCCAAAGGCCAGAGTGATGTGGGTTCAATCCTGGGTTCAGTTCTGTCTCTTCCTAGTTGTGACCTTGGGCAAATTACTTAATCTTCCTGTGTCATTCTCTCCTTATCCACAAATAGGAATACTGACAACTACTTTTGCAGGATTATTGTGAGGATTAAGTGAATGATGTGTAGATATGCAGTCACACCTAGCAATGTCTGAAATATTAGTTGGTATTTATTAAGCATATACCAGATGTGAGGTACTTTGCATATACTATTTAATATCTACAACTTTATCTGATAGCTACTATTTTAGCCCCATTTTACCACTGAAATTAACTGAGGCTCAGAATAATCCAAGATTATATGCTCAGAAGTGGTGGAATTGGTTCCAGTGCTTGCCACTCATGCTTTGAACCACTGTGCAACCGTTAATTCCCTTTCTCCCCATTCAGAGGATTCCCCAGACACTTTGTGTTGGAATACCATCAATGTCCTTGGCAAATGACACTGTAAACCTTCTATGTGCAGAACATCATGCTAGCTGCTGGCGATAAAAGAAGGAAGTTTAAGAAATGTATCTAGGCTGGGCGTGGTGGCTCATGCCTGTAATCCTAGCACTTTGGGAGGCCGAGGCGGGCAGATCACCTGAGGTCAGGAGTTCGAGACCAGCCTGGCCAACATGGAGAAACCCCATCTCTACTAAAAATACAAAAATTAGCCTGGTGTGGTGGCGTGCGCCTGTAGTCCCAGCTACTCGGGAGGCTGAGGCAGGAGAATCACTTGAACTCAGGAGGCAGAGGTTGCAGTGAGCCAAGATCATGCCACTGCACTCCAGCCTGGGCAACAGAGTAAGACCTCATCTCAAAAAAAAAAGAAAGAAAAAGAAAGAAAAGAAATGTATCTAGATATGCCATGAGCACAGCCATTCAACATCTGCTCTAAGACTCTCACTGAAATGACCAATACTAGAGAAAATGCGATTGACTTTTGCAGGACAGTGAGAGGAACTCCATTGACCTGATCCTCAGTGAAACTGGTGAACACTGTTTTAAAAACAACCATTTAAAACCTCTGGAATGGTCCTGAAGAGTAAACAGCAAATAAAGAAACATCTATTCAAGGCCGGGAGTGGTGCCTCATATGCCTGTAATCCCAGCACTTTGGGAGGCTGAGTTGGGCAGATCACTTGAGGTCAGGAATTCAAGACCAGCCTGGCCAACATGGTGAAACCCCGTCTCTACTAAAAGTACAAAAATTAGCCAGGCATGGTGGCACACACCTGTAATCCCAGCTACTTGGGAGGTTGAGGTGGGAGAATCGCTCGGACCGGGGGGGGCGGAGGTTGCAGGGAGCTGAGATTGTGCCACTACACTCCAGCCTGGGCAACAGAGCAAGACTGCGTTGCCTCCCCCGGCCTCCCCAGCAAAAAAAAAAAAGACTCCATCTCAAAAAAAAAAGAGAAACATCCATTCAAGAAAATCAATGACAATTCAGTAAGAAAGGTGAGAATCTGTAGGGTTTTAACCAAGATCATTCCCCTCTCCCCCTTTACAGCTCACTGAGGCAGAGACTCCACTCCAGACTACAGCCAACAACACAGGGCTCCTTCTCCCCACACCTCTCAGCCAGGGATCTTTCTTCCCTGGAAGAGGAGGACAGTGGTATTTCTCATCCTGCCCCCAGCCACCTGTTGCTGAGGCTTAGTCAGGAAGCCGTCTGTTACTGATGAGAGTGGTGAGCCGGGGTGACTTCCTTCTTTGGCAAGCTGAGCATACTGAGGCTTGGGGAGCCTTTACCCCTGCTTCTTTCTTTTTTTTTTTTTGTTCTTTTTAAAAACTTTATTGAGTATAAATTACATACCATTAAAATCTACCCATTGTAAAATGCCTTAGTTCAGGCTGCTATAATTGGATACTACAGACTGAGTGGCTTATAAAAAAAATAGTAATTTATTTCTCACAGTTAGGGAAGCTGGACGTCTGATATCAGGGTGCCAGCCTGGCCAAGTTCCAGTGAGGGCCCTCTTCCAGGCTGCAGACTACCGATTTCACATTGTATCCTCACACGGTGGGAAAGAGGGCTAGAGAGTTTTCTGGGGTTCTTTTATAAGGGAACTAATCCCATTCATGAAGGATCCACCTTCATGACCTAATTACCTCCCAAAGGCCTTACCTCCCAATACCATCATATCGGGGTATAGGATTTCGACACATGAATTTTTGGAGGAACACAAACATCCAGCCCACAATTGTACAATTTAACAATTTTAGTATATTTGCAGTTATCAACAATCATAACAATCCAATTTTAGAACATTCTCAACACCCCCACCCAAAATGTTCCTTCATGCCTATTTATAGTTAATCCCGATTCTCACTTTATGCAACGACTGTTCTGATTATTGTCTCTATAAATTTGTCTTTCAAGGATTTCATATAAATGTAATCATATAATATATGATCTTTTGAGCCTGGCTTCTTTCACTTAGAATAATGTTTTGAAGTTCATCTATGTCGCAGCATGTATCAGAAGTTTACTCCTTTAATTGCTGAACTGAATTCCATTGTAATGACATACAAAAAAAAAAAGAATGAGTTGGGAAGTGTTCCCTCCTCTTCTATTTTTTGGAAGAGTTTGTGAAGAATTAGTCTTTTTATTTTATTTTATTTGTTAACAATCCTTTAAAATGTAAAAAACAAAAAACTATTAAATTGCACACTTTAAAAGGGTAAGTTTTATGGTATGTAAAGGAATTGAGAAGAGGCTATAATCCCTGAAAAGGCTTATCTATTTTTGGTTTAACTTTTTTCTTAGGGTACAACACTTTATTTTTTATATATTTATTTATTTATTTATTGGCTTTTTTAAAAATTATACTTTAAGTTTTAGGGTACAAGTGCACAATGTGCAGGTTAGTTACATATGCATACATGTGCCATGCTGGTGTGCTGCAAACTCGTGATTTAGCATTAGGTATATCTCTTAATGCTATCCCTCCCCCCTCCCCCCACCCCACGACAGTCCCCTGAGTGTGATGTTCCCCTTCCTGTGTCCATGTGTTCTCATTGTTCAATTTCCATCTATGAGTGAGAACGTGGTGTTTGGTTTTTTGTCCTTGCGATAGTTTACTGAGAATGATGATTTCCAATTTCATCCATGTCCCTAAAAAGGACATGAACTCATCATTTTTTATGGCTGCATAGTATTCCATGGTGTATATGTGCCACATTTTCTTAATCCAGTCTATCATTGTTGGACATTTGGGTTGGTTCCAAGTCTTTGCTATTGTGAATAGTGCCTCAATAAACATACGTGTGCATGTGTCTTTATAGCAGCATGATTTATAGTCCTTTGGGTGTATACCCAGTAATGGGATGGCTGGGTCAAATGGTATTTCTAGTTCTAGATCCCTGAGGAGTCGCCACACTGACTTCCACAATGGTTGAACTAGTTTACACTCCCACCAACAGTGTAAAAGTGTTCCTATTTCTCCACATCCTCTCCAGCACCTGTTGTTTCCTGACTTTTTAATGATTGCCATTCTAACTGGTGTGAGATGGTATCTCATTGTGGTTGTGATTTGCATTTCTCTGATGGCCAGTGATGATGAGCATTTTTTCATGTGTCTTTTGGCTGCATAAATGTCTTCTTTTGAGAAGTGTCTGTTCATATCCTGTGAGGTACCCCCCAGTAGGGGCAGACTGACAGCAAAAGAAACTACCCCTGCTTCTAAGGTGGTGGTTCTATGCCAGGAGAGGCAAGCTGAGAGGACCTTAGGCTACTGCTCTCCCTCCCCAAGGGCTCCACAGAGCTTGCCATTGTCCCCACCCCAGAGCTCTGGCTCAAAGATTTTGCCTGGGGGAAGCAGGTTGTAAAACAGATAGCTCCTGATCTCTTCCTAAAGGAACTGGGCTCATTTTGTAACAGAGCATGGAGAAGCTGCAACCTAAAGGTGCTTTCAAGAACAGTGGAGGTTGCAGTGAGGGAATTAAGAGGAAATCTGTGGCTCTAATGGAGATATAGCCTGGACTGTAACCCCACTAGTTTGCATGAGAGAACAGAGAATAAGGTAGCTGGGAGGAGCCCTTCTAGGATCAGAAGAAATACCAAACACTGACCTCAGAAAGTGATCCTTTCTGAGGTGTGCCAGCATTTGATAGCTTGTAAAGCAATTTATGCCCCAGGACAATATTGAAAATAACAGAGCAATCAGCAAACAATGAGTGGAGCTTAACAGTGTGGTGTGGTCAGAGAAATATAGAAGAGAGCCCTAGTAAAGCCACTGCCATCCATGGGTGACTGTGGGCATACCCAGTGCTGTATCTCCTTTAGGAGCAACATCAGAAGCTTAACCCCACGGGAAGGGAAATAGACTTCACTAAAATAAAACAGTTCATGTAGTTAATAAATAAGCAAATAACAGTAGCAAACCTAGTGGGGGAGCGGTTCTCAGAGTGGCTATAATATTATCTAAAATGTCCAGTTTCCAACCAAAAATTATGACATATGCAAAGGAACAGGAAAGTTTGACCCATACAATGGGGAAAAAAGCTGGCAATAGAAACTGCCTGTGAGAATGACTACGTATCAGATTTATCAAGTCCAAGGTAGTAATTATAAACATGTTCACAGAACTAAAGGAAACATGATTAAAAGACAAAAGATGTGATGACAGTGTCTCACCAAACAGAGAATATCAATGAACGCATTCAAATTTTTTAAAAAAGGAAATTCTGGAGTTGAAAAGTACAATAACTGAAATAAAAAGTTCACTAGAAGGGCTCAACAGCTGGTTTGAACAGATGGAAGAAATAATTAGCAAACTTGAAGATAGATCAATAGAAATTACATAAGCCAAAGAACAAAGGGAAAACCATGAAAAAAAAAATGAACAAAGCCTCAGAGAAGTGTAGGACACTATTAAGTGCACCAACATATGTGTAATGGGAATATCAGAAAGAGAGAGAAAAAGGGGAAGAAAGGGGAAGGGGAAAATATTCAAAGAAATAATGGCTGAAAACTTTCCAAATTTATTGAAAAACAATAACCTACACACCCAGGAAACTCAGTTATTTCCAAGTAAAATAATTCCAGAGATCCACAGACAGACACATCATAGTAAAAATGCTGAAAGTAAAAGACAAGGGGGAATATCCTAAAAGAGAATAGCAGCAAACAACATATAACTCATCAAGCCTTCTTCAATATGATTAACAGTTGATTTCTTAGCAGAAACTCCAGAAGCCAGAAGACAGTGGGATAGTGTGTTAAATGTGCTAAAAGGATTTTTTAATATTTGTTATTATTTTTTTAATTATACTTTAAGTTCTAAGGTACATGTGCACAACGTGCAGGTTTGTTACATATGTATACATGTGCCACATTGGTGTGCTGCACCCATTAACTCATCATTTACATTAGGTATTTCTCCTAATGCTATCCCTCCCCCTGCCACCCCATGGCAAGCCTCCCTGTGTGATGTTCCCCGCCCTGTGTCCAAGTGTTCTCATTGTTCACTTCCCACCTATGAGTGAGAACATGCAGTGTTTGGTTTTCTGTTCTTGTGATAGTTTGCTCAGAATGATGGTTTCCAGCTTCATCCATGACCCTGCAAAGGACAGGAACTCATCCTTTTTTATGGCTCCATAGTATTCCACGGTGTATATATGCCACATTTTCTTAATCCAGTCTATTACTGACAGACATTTGGGTCGGTTCCAAGTCTTTGCTATTGTGAACAGTGCTGCAATAAACATACATGTGCATGTGTCTTTATAGCAGCATGATTTATAATCCTTTGGGTACATACCCAGTAATGGGATGGCTGGGTCAAATGGTATTTCTAGTTCTAGATCCTTGAGGAATCGTCACACTGTCTTCCACAATGGTGGAACTAGTTTACACTCCCACCAACAGTGTAAGAGCATTCCTATTTCTCCATGTTCTCTCCAGCACCTGTTGTTTCCTGACTTTTTAATGATTGCCATTCTAACTGGTATGAGATGGTATCTCATTGTGGTTTTGATTTGCATTTCTCTGATGACCAGTGATGATGAACATTTTTTCATGTGTCTGTTGGCTGCATAAATGTCTTCTTTTGAGAAGTGTCTGTTCATATCGTTTGCCCACTTTTTGACAGGGTTGTTTTTTTCTTGTAAATTTGTTTAAGTTCTTTGCAGATTCTGGATATTAGCCCTTTGTCAGATGGGTAGATTGCAAAAATTTTCTCCCATTCTGTAGGTTGTCTGTTCACTCTAATGGTAGTTTCTTTTGCTGTGCAGAAGCTCTTTAGTTTAATTAGATCCCATTTGTCTATTTTGGCTTTTGTTGCCATTACTTTTGGTGTTTTAGTCATGAAGTCCTCGCCCATGCCTATGTCCTGAATGGTATTGCTTAGGTTTTCTTCTAGGGCTTTTACGGTTTTAGGTCTAACATTTAAGTTTTAATCCACCTTGAATTAATTATTGTATAAGGTGTAAGGAAAGGATCCAGTTTCAGCTTTCTACATATGGCTAGCCAGTTTTCCCAACACCATTTATTAAATAGGGAATCCTTTCCCCATTTCTTGTTTTTGTCAGGTTTGTCAAAGATCAGATGGTTGTAGATGTGTGGTGTTATTTCTGAGGCCTCTGTTCTGTTCCATTGGTCTATATCTCTGTTTTGGTACCAGTACCATGCTGTTTTGGTTACTGTAGACTTGTAGTATACTTTGAAGTCAGGTAGCATGATGCCTCCAGTTTTGTTCTTTTTGCTTAGGATTGTCTTGGCAATGCGGGCTTTTTTTTTGGTTCCATATGAACTTTAAAGTAATTTTTTCCAATTCTGTGAAGAAAGTCATTGGTAGCTTGATGGGGATGGCATTGAATCTATAAATTATCTTGGGCAGTATGGCCATTTTCATGATATTGATTCTTCCTATCCATGAGCATGGAATGTTCTTCCATTTGTGTCCTTTTTTATTTCATTGAGCAGTGGTTTGTAGTTCTCCTTGAAGAGGTCCTTCACATCCCTTGTAAGTTGGATTCCTAGGTATTTTATTCTCTTTGTAACAATTGTGAATGGGAGTTCACTCATGATTTGGCTGTCTGTTATTAGTGTATAGGAATGCTTGTGATTTTTGCACATTGATTTTGTACCCTGAGACTTTGCTGAAGTTGCTTATCAGCTTAAGGAGATTTTGGGCTGAAATGATGGGGTTTTCTAAATATACAATCATGTCATTTGCAAACAGGGACAATTTGACTTCCTCTTTTCTTAACTGAATATCCTTTATTGCTTTCTCTTGCCTGATTGCCCTGGCCAGAACTTCCAACACTATGTTGAATAGGAGTGGCGAGATAGGGCATCCCTATCTTGTGCCGGTTGTCAAAGGGAATGCTTCCAGTTTTTGCCCATTCAGTATGATATTGGCTGTGGGTTTGTCATAAATAGCTCTTATTATTTTGTGATACGTTCCATCAATACCTAGTTTATTGAGAGTTTTTAGCATGAAGGGCTGTTGAATTCTGTCAAAGGCCTGCTAAAAGGATTTTTTTTAAAAAAGAAATCTTGGCAACTAAGAATCCTTTATGCAGAAAGCTAACCTTTCAAAAATGAAGACTAAATAAGGATTTTCCCAGATAAACAAAACTGAGAAAATTTGTTGCTAGTAGACCTAACTTATAAGAAATACTAAAGGGCATTCTTTAGACTGAAAGCAAGTGACCCCAGATGATAATGTAAATCCACATGAATACAAAAAGAGTACTAGAAAAGGTAATGATGTAATTATAAAAAACACTATTCTTATTTTCTCCTTTCTTCTCTTAACATGCAACTGTATAAAATAATGTGTATAATGTATTATTGAGCATATAATATAGAAATGTAATATATGTCAATAACAGCATAAAGGAGGTAGATGAGAGAAAAGCTGTAATAGGCTAAGAAAATGGTGACACATGGTAGAGTAATCATTTTACTAATGTGCTGCTGGCTTTATAACATTGATAAGTATAATATGCATAACAATCATACCACACAAAAAGGGGGAAGGGAATAGAGCTATAAAGGAGTAATAGTTCTATATATTACTGGAATTAAGCTAGTATAAATCTGAAGTTGATGCTGGTAAGTTATATATATATACATGAAACGCTAAAGCTACCATTAAAAACAAATCTCAAAAAATATAGTGAAAGAATCATTAATAAAATTAAAATACTACATTAGAAAATATTCACTCAGTGAAAAAGAAAACAGTAAAGAAGGAATAGAGCAATAAAAAGATGAGACAGGGAAAACAAGAAGTGAAGACATGCCATGAACTGTGCCCATAGAAGATGGCAAATTTAATCAATAAATGTTGTGTGTTCCAACTGCTCCACCGACCATCCATTCCTCTGTCTCTCTCCCTCTCCTTGGGCTTCCCTATTCATGAGACACAATATGGAAATTAGGCCAATTAATAACCCAGTAATGGCCTTTAAGTTTTCAAGTGAAAGGAAGAGTCACATATCTCTAACTTTAAATCAAAAGCTAGAAATGATTCAGCTTAGTAAGGAAGGCATGTCAAAGCCAAGATGGCCCAGAAGCTAGGCCTCTCAAGCCAAACAGCCAAGTTCTGAAAGTGAAGGAGCAGTTCTTGTAGGAAATGAAAAGTGCTACTCCAGTTAGCACATGAATAAGAAAGTGAAACAGCCTGATTGCAATAGGAAGAAAGTTTTAGTGGTCTAGATAGAACATCAAATCAGCCACAACACTCCTTTAAGCTAAGGCCTAATCCAGAGCAAGGCCTTAACTCTTTCCAATTGTATGAAGGCTGAGAGAAGTGAGGAAGCTGTAAAAGAAAAGTCTAAACCTAGCAGAGGTTGGTTCCTGAGATTTAAGGACAGAAGCCATCTCCCTAGCACAGAAGTGCAAGGTAGTAGAAGTAATCCAATTGCTCATCAATGGATGAATAAATAAGCAAACTGTGGTGTATCCATACAATGGAATATTATTTGGCCAAAGAAAGAAATGAAGTACTGAAGTACATGTGACATGTGGAAGAACCTTGAAAACATTATTATAAGTGAGAGAAGCCAGTCACAAAACCAGTTCCTACATGATTCCATCCATAGGCAAATCCAGGGTAGGGAATTTACAGAGACAGGAAGTAGATAAGTGGTTCCTTCGGGTGGTGGTGGGGGGTAATAGCTAAAGGTACAGAGCTTATTATGAGGTGCTGACAATGTTCTAAAATGGACTGGTGATGACCGCACGTATCTGTGAATATCCTGCCACCGAACTGTATGTGACTATAGCTCAACAAAGCTGTTTAAAAAATAGAAAGCATCCTTTACTAGTACTAGAGACTGATGAAGGGTGTTAGCCACAAGATACAACAAAGTGGTTTGAAGAAAGAGGTGACCTACAGCTTGTGAAATAACCATACTACCAGGTATTCCTGGTGAAACCCAGCCAACCCTTCCAAAGCCACAGGCACGAACTCTGGAGGCATCAGGGACTCTCAGAGATGCACCTGGCCCTGCCAGCTCCACTGAGAGATGGGCGGGTGTGGTGGGGGTTTATCTTGGACACCGATTTGCCAGGGAGAGGTGGCCTGCTCCCACATCAGGCTGATTCTTGGCCACCCTTCCAAACGTGGAGAAGAAATTCTAGTGAGGGGGAGGAGCTCCCTGCCAGGACTACTGACAGCTCCCCACAAGCCTCTAGGCGCTGACTCATGGCATTCATCACAAGAAAGCCTTGCCTTCCTCATCCTCCTTCAGCTGTGTTTGAAGGATGTTAACAGGAACCCATAACAATCTCTGAAAGAACGTCACTTCCAGTGCTACTTAACAACACACCACTGCTGGGGGAAGACTGCTGTCCACACAGACGAGCAAATAAAGAAATTTCACCTATTAACAAAAAGCCTCAAAAGAGGCCATGTGTGGTGGCTCACGCCTGTAATTCCAGCACTTTGGGAAACTGAGGCAGACAGATCACCTGAGGTCAGGAGTTTGAGACCAGCCTGGCCAACATGGCAAAACCCTGTCTCTACTAAAAATACAACAATTAGCTGGGCATGGTGGTGGGGACCTGTAACCCCAGCTACTTGGGGGCTGAGGCAGGAGAATTGCTTGAACCCAGGAAGCGGAGGTTGCAGTGAGCCGAGATCGATCGCACCACTGCACTGCAGCCTGGGCGACAGAGCGAGACCCCATTGAAAAACAAACAGGCCAGGCATGGTGGCTCATGCCTGTAATCCCAGCACTTTGGGAGGCCAAGACAGGCGGATCACGAGGTCAGGAGATCGAGACCTCCCTGGCTATCACAGTGAAACCCTGTCTCTACTAAAAAATAGAAAAAATTAGCCAGGCGTGGTGGCGGGTGCCTGTAGTCCCAGCTACTTGGGAGGCTGAGGCAGGAGAATGGCGTGAACCCAGGAGGTGGAGTTTGCAGTGAGCCGAGATCGCACCACTGCACTCCAGCTTGGGTGACAGAGCGAGACTCCGTCTCAAAAAATAAGTAAATAAATAAAATAAAGTAAATAAAAAACAAACAAACAAACAGAAAACCTTGAAAGAAGAGCAGATGAATTTGGAAATGAACTGAAATTTGGAAATAACAAGAAAATTTTACAAAAATCCCAATTTTCTGTTCTTAATGGCTTCAAAAGGACATTGGAAAGATTGTTGCAGATTAAAAACATGATCACTGAATCACAAACTGCCAGTGAAGGCAGTGAACACAGGTGAGAAAAAAACAAAACAAAACAAAACAGGAAAACAAAGCAGAAGATGAAACAGAAATTCTCCCAGAACTGGGCAGAAAATGGATCAAATTTGAATGAGAATTCAAATGAGAATGATGACAGGTTCCAGGGATAGAAACTAGAAATATAATCTCTACAAAGTAGAAATTCTACAAAGTCAGGAACAGATCAGTTGGAAGTGGAAGCAGTAATTAAGAAAAGAAAAGAAAGCTTTCCTAAGCTAAACTCCAGGATAGTCCAGGCTAGTCTCTCCCATTATCCTTACAAAATAGGAAAACAGGAGCTTTCACTCCTTTTTTGAAGAAAAAGGAATCTGATTGCTTTCTTGCAGAATTTCTGAGAAAAAAAGAAAAAAGGAACCTGACATATAGGGAAATGGAGGGATGTGCCCAATTTCTCACCCTAAGGTGAAGTGTGGCTAGAGCCCTGACCTCTGACTTCCAGAGCAGTGCCCTTGGTATGCATACATGCTGGATGTCACTGGTGGCATGAAGGTTTTAAAATTTCCTCTGCAATGAACTCATCTGCCAATTATTTCAAGTGACACTGAAATAATAGGAAAATATGATTATGAAGCTCTGAATTGTAAGGAGGTACTGACTTGAAAGGCCAAAATCAGCTTTGAGGATTCTCTCTGGAAAGATTCCTCTCCCTGGTTACTGTCCCTTCCACAAGACTCTAAATAACTCTATGACTTAATGAAGGGCTCATGCAAGAAATTGGGAAAGTTTCTTCAACACTTGTCAAACACCTTTTCATAACTTTGCTTGTGAGTTTAAGATCACAACTTTATGTGGGAAAGAATAAAACTCCACTTCACGGTGCAGCCTAAATACATCCATCTGCTGATGGACAACCACCACATCCACCAGCTAATCTGAGCAGCCAGCTCCCTCAGGACCAGCACCTCGAATGTGCTGAGTCAGATTCAGAGCTCAACTCAGAGTCTGCATCAGAGCTGATTCCTTAGCAAGGCACATGCCAAACTCCAGCATTCAGGGCCAACCATCATCCACCGTCATCCTCTGCCTCACCACACTGGCTTTCTATGGGTCTTCGGCACCGACAGGACCTGACTACCAACAGCCTCCACTGCCAGCCCGCTCCTCCCAAGCCTGGACAAAGCACGCATTTGACAGGTGTGGCTGTTTTGTTTTTCTAACTCTTAGGGCTTTACCCTTGTTCATCTTTCTTCAACACCAGATTTGGCCCCTCCCTCCAGCAGCCATGAGTTTTTAGACTGTAAGGTCACCACCTAACACAATCTGCACCTGCTCAAGACCTGAGACCCCACATCTGTCCTTCCACCAGAAGACAGATGTGCCTTGAGCCTCACTTAGCGTGTCCAGCCCTGCTGGGTTGGGTGTGAGGAAGGTGGTTGTTCTACATAAAGAGGCCCCACCCTGGCTCTCACCTGCGGCCCAATTCCCTTCTAACACAGAAAGCCAGGCCTTTTATGGACAGATATGTGATGTGATGCTATTTGCTATAGTTTGGAGAAAGGACTCATACAGGCTGCCATAAAACTCAAGGAAGAGGCCATTATTCCTCAGAACGGAAAACACCCAAGTTCCATCAGCTGATTAGAGACAGCTCCCTACATGATTCTGTCTCCTTGAAGTTATACATCCTACTACGAGACGAAGGGACAGTCAGTAGTTCTGCTCAAAATTAACTAATGGAGCCAAGCTGGGGGACTCTAGGAATTCCTTTTTTTATTTTTTCTTGAGACGGAGTATCACTCTGTCGCCCAGGGTGGAATGCAGTGGCATAATCTCAGCTCACTACAACCTCCGCCTCTCAGATTCAAGTGATTCTCCTGCCTCCTCCCTCTGAGTAGCTGAGATTACAGGCATGCACCACCATATGGAGATAATTTTTTTTTTTTTTTTGAGACGGAGTTTTGCTCTTGTTGCCCAGGCTGGAGTGCAATGGCGTGATCTTGGCTCACCGCAACCTCTGACTCCCAGGTTCAAGCAATTCTCCTGCCTCAGCCTCCCGAGTAGCTGAGATTACAGGCATGTGCCACCATGCCCAGCTAATTTTATATTTTTAGTAGAGATGGGGTTTCTCCATGCTGGTCAGGCTGGTCTCGAACTCCCGACCTCATATGATCCGCCCACCTTGGCCTCCCAAAGTGCTGGGATTATAGCATGAGCCACCACACCTGGCCTGTATTTTTAGTAGAGATGGGGTTTCACCATGTTGCCCAGGCTGGTCTTGAGCTCCTGACCTCAAGTGATCCGCCTGCTTCAGCCTCTCAAAGTGCTGGGATTACAGGCATGAGCCACTGTGCCCAGCCAATAATTCCCTTTCTTTGGGTAGTAGGCACTCCTCCCTAACTGAAGGAAGAGGACAATTGTTTATCTCTCTCACCTTCAAGCTACTTCTACCAGGCAAGTGGATACAGCTGCCAACAGCACTAGCTTCTTGTCCTTCATGCCAGGATCCAGAGTACATAGCAAAAGAGAGAGGCGCGTAACTCACCAGTGCCTGGTGTGTGCTCTGGCCAGCCCATGTGGTTCAGTCCCGTTGGAGCACTCTGGGAGAGTGGATGGCTTCTTCTAGGGAGATTCAAAGACTCTGGAGAGGTAATGATCGTCTTTCTCCAGCACTGGAAGAGGAGGAAAGAGACAGAGGGCAAATGAAGAAAAGAAATGACAGGCTGTCATTGCCACCCTGCAGTCTTTCTAATTGCTGAGGACTTTTCCTTGTGAACAGAGCACACAACCAAAATATGCACAGCTCCAGGGGATGCCTTTCACATCAAAACTCACAAGAGAAACTCCACCTGGAGTCTGCAGTGGGCAACCTATCTGGCCACATGGATAGGCTGTCATTCCATGGATGAAGTCAGGACTGTGGAGAAGGTCTTCAGACTCCCAACTCTCCCCAAGCTGGTGAGCCACACAGCCTGATATCTCCCCAAAAGCAAGACTATTAGTTTTAGCTAAGGCATAGTCTTTTTGGAATGCTTCATTAAAATACAACTCACAAAATCCGTGACATCTCCTAATTATGAAGCAGACACTGCCCTTCAGACAGTAAGGACCACTGTTGGCTGTGGCTTTGGGATGACCAGGGATATAAGCCTTTTCTGTATCATCCCATTGTCCAGAGATAAACCTGGCCCCTCTTGATTTTTTTCTACCTTATGAAGTTATTGTATTAACTTAAAAATTGTGGTATGTATTCAAATAAATGCTTGTTCCCTTACTTTTTGCTTTTGTATTCCTCATACTATTAAGCAAACAGTGCTTAGAAAATTCTTTTAGTGATTTCCAGAAACATCAATATACAAACAATGATAAAGACGGAGTTGCACACTTCACCCCATCCATTTGAACACAACTAAAAACCTTGGGGAGAGTGTATAGATCAGCCGTTTGAGGACTCTAGAGGGAAACAGCAGCAGGTAGACTGGGGAAGGAAACCAGAATTCGAAGTAACACTGATCCTGTGGTGAGTTTCTTGTTTTGTTGTTCCTGTGGTGTGCCCTGGTCTGAACTCAATACCAGCTTGAAACTGGGCATGGACATAAAGGACTCCAAAAGAAGCCCTCTCAGATCTGAAGAGAGGGAAAAGGGTCCTTAAGGGTATGAGGGAATGAGAGATGTGTATTTGAGTGATGATTTCTCCCACCCTATTCCCCTAGGCAACCTCATTATGGTAATGGCAGTGGTGGTCGTGCAGACATCTAAAATTCTGAGGGACAGGAATCCTCTCTGACCAGAGGAACTGTGGTCCCAAGGGCATGGGAGAGAATCCTTGTTTCTTTTTTCTATCTCTGTCTCCCTGCCACTTGGTTTCAGAGGCAGACACAGTTGCAGGAAGTGTATGGCAGAGGGAAAATGAAAGCCCCAGCTTTCCATCAAGAAAACTAGGAAAGGAGGGCTCCTAGACATCAGGAAGTGCCTAGGAGAATGCCAAGAGGAGGGGTCTCAAGCAGAAGATCCCATAATGCTGTGTATGAGTTCCCGGACTTACCCCCAAGCTGTATGAGTGGATCTGACCCTGAACAGCATATAAGAGTCTTTTGGGAACTGAACCATGGGGTAGAACATATTTCAGGTCCCACAGGGGCCACTGGGTGATCCACATTATCCAAGTGGCACTGCAAACATCTTAAAACCTGAACTGACAAACTGACATAAGAAACAGCCCCTGAAGGCCAGTAAGAACTTGCAGCCTGAACTTAACTGGGTCAACTGCTTAAAAAACTTAATAATCATTATTATCCATAGGAACTAAACAAGGCCCAGAGTCTCATAACATAACATTTAAGATGCCCAGAATACAATCGAAAATTACCTGACACACAAAGAACTATGAGATCTCAATAACTTTTAAGGGAAAAGATAGTCAACAATGGCAACACCAAGATGACACAGTTGTTGGAATTATCAGAAAAAGACTTTAAAGCAGCTCTTATATCACCATGCTCTAAGAAGTAAGGGTGAACACTTTTGACATAAATGAAAAATAATAGCAGATAAATAGATAAAAAATAAAGCGGAGATGTTAGTAATGAAAAATATAAAATAACTAAAATAAAATCCAGTGGCAGAGTACAATTATAAAATGAGATGAAAAAGGAAAGAATCAGTAAGCATGTAAATAGCTCAACAGAAATTATCCAATTGAAGAACAGAGAGAAAAGGTTAGGGGGAAAAAATCCCAATAGAACTTCAGGGACCTGTGTGACAACAACAAAGGTCTAACACTCTGTCATCAGAGTTCCAGAAGGAGAAGGGAGTGCAGTGCAGAACAATATCAAGAATAATTTCTGAAAACATCCCAAATATGATTCAAAACATTAACTTACAGACACAAGAGCCCAGCAAACTGCAAGCTGAAAAATCCAAGGAAATCAATGCCCAGAGACATCATATACTGCTGAAAATTAGAGACAATGAAAAAAATCTTAAAGCAGCCAGAAACCACAACAGATCACACAGAGGGGAACATTCATTTGCATGAATGCAGATTTTTCATGGAGGCCAGAAAGAAGTGGAATAATATTTGCAAAGTGCTAAATCACTGTCAACCCAAAAATCTATATCCAGCAAAAGTATGTTCAGGAATGAAGGTAAAATAAGAACATTATCACATGGAGAAAAACTAAGAGAAGTCATAGCCAGTATACCTATTCTAAAGCAATGTTAAAGGAAGATCTTTATACAAAAGGAAAATGATACCAGAGGGAAACTTTGAACTTCAGAAATGAAGGAAGAGCAACAGAAATAATAAATAGCTGGGTAAATATAACACACCATTTTTCTCCTCTTAAGTTTTAAAAAATATTTGACAGTTAAACACAAAATTATAATATTATCTAATGCAGTTTTCAATGTATGCAGATTTAATATACATGACAACAACAACATAAAGGAGGAGGTTAAAGGAACCTATGGGATGGAAGATGTCTACATTCCTTCCACTCCAAGTGGGAAAATACTAATTCTAACTAGACGGAAATGTTAAGAATGTATGTTAATTCCTAGAGTTACTAAAAAAACCTATACAAAGAAATATATTTAAAAGCTCAATAACTAAGTTAAAATGGAGAACTAAAAAATACCCAAATAATCCAAAAGGAAACAGAGCAATGCAAATCAGAGAACAGAAAATGAATGATAACATGGTAAACCTAAATCCAAACCATCAATAAATACATTAAGTTTGAATACTCAAAGCACATAATCAGAAAAACAAATATTAAAATAATTAAGGAAAGAACATCTAACAATATGCTATCTACAAGAAACCTACTTTCAAAATAATGATAAAGGCAGGTAGAAAGTAAAAGGGTGAAAAACGATACCACACAAGTACTAATCAAAAAGAAAATGTGAATGGCTATATTAATATCAGACAAAACCAATTTCAGAGCAAGGAAAATTACCAAGGACACAGAAGAACATAACATCATAAGAGTGAATTCACCAAAAAGACATATAATCCTAGATGTCCATGCATCTAACCACAGACATTCAAAATATATGAAGCAAAAATTTAAAGGAAAAATGGAAAATTTGCAATGATTCATTTCTGATTGGAAACTTCAGCACTTTTATCACAGTAATCAATAGAATAGACAAAAACAAGGTAATAAACAAAAACAAGGTAATAGACAAAGTGAGCAACACCATCAACCAACTGGAACTAATTGACATTTGTAGAATAGCCATCCAACAATAGCAGAATACCCATAATTTTCAAGTGCACATGGAACATTCACCAAGAGAGGCTATATCCTTGGTGATAATCATAATAATGAAATTTAAAAAAAGTTTGAAAGTATGAAATCATACAAAGTATGTTTCTCTATCACAATGGAATTAAACTATAAATCAGTAATAGAAAGGTAATTCTATTATTTTTCTTAAAAACGAAATCCTAATTTAGAAATTAACACACTTCCAAAATAAAAACTGCACCGTAGTTCCAGTGACTGCTTTGAAAACAGTGACCTAGTGCTCTGATTCACTCAACGTATGTGTTATTATTCCTGCTGTTCTAACCCTTGTTTGTTATACCATATTATTACTTGCTTCTTTTCATACTTTTTTCGGAATTATACCTGCAGTTGATCTTTTTGTGTTTACATAAAAATATGGTTTATGTATATCTGAGTAGTTGAAACTAGTAGAAACTACCAAACCAGCCAGGCGTGGTGGCTCATGCCTGTAATCCCAGCACTTTGGGAGGCTGAGGTGGGTGGATCACGAGGTCAGGAGATCGAGACCATCCTGGCTAACACGGTGAAACCCTGTCTCTACTAAAAATACAAAAAATTAGCCGGGCGTGGTGGCGGGTTCCTGTAGTCCCAGCTACTCAGGAGGCTGAGGCAGGAGAATGGCATGAACCCGGGAGGAGGAGGTTGCAATGAGCTGGTATCACGCCACTGCACTCCAGCCTGGGTGACAAAGCAAGACTCCGTCTCAAAAAAAAAAAAAAAAGAAAAAAGAAAAAAAAAACTACCAAACCATATTTGACTCAACTAGTCAAATATACTCAACTAGTATATAATCTCTATTTTCTATTAAATTATCAGGAATTATCTCTAGGCCTCCAAACCTTTTACAATCAAAGAATCTTAGGCTTGGAATCCTCTCAAAATCTACTTTAATCCTGCTTAAAGGGAAACTGGACCCTGTACACGTATTCATGCAGGCCACATCACATTTTATTTTTTTAAATAGTCACTTAAGCTTGTGACTACAGTTGACTCTTGAACAACATGGGTTTGAACTGCATGGGTTTACTTATACATGGATTTTCTTCCACTTCTGCCACTTCTGAGACAAGACCAACTGCTCCTCTCCTTCCTCCTCCTTAGCCTATGGAATGTGAAGATGATGAGGATGAAGACCTTTATGACAACCCGCTTCCAGTGAGTAAACAGTAAATATATTTTCTCTTCCCTCTGATTTTCTTAACATTTTCTCTTTCTCTAGCTTACTTTATTGCAACAATACTATATATACTACTTATAATATCTTACAACATACAAAATAAGTGTTAGACTGTTTATATTATCAACAAGGCTTCTGGTCAACAGTAGGCTATTAATAGTTAAATTTTTCAGGAGACAAAAATTATACATGGAGCTGAGTATGGTGGCTCACACCTGTAATCCTAGAACTTTTGGAGGCCGAGGTGGGCAGATCACCTGAGCTCAGGAGTTTGAGACCAGCCTGGCGAACATGGTAAAATCCTGTCTCTACTAAAAATACAAAAATTAGCCAGGCGTGGTGGCATGCACCTGTAATCCTAGCTACTCGGGAGGCTGAGGCAGAATTGCTTGAACCCAGGAGGTGGAGGTTGAAGTGAGCTGAGATCATGCCACTGCACTCCAGCCTGGGGAACAGAGCAAGACTCCATCTCAAAAAAAAAGAAAAAAATTATAAATGGATTTTCGGCTGTGTGGGTGGTTGGTACCCCTAACCCCTGCATGGTTTAAGGGCCAACTGAATATCCGTTTGACAAAACGCTTTCTCAGGTCATTTCTCATATGGGTTACTTAAACATTCTCTAAGTCTTCCCTTCTTGTTCTACAGCAAATTTATCATGCCATTTTTATGTTAAAAATCATAAAAGGCTGCCTGCTGCTTATAGAATAAAGTAAAGATCGATTGGCATGGAGCCCAGAGTTCCTCCAATACTGTTTTCTGACTACTGTAACAACTCTTGCCATCCATCTCTCTACCACCAGGCACCTGCTCACTACTTCCCTGATACTCCATGAATTTTCATACTACCGTCTGAGGTCAGGAGATCGAGACCATCCTGGCTAACATGGTGAAATCCCGTCTCTACTAAAAATACAAAAAATTAGTCGGGCATGGTGGCAGGCACCTGTAGTCCCAGCTATTCGGGAGGCTGAGGCAGGAGAATGTCGTGAACCTGGAAGGCAGAGGTTGCAGTGATGTTGCTATCCCCTCTATTTGAACTACGCTTCCCTGCTGAAACTTTATCCATTCTTAGGGAAGTGTCTCCTTTTATGCAAAATATTTCCTTATGTTCCATCTACACAGAATTACCCACCTCCTCCTCTCTGTTAACAGTATTTTGTTGATATCACTGTAGCACCTGTATTGTTGTATAATTACTATACAAATCTTAGTACCTGGAAGTGGGATACAGCTATAACAAACACCTACAAATTTGGAAGTGACTTTGGAATTGGGCAGTAGGCAGAGGCTGGAAGAAAAGAAATAAAAAGAATACACACTAGAAAGGAAGAAATACCCCCTGCCCCCCATTTTAAGGTGATATGGTTGCTTACATAGATAGTTTCCAGTAATCTATAAAAAACAACTACATTTGAACTAACAAATGAATTCAGCAGAGTCACAGGATACAATATCAACACATAAAAATCAATCGCATTTCCATATACTAGAAATCAACTTGTGGAAAATGAAATTTAAAACACAATATTTGTAATAGTTCCTAGGAAAATTAAATACAAAAGGATACATTTTAAAAATGCAGAGGATCTGTATGCAGAAAATTACAAAATTCTGACAAAAGAAGTTAAAGAAAACCTAAATAAATGAAAAGATACACCTGTATTCTTGTGTTGGGAGACAAAACATAATGAAGATGACTGTTTCCCATAAATTAATTTATAGGTTTTCTGCAGTCTCATCAGATTCTCAGCAACGCATTTGTAGACAAGACAAACTTATTTTCATATTTATTATTGGAAGGAACTAGCCATGGAACATGTAAAACAATGTTGAAAAAAAAGAAATATAGTGGAAGGACTCCATCTAATCAACATGAAGGCTCAGTACATAGCTTTGAAGATCAAGACAGTGTGGCACTGGTGGAAGCATAGACACATGGATTGACAGTACCAAACAGAGAGCCTAGAAACAGGCATAAGTATATCCAACTGATTTCTGGCAAAGGTGCAAAAGTGATTCAGTGAGGAATAATAACTCTTTTCAACAAGTGGTCCAACAGTATCCACAGGCAAAAAAAGAAAAAAAGAAAAGAAGAAAAGAAACTTCACCTAAAGCCCACAACTTATGCAGCCATAAGAAAGAATGAGATAATTTCCTTTTGCAGCAACATGGTTGCAACTGGAGGCCATTATCCTAGGGAAACTGACACAGGAACAGACAACCAAATACCACATGTTCTCACTCATAAGTGGGAGCTAAACATTGAGTACATATGGACACAAAGAAGACAACAACAGATTCTGAGGCCTACTTGAGGGTGGAGGGCAGGAGAGGGTGAGGACTGAAAAACTACCCATCCAGTACTATACTTATTACCTTGGTGACAAAATAATCTGTACACCAAACCCTTGCAACACGCAATTTACCTATATAACAAACCTGCCCATGTACCCCTGAACCTAAAATGAAAGTCAAAAAATTAACTGGAAATCAATCACAAACTTAAATGTGAAAAGTACAATGATGAAACTTTAGAAAAAACAGAAGAAAATCTTTGAGACTTAGGGGTCACTGAAGAGTTTTTAGACATGATGCCAAAAGCACATCCATAAACGAAAAAAATTGATTAAGTAGACTTCAACAACATTTAAAAATTTGTTCTGTGAAGACCCTGGTAAGAAGATGAAAAAACAAGCTACAGACTAGGTGATAATGTTTGTAAACCACAAATTCAACAAAGGACTAATATCTGGAATATGAATATATATAATACACAGACACATATACACTCTGTCTCTCAAAGACCAACATTAAAAAAATGCCTTGCCTTACCTCTCAATTGTTTGAGGGGAGAAAATGAAAAGGCTGTCCAGTTAGAAAGTGGATAAGAGAATAGAAAAGACATTTCACCTAAACTGTTGTACCAATGGCAAATATGCACACGAAAATATTTTCTACATTATTGCGCCTTAGAACCCAACCATTTCCAAAATGAGTTATCACTACACCACTATTACTATTATGGTAAAAATTTAAAAGTAGCAAAAAAACAAATGCTGATAAGAATGCTGAGAAACTGGATCATGCAAACATTACTGGTGGGAATGTAAAATGGTACAGCCCTCTCGAAAATAATGTGGAAGATTCTTATCAAACTAAACAGACAACTATCATATGACCCAACAATTGTACTCTTGGGCATTTACCCTAGAGAAATGAAAACATATGTTATTAAACATATTATTTATAATAGCCCAAACCTGGAAACAATCTAGATGTCTTCGAATAGGTGAATGATTAAACAAGTTGTTGTACATCCAGGCCACGGAATACTGTCAGCAACATACATGCAGCCACTTTCTTGCCACATTATAATATTCAAGATGCCCAGTTTTCAACAAAAAATTATGATACAAAGGCTGGGTGCAGTGGCTTATGCCTGTAATCCCAGCACTTTGGGAGGCCGAGGTGGACAGATCACGAGGTCAGGAGATCAAGACCATCCTGGCTAACACGGTGAAACCCCATCTCTACTAAAAATACAAAAAATTAGCCGGGCATGGTGGCGAGTGCCTATAGTCCCAGCAACTTGTGAGGCTGAGGCAGGAGAATGGTGTGAATCCAGGAGGCAGAGCTTGCAGTGAGCTGAGATCGCACCACTGCACTCCCGTCTGGGTGACAGAGCGACACTCTGTCTCAAAAAAAAAAAAAAAAAATTATGATACAAAGACACAAGAAAGTATGGCCCACTCAGGGAAAGAAAAGAAATGAACAAGAACAATCCCTGAGAAAGCACAGGGTCTTCTTACTAGACAAAGACTCTAATCAACTGTTTTAAATATGCTTAAAGAGCTAAGTGAAACAAAAACCACTAAAGGAACCAAAAGAATGATGTCTCATCAAATGGAATACCAATAAAGAGAAAGTATTAAAAAAACAGGTAAAAGTTCTGGAGTTGAAAAGTACAATAACTAAAATTCAATGTAACATGTCTGAGTAGGCAGAAAAAAGAATCAGTGGATTTGAAGACGGCCGATTGAGATTTTCCAATATGAAGGAAAGAAGCATGGAGAAAATTAACAGAACCTGAGAAGCATGAAGAAAATTAACAGAACCTAGGGCACCATCAAGCACACCAACATACCTATAATGGAATCTCAAAAGAAAGAGAGAAAGCCCAGACACAGTGGCTCACACCTGTAATCCCAGCACTTTGGGAGGCCGAGGGGGGAAGATCACCTGAGGTCAGAAGTTCAAGACAAGCCTGACCAACATGGAGAAACCCCATCTCTACTAAAAATAGAAAAAAAATTAGCCAGGCCTGGTGGTGCATGCCTGTAATCCCAGCTACTTGGGAGGCTGAGGCAGGAGAATTGCTTGAACTTAGGAGGTGGTGGTTGCGGTAAGCCAAGATTGCACCATCGTGCTCCAGCCTGGGCAACAAGAGTGAAATTCCATCTCAAAAAAAAAAAAAAAAAAAAGAAAAAAGAAAAAAAAAAAGAAAGAAAGAGAGAAAATGATCAGAAAGACTTTTTGAAGAAATAATTGTGGAAAATTCCTAAATTTGGTAAAGTACATGAATCTACACATCCAAGAAGCTCAGTGAACTCAATGATGGATAAACATAAAGACTTACACTGAGACACATTGGAACAAAATAGCTGAAAGCCAAAGACAAAAAGTGAATCTTGAAATCAGCAATAGAGAAGTAATTCACCATGTACAAGGGATTCTGAATAAGATTAACAGCTGATTTCTCCTCAGAAACCAAGGAGGCCAGAGGCAGTGGGATGACACATATAAAAAGAGGGAAAGAAAAAAAAGGTTCAGCAGAAGTTATATATCTGGGAAAACTGTACTTCAAAAATGAATGGAAAAATTATCCCATGCAACTAATAACCAAAAGAGAGCTGGAATGTCTATACCAGCACCAGACAAAATAGATTTTAAGTTGAAAACTGCTACAAAGAAAAAGAAATACATTATAGATTGATTAAAAAGTCAGTTCATCAAGAAGATATAACAATTACAAACATATGTACCTACAAACTGAGCAACAAAAATCGACAGAAATCATGTGAGAAATAGTTCTGCAATAATAGTTGGAGACTTCAACACCCTTCCAATAATAAATGGACATAAGGTCAGTGAGGAAATAGAGGTCTTGAATAATACTATAAACCAATTAAAACTAACAGACATATACAGAACACTAAACCAAACAACAACAGAATACACATTCTTCTCCAGTACACATGGAACATTCTCCAGAAAAGACCATAAGTCTTTTACAGAAAACAAGTTTCAGTAGATTTTTTTTTTTTGAGGTGGAGTTTCACTCTTGTTGCCCAGGCTGGAATGCAATGGCATGATCTTGGCTCACTGCAACCTCTGCCTCCCGGTTTCAAGCAATTCTCCTGCCTTAGCCTCCCGAGTAGCTGGGATTATAGGCATGCACCACCACGCCCAGCTGATTTTGTATTTTAGTAGAGACTGGGTTTCACCAGGTTGGTCAGGCTGGTCTCGAACTCCTGACCTCAAGTGATCTACCTGCCTTAGCCTCCCAAAGTGCTGGGATTACGTGCATGGCCACCATGCCTGGCCAGTAAATTTTAAAAGACTGAATTCATATGAAGTATCTTTTCTGATTGCAATGTAATGACACTAGATGTCAATAGGAGAATGGAAAATTCACAAATATGTGGAAATTAATACAATATTAAACAGCCAGTGAGTCAAAGAAGAAATCATAAGATTTCACAAAAAAGAAAAGAAGAAATCACAAAATTAGAAAATACTGTGAGATGAATGAAAACAAAAACACAACCTATCAATGCTTATGGATGCAGTGAACGCTATGCTGAGAGGGAACTTTCTAGTTGTAAAAGCCTAAATTAAAAAAGAATTTCTCAAATCAATAGTCTAATTTTACATTTTTAGTCTAATTTAACAAGAAAAAGAAGCACAAACTAACCCCAAAGCTAATAGATGGAAGAAAATAATAAAGATGAAAGTAGAGACACATTAAATATAGTAATAGAAAAACAACAGAGGCCAGGTGCAGTGGCTCATGCCTGTAATCCCAGCACTTTGGGAGGCTGAGGTGGGCAAACCACTTGAGCCCAGGAGTTGGAGACCAGCCTGGGCAACATGGTGAAACCCTGTCTCTACCAAAAATACCAAATACCAGTCCCATAACTCAGTCTCTAAATAAATAAATAAATGAATAAATAGATAAAAAATTAAAAATGTGATAAAAATAAGAAAAATAATAGAGAAAATCAAGACAACCAAAAACAGATTCTATGAAAAGACTAATAAAATTGATAAGCATTTAGCTACACTGAGGAAAAAAAGAGAGAAAATACAAATTACTAAAATTAGAAATGAGAGTGGAGGCATTACTACTGATGTTACAGAAATTTAAAAGGATTATAAGAAAACACTATGGACAACTGTATATCAACAGATTAGATAATGTAGATAAAATGGAGAAATTCTTAAGAAAAACACAAGCCAAATGACTCAATAAGAAATACAAACTTTGGCCGGGTACAGTGGCTCATGCCTGTTATCCCAGCACTTTGGGAGGCTGAGGCGGGCAGATCACTTGAAGTCAAGAGTTCGAGACCAGCCTGGCCAACATGGTGAAACCCTGTCTCTATCAAAAAATACAAAAATTAACCGTGCATGGCAGTGCATGCCTGGAGTCCCAGGTACTCAGGAGGCTGAAGCAGGAGAATCACCTGAACCCAGGAGGTGGAGGTTGCAGTGAGTCAAGATCATGCTGCTGCACTCTAGCCTGTGTAACAGAGTGAGACTCCATCTCAAAACAAAACAAAACAAGAAGAAATATAAACTCTTAACAGGTCTATGACAAGTAAAGAATTGTTTTTTCACCAACCTGACGCTAAAAGAAAAGAAAAAAGAATTGAATCAGTAATCAGAAACCCCACAACAAAGAAAAGCCCAGGACCAGAAAGCTTCACTGGTGAACTATACAAGATATTTAAAGAAGAATCTTTCTCAAATGCTTTCAAAAAATAGAAGAGGAGAGAGCACTTCCTAACTCATTCTATAAGACCAGAATCACTCTGATACCAAAGCCAGAGAAAAACATCACAAGAAAAGAAAACTGCAGATGAATACATATTCAATGTAATATACCACATTAATAGGTCAAAGAAAACATGTATGATTATCTCAGTTGATGCAGAAAAACCGTCATCAAAATTGATCATGCACTTAAAAAACCCAGCACCCTTTCATGATAAAAACACTAGAAATAGAAACGAACTTCCTTAACATGATAAAACGGCATTTGTGAAAAACACACAGCTAACATCATACACAATAGTGAAAGGCTGAAAGCTTTAATCCTAAAACCAAGAAGACAAGGACACCCCATTTCACCACTTCTGCTCAACATTGTTATGTAAATTCTACCCAGAGCAAGTAAGGGATAAAAGAGAAATCAAAGGCATCTAAACTGGAATGGAAGAAGTAAAATAATCTATTTTTATAAATGATGAAATCTTATACATAGAAATTTCCAAAGAATCCACAAAAATATTATTATAGCTAATAAATGAATTCAGCGACGTTTCAGGATATAGGATCAATAAACAAAAATCAATTGTATTTTTATGCTCAAGCAATGGATAATCCCAAAATGAAGCTTTTAAAAATTTCCATTTATGATGTCATCAAAAAGAACAAAATACTTAGGAAACATTTTAACCAAGGATGTGCAAGACTTTTTACATGAAAACTACAAAACACTGCTGAAAGCAATTCAAGAACACCTCCCAAAAACGGAAAGACACCCAGTGTTCATGGATTTGAAGACTTAATATTATTAATATGGCACTACTCTCCCAAGTGATCTACAGATTGAACGCAATCCTATGGAAATCCCAAGGGCCTTTATTTTTTTGCAGAACTGGAAATTATAAGATTCATATGAAATTGCAAGGTCCAACAAAAAGCCAAAACAATTTTGAAAAAGAACAAAGAAGACTCTCACATTCCAATTTCAAAACTTATTATAAAACTATGATAATCAAAACAATGTGGTACTGACATAAAGACAGACATATAAGTTAATAGGATAGAATTGAGAGTCAAAAATACACCCACACATCTAAGGTAATTTGACTTTTTTTTTTTTTTTTGAGACAGGGTCTCACTCTGTCACCCAGGCTGGAGTGCAGTGGTGCAGTCTTGGCTCACTGTGACCTCTGCCTCCCAGGTTCAAGCGATTCTCCCACCTCAACCTCCCGAGTAGCTGGGAGTACAGGTGCGTGCCACCACACCGGCTAATTTTTGTATTTTTAGTAGAAACAGGGTTTCACCATGTTGTCCAGGCTGACGTCGAACTCCTGGCCTTAAGTGATCCACCGCCTCGGCTTCCCCAAGTGCTGGGATTACAGATGTGAGCCATTGCGCCTGGCGGGTAAGTTGGTTTTTGACAAGGATGCCAAGACCATTCAGTAAGGGACAGAATAGTCTCTTCAACACATGGTGTTTGGGTAACTACATATCCGCATGGAAAATATTAAAATTGGACCTCTATCTCATACCATACAAAAATTAAATCAAAATGGATCAAAGACCCAAATTTAAAAGCGAAAGGTATAAAACTCTTAGAAAAAAACAGAGGTAAATTTCATTACTTGGATTTGGCAATAGATTCTTAGGTATGACATCAAATGCACAAGCAACAACAAAAAAAAATAGATAAAGTAGATTTCATCAAAATTAAGTACTTATGCATCAATGGGTACCATCAAAAAAGTGAAAGGCACTCTACAGATGGGAGAAAATATTTGTAAATGACATATCTTATAATGGTCTTACATTCAGAATATGTAAAGGATTCCAGGCCAGGCGCGGTGGCTCATGCCTGTAATCCCAGCACTTTGGGAGGCCAAGGCCAGTGGATCACTTGAGGCCAGGAGTTCGAGACCAGCCTGGCCAACATGGTGAAACTCCGTCTTTACTAAAAATACAAAAATTAGGTGGGCATGGTGGCAGGCACCTGTAATCCCAGCTACTCAGAAATGGATGAAGAGCTACTCAGGAATGGATGTATGGATGAACAAAGTGAGACAAGTACTGTATAATCACATAACGAAATGTTACTTAGCCATACAAAGAAATGAAGTATTGATATGTGCTATGACATGGATGAAACATGACGCTAAGTGAAAAACGCCAGTCACAAAAGGTCACGTATTATGTAATTACATTTATATGAAAAATCCAGAATAGGAAGACCCATAGAGACAGGAAGCAGATGAGTATTTCCAGGGTCTGGGGAGGGGAAATGGGGAATAGGGTTTCCTTTAGGGGTGATGAAAATGCCTTGGAGCTGGACAGAGGTGGTGGTCGCAAAATATAGTGAATGAATATACTAAATGCCAATGAATTCTTCACTTTAACATGGTTAATTCTACATTATGTGAATTTCACCTCAGTTTTAAAAAGTGAGTCTTCAAGAATGAGGTGAGACTCAGAGATGTGTACTTCACAAACACTTGATAATAAATATTGCTATTTATAAAGGGAAAAAACAAGAAACTCTTGTCAGAGATTGGGTAAATGGCACGATGTCTACACCATTAATTTACTTTTTAGTAGGCTGTCGGTTTCATGCAAAAAATCATGTTGTCAAAGTGTCCTAGAGACAAAATTGAATGGACAACATAATGACTTTAGTTAATTTGGTTAAGATTGTCTTATTGAAATGTTCTGTGCCTCTGTGAGTGGCAGAGCCAATGCTAGGGCAGTGTCTAATCATGTCGGGCACACAGCAGGCACTCATTAAATGGCAGTCTTCTCTGCACTACTACCTTGCATGGAGCTGGCCACAGGCAGAGACATACTACAGAGAAGGAAGAGGGGGCCCTGGCTTCTGTGGCTCTGGGGAATGCGCTGCTCAGTGTCTCTCTTGCAGGCCCTCGACTGCAGTACTGAGTGTGGCCCAGGCAGCATGCTGTAATCCAAGGGGGCCCAGGGTGACAAGTTACATCTCAGGAGAGTCAGGCGAAAGCTCAGGAAGCAACAGTCAGCTGCAGAGAGAAGGGGATACCAGACCAAGTCTGAGGACTCCTGGCCAGGAGTGGCTTACCTTGACTCCGTCTTTGTGCACTGCCCCTATGTGCAGCCTCCTTTCGACGTGGGCCTGCTTCTGCAACTTCTTTCTCTGTGTCTTCTCCAGCCACAGGTCATCCACGCTGACGGGCGAGCGGTGAGGGATGCCCCTAGGCTGTGAAGGAGCCTCCCCACGCACAGTCTCTGCAGAGATGCAGAGGAGGGCCCATGTCACCATGTCAGTGGTGAAGCAGGGCTTCTGGGCAGGCTCCATGTGGAACGCCTTCTGACTGTGAGAGCAACTGGGCTTCTCACCTGCTGGTTCTTCCCAGGGCATGTGGTTCTGGAGAGCAGAGAGAACGGGTCAGGGGTCAGAGGTCAAAGGACATATCAACTGGGAACACGCTGTCCTTCCTCTGCCCAGTTCCTTTTGGGTATAACACTATGTTTTGGTTAATTTTCAAAGTACAGAGTCCAGTGAAATACTTTGTTCACAGTCATTTTGGAAAATGTGAAGATTAGGAACAAAACAAATCTTGTCTCTGTTAAAATGTCTACTTTCAAGAGTATTTTTTTAAAAATCTAGCCTTCTATTTTGATCAAAGAATTAGGCCTTGAAAGTAATTACTGAACTTGGCATGCTCATTAGAAATACTTTTGAAAGGCCAGCAACTGGGGTAAAAGTTCCCGTTTAAACAACATTCCCTTATGAACAAAACTGAAGCAGAAGCACTCTTCCAGAGCCCAGTACCTCTTCTAGCTTGACTCTGATGCTCACTGAAATGCAGGCAAGACTCCACCTCACCCACATTGCCACCACCATCCCTGGTTGCCGTTACGCACCAGGCACCTTAAGGATTTCAAAATAAAATATGTCCCCACTAGCAGAATAGTTAGGCCTGTGTTGGCATCACCAGCATCTCTGTTGTTTGGAATTTGCCACTGGGAGAAGAAACCCTTTTCTTCACACATGTTGTCCAAGCCTAACGATCCCCTATGCCCACCCCATGAACACCTACTTTGTAGCAGCAACCTCTGTGGAATGGCATCCCCAAGCACTCTGTGTGTACTGTTTGCTAAAAACTAAGGTGAAATTTCTTTTAAGTATTTCAAGTCTGCCTTAAAAATGTATCTATGCTGTTGGGAGGCCGAGGCGGGCAGATCACGAGGTCAGGAGATTGAAACTATCCTGGCTAACACAGTGAAACCTCGTCTCTACTAAAAATACAAAAAACTTAGCCAGGTGTGGTGGTGGGCGCCTGTAGTCCCAGCTACTTGGTAGGCTGAGGCAGGAGAATGGCGGGAACCCGGGAGGCAGAGCTTGCAGTGAGCCGAGATTGCGCCACAGCACTCCATCCTGGGCAACAAAGCGAGACTCGGTCTCAAAAAAAAAAATTAAAAAGTATCTATACTGGAGCACTAAGGAGGCTGGGTCTGATGAGGCAAGATTTTGCTGATACATTGCTCCTAGAAAAAAGGGTTGGCAAGAGCAGCCCTGGAGACTCACACGGCTGACTGTTCTACCCAACACTCTACTCCAGTTGTACAGGAGACTGTTTTTGCTATAATTTCTTACTGATATATCAGTTGGAGAAAAGTGGGTATGCTTACTTAATATTGGATCTTGGGTTTTGCCTCTTAAATATCTCTTGCTGAACAGAATATGATGCTTATTTTGTAGGTAAGTACATGGAAAATGAAGTTCTTATTTTAAATTAAGCTCCTCGATAGAGTTTATTTTTATGGTAGAAATTGTAGGGGGTCCTTATTCTGGAAGTGATTAGATGTACTTGGGAGATTACAGTATTTTGCATAAGAATTTTCTACAAGATTAGGATTTAATTATAGATTCTCTGCTTAATCTGAGGTATTCTAAAATTAAAAATGTATACCTATGCATATGTTTACAGTGAAAGAGAGAGAGATGGAGGAAGAGAAACTGGATGGCTGGATAATTATTACATAATGGTTTTGGGGTACAGCCTGGGAAGTAAGACTTTTTCTAGCTCTCCAGGTAATTCTAATGTGTGTCCAAGGTTGCAAACCACTGATCTAATGTGTTTATTTGAGCTCCCAAATATTGCTCTACATTTAAAAACTATTTTCAGCTAGTTCTTTCTCCCCAAGTACCTTGTGGATCAGAAACAGCTGGTTTCTTCTCCCTTAGAAACTCAGAGAACTTAAGCAACTTGCCTCAGAGCAAGTCCTTGCCCAGAGGCACCCAGCTGGATCCTCTGGGCTATGCAGCAACAGATAGACCATACTCCTGGGAATGGGTGAAAAATGGATTTCTGAGCCCTGAGGGAATGGTTGGCAATTTGTGTCTAAAATGCCCTCCAGGGAATTCTGAGGCAAAGCTAGTCTGAGAATTACTGTACTAGACAGACAGATAGATTAGAGAGAGGCAAGGTAGCTCAGGCTGTCCTGGTGGTCCTCATGTGTCCAGGGGAGGGGCCAGAAAGCAGACTTTGGGCTGGGATAATCTGAGTTTGACTAAAGGAACTTTTGTCCTTCGTTGTATTCCCAAAAGAGCAGCATTAAGAAATGATGAGACGATGGTAGATGAGAAAGTTCAAGAAAATCTGGAAAGGGTAAAGTAGATGTAGGAGGGGTAGATGGTGCTGCAGAGCACAGGAAGCTATCTAAAGAAATGCAGATGACTTGGAGTTCGCAGGGAAGGAAGCAGGCAGAGGTTCTGGTTTAAAGTTTCTAAGTGTGACCCTCAGTTAAGGTCCCAGCACAGTCAGCCACGTGACTGTGTATACTCCCCTTTCCATTTCTCCTTCCCTCAAACTGCCAGCCAAGATCAAACACGAGAAACTTACGGTCCTGAATAATTGAACAAGAATCTCCAGCTTGTGGGGACCACAGACTTAACTGGTGAAAGCAGTGGAGAGGTTTGGGATGAAAACAGCATAACAAGAAAACCTGCATGGTGAACAGGGAGCGACTCAGCACCCTGCTTCATTCTTTCCCGGTATAATCCTGTATCTTCTCAATAAGTGACTGGAGGATACCGCTCTGGAGAAACTGACCCACCTCAGAGAAGAGACCTCTAAACATTGACTTATAAAATAAGCAACTTCTCTTTTAAAATCACTTGATAGGAAAGCACACTAGCCAATTAGCTCCACACATGCCCACATAATATCTAAACAGATATTTGGTGTCTTACTCTGAAATAAATATGAAATTCACCCAAAGATTGCTAGGCATTTAGGAAAAACCTTCAACACACTAAAATGACCAAAATAAACAAATAGGGAAAAAAACTAGGAAAGAGAAAATGTAAAGGATAGAAGAAAACTTCAAAATAACTAAAATTAATAACCTGAAGAAGAAAAAAGAAGACACTGAAATCATTAAACAAGAACAGTATGCTATGAAAAAAACAAAACAGGAAACTTCCAATTCTGGACAAGATGGCATAGACACACTTCCTGTTTGTTTCACTAAGCACAGCTAAAAACCTAAGACATTATGTATAAAACAAAGATATGAAAACAAAGACATCTGAATGGTGGAGAGAAGAAAGTAGACCAGCTAGGGATCATAAAATACAAGGAACAACACACCAGGGAGTTCCCTAGGTTTTCTTTTGCCGCATGTATACCACTCATACATGCTTCCTATATGGATGCTGAACAGTCTTGCTGGAGCTGTCACTAGGTCCAGACAGAAAAGCTCCAACAGAAATCTGCATTCTCTAGCTAAAGGACCAGCCTAGCAAGACAGAAAACTTTTAGACAAATGCTCTACTCAAGCCAAACATTAGGTAAAAACCATGCAACACACCCCTGTCTCCCTCACACCCCAGCAAAACCTGAGTGAAGAACTCCCAACCTCACCTGTCATGGGTCACATATGTCCCCGAGCCAAGTGGTGTGAGAGAAGGCTGATGGGAAAGCTTGAACTTTCTTCCCCTGCCAGTGTTAGTGAGGCCCTCCACCATGCTGTCTGTGAAGACAATGTGTGAAGCCAGTCTTCCATCCTCTTCCTGGTGTCAGTGAGGCATTCCTCCCCTGACCTGCTGGGGTAATGCAGGAGAAGGCCTGCTAGAGAGCCAGCACCTTCACCACCAGCTAGCATTCACAAGGCCTCCTGATCCCACTGACAGAGCAGGAGTATCACCATCTTGGACAAGCACCCACCGCCATTCTAAAGTCCACCTTGATCAAAAACTGCCTAAATCTAAAGGGCATCAACCTAATGGCTAAGATCAACATGACCATAAACCACAAATAACGTCTCTGACCAGAAACATTCCAAACCCCTCCCCAACCAGAGACATGCCAACCCCAAGATAACCTCTCCTTCAGCCAGAGAGATGTCAGCCCCAAGATAACCTCCCCTCCAACCAGAGACATTCCAACCCCACCATAAACTTCTCCCCCCAACAGAAATATTCCAAGCCTGTAATAAGCTCTCTCACCAATACATACTCTTAGTCTGTAAGAGAGAGTGCTCCTGACCAAAAAAAAAAAAAAAAAAAAAATCAGCCAGAAGTCCCTCTCAGGTTTATTTTCCAAAATAAACCTGTCTTTGACTGTTGAGCCACTTTTTGTGTTTCTTTCCTCTTTCTTTAACTCTTACACCAAGCTATCGGTGCAAGCTTGTTGTAAAATCTTAACTCTCATCCCTGCCTATTAGTAAATGAAACACCCATCCTTGCATAAGGTGTCAATAGAGGCCAATAAAGGAATGTAGGGTTTCACCCAAACCTGGAAGTAATGAGGTAGTGCCCACCTTCCCACACCAAAGTGGAGTCAGAGGTGGTTTTCCAAAACAAGATTTAAATAAGATACAAAGACTCCACTCCCCAAAATATCCAGAATAAAATAGAAACTCATTAATCATAACAAGAACAGGGAAAATCTCAACTTGAATAAAAAAGAGAGTCAACAGACACCAGCACTGAGAAGACAGAGGTGCAGGAATTATCAAACAAAGATTTTAAAGCAGCCATCATAAAAATGCTTCAACAAGCAATACAAATACTCATGAAACAAATGAAAAATAGAACAGCTCAGAAAATGGAAAATCTTAGCAAAGAAATAGAATATATAAAGAATATCTAACTGGAAATTATAGAATTGAAAAATATAGTGACTGAAATAAAAAGTTCAGTTGATCAGCTTACAGGAGAATGGAGAGGATAAGAGGATCAGTGAACTTGTAGATGGAAGAGACAGAATTATACAATCTGAACAACAGACAGAAAATAGACCAAAGAAAGAAAGAAAGAAAGAAAAGAAAGAAAGAAAGAAAACCAAACAAATAGAGCATCATGGACCTGTGAGACTGCAAAGAAAGATCAAACACTAGATAACTGGAGTCCAAAAGAGAGAGGACAAAGTGGGTTGGGGTGAAAAAGTATTTAAAGAAATAATGCTCAGAATTTCCTAAATTTGGCCAAAGATATAAACCCATAGATTATACTATGCAAAGTCCACATAGTATAAATCCAAAGAAATCCACATGAAGAAGAAACATAAGCAAACTTCTGAAATCTAAGGACAAATAAAAAATATTGAGAGCAGTGAGAGGGTAAAAAGACACCTTCCTTATAAGAGAAAAACATTTTAAAAGGCATCAGACACCTGGAGGCCAGAAGGAAGTGACATTAAACTTTTCAAGTGTCACTTTTCAAGAAAATAACTATTAACTTAGAATCTTTTATCCAGTGAAAATATTCTTCAGTAATGAAGGGAAAATTGAGACATTCTCAAAGAAAGGAAGAATGAGAGAATTTATTGCCTGCAGATCTACCCTTAAAGAATGGCTAAAGGAAGTTCTTGCATTAATTTTTAAATAAACTGTGAGATTTAGGTCAAAGTTTTTCTTTTTTTGCTTTGGATGTCCAAATGCTCCAGCATCGTTTCTCGAAAAGACTATCCATTGAATTGCTTTTGCACCTAAAAATTGGTGGGTATATTTGTGTGGGTCTATTTCTGTGTTCTCTCTTCTTTCCCATTACTCTATGTAATTTTCCCTCCCCCAATACTACATGGTCTTGATTACTTTATGTAATAAGCATGAATTAATATCAATTATTGATTCCCCTCACTTGATTTTTCTTTCTCAAAATTGTTTTAACTATTTTAGGGTATGTATCTCTCCATACAAATTTTAGATTATAAACATTTTAAAGGCTAGAAAATGTTCATTCTCTCTCTCTCTCAGACGCACACACACACACACACACACACACTTAGAACTCCTAAGCAGAAACAGTATGTTGGAACCTTGCCACCAAAGTTAGAACTGTGGCTGGTAGACAGGAAAGCTATCCAGCATTCATTCCATAAAGTGGATATTACATCCAGCAGAGACCTAGGAAATCACCTGGTCCAATCCTTGATAGACAAGGAAACTGGGTCCCAGTGTGGTCTTAACCCAAGGCTCACCGTCAGGTCAGAGTGGGTATTAAAACACTCACAGGAGTTCTGAATTTCCAGTCTCCTCTCATTCCTCTTGCCCAGCCACAGCTATTTCTGTCCTGCTCTCTCTCGGTCTTGGTGTCCTTCCTAAGCCCCTTCAGCCAGGGTCGTGATCCTGTATGCATGCCTTCAGCAGACGCTGGAGCCTGCTTCCCCTGGAATCAAAGGCTCTCTGCCCCCAAACCTGAAATCCCAGAGGAAAGAAATCTCTAAATGCAAACAGCACCTTTCACACCAGAGGACTGCCTCGTGCTGGTCTGCATCATACACACACGCAGAAATACCCCACGGTCTGGGCGGATCACAAGGTCAGGAGTTCGAGACCAGCCTGGCCAACAGAGTGAAACCCCGTCTCTACTAAAATTATAAAAAATTAGCTGGGTGTGGTGGCGGGTGCCTGTAATCCCAGCTGCTTGGGAGGCTGAGGCAGGAGAATAACTTGAACCTGGGAGACGGAAGTTGCAGTGAGCCGAGATCATGCCACTGCCCGTGACAGTGTGAGACTCGGTCTCAAAAAAAAAAAAAAGGAACTATGCCACGGTCTCACAGGTGGGAGGTGAAACTGTGAGGGTTAAAGTCTACAGCAATCTACAGGTGAGGAAAACAATCCTATCAAGACTGCAGCTAGGCCGGGAGCGGTGGCTCAAGCCTGTAATCCCAGCACTTTGGGAGGCCGAGGTGGGTGGATCACGAGGTCAGGAGATCGAGACCATCCTGGCTAACACGGTGAAACCCCGTCTCTACTAAAAGCACAAAAAAATTAGCCGATTGTGTTGGCGGGTGCCTGTAGTCCCAGCTACTCGGGAGGCTGAGGCAGGAGAATGGCATGAACCCGGGAGGCGGAGCTTGCAGTGAGCCGAGATCGCGCCACTGCACTCCAGCCTGGGCGACACAGCGAGACTCCGTCTCAAAAAAAAAAAAAAACAGAAAAGAATAAAAGAAAGACTGCAGCTAAAGCATCAGGCACCAGTGGCGATGGCAAGACTGAGGGGATTCCTCCACATTACTAACATATGAGGCTGGACCTTCCAGGGCTCTATGGCTTCCTCATCAGTTGAGACTTGGTTCACATGTCAGACCCAAAATCTCCAAGCCAAGGGTGCCCCACCGTCAAACCTCTCAACTCTCTTTCTCATTTCCTTTTATCTGAAATGATCTTACTCGCTCACTAATTTATTGACTGCTGCATGATGTCCTGCTGTGAGGACGGACATCCTGCTGTATTATTCAGTACAGTGTCCGCTGCATCTAGAACATTGCCCGCCCACAAGTGGCACTCAGCGAGCTCAGTTTATCGACTTGATGACCACGTGAGAGGAACTGGTAGACTGGTCAGTAATGCTTACTGTACAGCTACAGTGATTAAGATACTGTGTCAGAAGGACGGACAAACAGATGAATGGAACACAAATGCCAGTTACAGGCATCTCAGAGACCTACATGTAATAAGCAAGGCCGTGAAAGTTTTTAAGAAGGTAATTTAAAGGATTCTTTTCATGACCTTGGGGTAGAGAAAAGATGGATACACTTGACAACATTAAAATTGAGAATTTCTGTTCATCAAAAGATATCATTATGCCCAGGCACGATGGCTCACGCCTGTAATCCCAGCACTTTGGGAGGCTGAGGTGGGTGGATCACTTGAGCTCATGAGTTCGAGACCACCCTAGCCAATATGGCGAAACCTGTCTCTACTAAAAATACAAAAATTAGCTGGGTGTTGTGGCTCGCGCCTGTAGTCCCAGCTACTTGGGGGGCTGAGGCAGGAGAATTGCTTGAACCCGGGAAGCGGAAGTTGCAGTGAGCCAAGATTGTGCCACTGCACTCCAGCCTGGGTGACGGAGCAAGACTCCATCTCAAACAAAATATATATATATATCATTAAAGAGGGAAAAGACAAGCCACACAAAATGGGAAATATCTGTGGCACATTTACCCACAATGCAATTCTATCAAGAATCAGTAAGAGAAAGACAACCCCAAAACAAATGGATGACGGACTAGGAGAGACATGTCCCACAAGAGAGTGAAAAAAAAAATCTGAGGAATGTGAGCCCTTTAAATTATCAGGCCCAAACCCAAAAGGCATTTAAGACATAATATCTCACTCCCCCTCAGCTAAATAGCTACCTCTTGGAGCCACTTGCTATGCGGACTCTAGACTAACTCACTCTGAGGAGTCATAAAATGCCACATACCTTATAGTTCAACAAGGTATAGCCAATCACCAGCCAGTGTTACTTCCATAAACCAGTGAGAATTCCTGATAAACAGCATTTGTACTCACTCCCTCTCCTGATTCCTCCTTTTTTTCTTTAAAAAATTTGAGCCTCTCTTTTGTTCTCTGGAGCACTCTCCAAGGCAACTTGGAAGTGTGTCCCAGGCTGCAGTCCTCGACTTCTGTGCTGAATAAACTCTTTTTTTTTTTTGAGACAGAGTTTCACTCTTGTTGCCCAGGCTGGAGTGCAACGGTGCAATCTCGGCTCGCTGCAACCTCCACCTCCTGGGTTCAAGCGATTCTCCTGCCTCAGCCTCCCAAGTAGCTGCGATTATAGGCATGCGCCACCATGCCCGGCTAATTTTTGTGGTTTTTAGTAGAGACAGGGTTTCTCCATGTTGGTCAGGCTGGTCTCGAACTCCTAACCTCAGGTGATCCTGCTGCCTCGGCCTCCCAAAGTGCTGAGATTACAGGCTTGAGCCACTGCGCCCGGCCTGAATAAACTCTTTTTAAACTAGATTCTGACCTTTTTGATTATTTTAGTTTGACAAGGGTATCCAGAGTGTTGAAAAGCACATAAAAAGTTCCTTAGGCCAGGTGCAGTGGCTCATGCCTGTAATCCCAGCACTTTGGGAGGCCAAGGCAGGTGGATCACTTGACCTCAGGAGTTCGAGACCAGCCTGGCCAACATGGTGAAACCCCATCTCTACTAAAAATACAAAAATTAGCTGAGCGTGGTGGCAGGCGCCTATAGTCCCAGCTACTTGGGAGGCTGAGGCAGGAGAATTGCTTGAACCCAGGAGGCAGAGGTTGCAGTGAGCTGAGATTGCACCACTGCACTCCAGCCTGGGTGACAGAGGGGGACTTGGTCTCAAAAAACAAAAACAAAAGTTCCTTATCCTCTTCAGACATCAGGAAAATGAAAACTAAAATCACAGTGAGATACTGCTACACACCTAGCAGAATGGCTAAAATTAAAAAGGCTGACAGTATCAACCAAATGTGAATGAGAACAGAGAGCAAAGGATACTCCTAATGAGAGAGTGTAATTTGATGCAATCACTTTGGAAAAATAATTTGACAGTATTTAGTATGACTAAAGATATGCATCCCCCAAGGACACCCCTAAAATGCAACCCACAGAAATATACATGCACGTGCAGTAGGCCCCTGACCCAAATGTTCACAGCAGCCCCAAACGGGCACAACCCCCAAGTCCATCAGCAGCTCACTGAGAAATACAATGTGTTATGATGATTCGGAGCAATTCAACATGATGATGAGAGATCTCCTGACCTCGTGATCCGCCCGCCCCTGCCTCCCAAAGTGCTAGGATTACAGGCGTGAGCCACCGCACCTGGTCCACAGGATGATTCTTAATTAGAGCAGGGGAAGGCAGACACAAAATAGACTGAGTAAAGTTTAAAGCAATGTGTAAGATTTTGTTTATATAAACCTCAAAACAGGCCACCCCCACACCCATAGTAATAAAGTAGTAACACGATAATGAAATGCAAGTGAACACCATGAGATGGGGCATAGTGGGTAGGGCAGGGAGGAGGAAGGGAGGTGGCAGGAAGGGGGCAGGGTGGGGGATGTGGTGTTTCATGACCTGGTGGAGGTCATCCAGTGTCTGTTGACAATATATGTCTACACATTTATGTATTATGCTGTTCTGTAAGTCTTCTCTATTTCTTGACTTTGAAAAGCTTTAAAGAAACTGCAGGATGTAAAATCACAGAAAATTAAGATCTCTATACACGATATTATCACAGCTATGTTACATATATAAAACTTGTCTGTGGAAGAAATCTAGAAGTAAACAACAAAATATTAAGAATGGTTGTTTTAAAAGATTGGGATAAGAGAACTGCTGCTCCTTAATACGAAGTGGGAATAACTGACTGAATTCCTTGCAAATTACTCTGACCATCAGAGCCTGCTCTCCCAGGAATGCCCACAAGATGGCGCAGTCATTTCTCCAAGGGGAGTTTCACATTCCAGCACCATCCAGGGTTCTACCAGACAGAGGGAACCTTTCTGAGCTTTGCTTCCCTTCCCGTTCCCTATGTACCTGCTGTTCTCCTGTCTGTGGTCTGATGGCGCAGTGTACTAGGCCTTCCTCTTCTCCAGTAAGGAATGAAACATAAAGAGGAATACGAACTCACATTTATCTGGCACCCGCTTCATGCCTGGCCCTTTGCTGGATACTTTATAATCATCATCTCATTTACTATTTGTTAAAACCCATGCAGGCTCCAACTGGGGCAACAAGGTGAGACTCTGTCACTACAAAAAATTAAAAAATTATCTGGGTGTGGTGGCGCATGCCTGGGGGCTCAGCAACTTGGGAGGCTGAGGCAAGAGGATTGCTTGAGCCTGGGAGATCCAGGCTGCAGTGAACCGTGATCTCGCCACCACATTCCAGTCTGGGTGACAGAGCAAGACGCTGAATCAAACAAAATAAACAAAAAACAAACAGAAAGTCACACACACAAAAAAACCCCCAACAAACCAAGCAGGCTGTCCAGGTGTGTGCCTGAGGCCCAAAGCACCTGCTCCATCCCATGCACAACGTGAGCACAGGGACCACTTCCAGGAATATCTGCCTTCCAGTATGTGCTTCTGCACCATGTATGTGTGTGCATGTGTGTGTATACACAGACACATAGAGACAGATATGTATATATCACTTTTTTTTTTTTTTTGAGAGGGAGTCTCACTCTGTCGCCCAGGTTGGAGTGCAGTGGTGCGATCTTGGCTCACTGCAACCTTTGCCTCCCGGATTCAAGTGATTCTCCTGCCTCAGCCTCCCAAGCAGCTGGGATTACAGGCGCCCACCACCAGGCCCAGCTAATTTTTGTATTTTTAGTAGAGACGGGGTTTCACCATGTTGGCCAGGCTGGTCTCGAACTTCTGACCTCAGGTGATCCGCCCACTTCGGCCTCCCAAAGTGCTGGGATTACAGGTGTGAACCACCATGCATGGCCTATATCACTATTAAATCAGGCTTGTTAATTCAAATACTGTAAAATCTTTTTTTGACTACTTGATTTAACTCTGAGTTGCCTAACACTAAAATGTCTTTTTACTTGTAAATCAAGTTCTCTATGTATTTTCAGGTGATCAGAAACACAAAAGGGCAATAAGCAACTAAGTTGGAGGGGTGTGAGGAAATGGGCACTCAGATACTGCTGTTGAGTGTTGATTGCCAATCATTTCAGAAGTAATCTGAAAGCTATTAAAATACCCCTGCCCTTTGTGCAATCCCACTTTTATATCCAACAGACATAAATAAAAGCATCAATATCTAAGGACACATGCTCAAGGGTACTGCTGAAGCGTTATTTATAAAGACCCCAAACTAGAGATTACCTCAATGCCAATCAGTAGAAGAACCGTTAAAGGAAATACAGCATGGCCATACTCTGAACTATTATGGAACTTCTAAACAGAGCCATGAACATGAGGCGCTGGAGGGCTTTACCTGCTGTATTAAGCAAGCAAGAAAGATGCAGAGCAATGTGTATGTCTGACCCCGCGGTGTAATTCCCTCTCCCCAAACTGCCCCATAAGCCCTGTGTGAGAACACAATGAAAGATGAGACACCTTAGTATAGGGCAGTGTTTCCTTGCATGGAGTGGGATTAGACGGTTTTGGGGAGAGGCCTTTTCCTTTCTACATCTGTATTGTTTGGCTTTGTTTTTAAACTTCAGTAGTAACAGTAACGAAAAAAAGTAACCCTCCCCCCAAAACAACAAAAAACCTTTAGTGTTTAACTTCGTAGAGATACACAAACAGACTGAGGAGGTGAAGCCATTTCCTGCTGGTAGTGATCCTATTTCAATGTATGCTGTCCACTCGGCCTTGTGGGATGCTCTGCTGGGAAACCCCTTCTCGCCCAGCTCCGCCCCTCTTAGCAGCCCACCTGGCCTGGAGGCGCTCTGCCAGCACCTTATCCGCCGCCCTCCCAGCTGCGCAGCCCGTGAGCCCGGGTGTGGCTGACATCTGCCTGCAGGCGGAGGGGAGCGCCCGAGAGGCCACCGCGTGGGGCGGCTGTGGCCTGCGCTCCCCGGCTCTGGGCGCGCGGAAGACTAGGCATCGCTTGGTCTAAAGAAGCCGAGGGAGCCTTACTTTTTACTTTTCGCAGTCTCCAGGGCACGCTCTGCAATTTCCAGAAAAGCTCTCTCCTTCCAAGGGCAGCTGGGATGAGAAATCCAACCCTTCTCTGCTCCGTCCTGTGCCTGACCCTGCTAACCTATCCTGGACAGAAGCGGTCGCTTTGTGGGAGAGACCATCTTACTGCACTAAACATTTCAGAAGCACCAACATTTCCTGTCTCTTTATACGAAGTAAGTCCAGCTGGATCAAATTCTAAATACGATAAACTAGAAGCCATTAAAGTACTAGAAGACAACATGAAGAATTTTTTAAAATGCCACAGTGGAGAAGAACTAGGTTTAACACAAAAGCCTGCACAGACCGTTCAATAGAAAATGGGCAGTGCCGGCCGAGGCGGGTGGATCACGAGGTCAGGAGTTCAAGACCAGCCTGGCCAACATGGTGAAACCCCGTCTCTACTAAAATAACAAAAATTAGCCAGGCGTGGTGGCGGGTGCCTGTAATCCAAGCTACTCGTGAGGCTGAGGCAGAGAATTGCCTGAATCCGGGAGGCAGAGGTTGCGGTGGGCCGAGATGGAGCAACTGCACTCCAGCCTGGGCGACAGAGCGAGACTCCGTCTCAAAAAAAAAAAAAAGAAAAAGAAAAAAAGAAAAAGAAAAGAAAATGGGCAGTGCCCAGGGAGCAGGCAGTTCATACAAAAGAAAATTCAAATGGCTTGAAATTAAAGAAAAACACGAAATGATCATGAAATGCCAATTCTGGCTTGTTAGCTTGGTAACGTTCAAGAAGTTGGTCACCCGCTGTGTTCACTGGGGGTGGGGGTGGGGGGCTGGGAGTGTAACGGGGGCAATTTTGGCCTGGCCTTCCTATTTTACCTCTCCCCTCAGGAAGATTCCCGCCTGCTCCCCTCCTTCTCTTGCCTGAAGAGGTCAGGAAAGGCTTGGTGCGATTCAGATACTCACCTCACTCCCAGGAAGGTCCCTGAGCCAGGGCACTGTGCCCAAGCCGCGCGGACCCTGGCCTCCTTCCCTGCTCTCTTCCTTCTGCTCATCTTGGTTTAGCGTCTGCAGAGAAAGCAGGAAACTGGTCTGGCCCTTGGGAATCTTGGGTCTTTCAGGGTCCCCTGAACTGCTGTCCACGTAGCTGTAGCTTCCAAGAGAAACCATGGAGATGGCGCTACCCCTCCCGGGGTAGTGGAGACCCATCCGCTGAGCACTAGGCCTGGGACTCAGGGGCTTGGGGCTCGTGGGTCTGCAGGGCGTCCCGGGGTTTTCATATGCCAGGCAGCAGACAGAGCTGGAAGGCAGGGTGTGCGCGATTCCAGCCTGCTGGGCCCGAGGGCTGCCGGGGGACGCCAGCCAGGACTTTTCCGGAAAGATACCTGAAGGAAGGTACCTACCGCCTTCCTGGGCGGCTGTGCACTTGATGGTCGGTTCACTTTTCCTCCTGTGTTCTGGAGAAACTAAACTGGAGGACAAAGGTGTGGAGGCAAGTGGGGGTGCCCAGTGATCGCTAAAAACATAGCCCTCTTTGTCCTCCGCCCATTCCTCACAGTGGCTGTCGGTCTCTGCGGGGGAAAGAATTTCGGGTCCTAGAGGCAGACTCACTAGGGTGGGCTTTTTGGGGCTTCCGGCATCTTTGCTTTTCAGAAACGCCCGCCAGGAACCCTGGCGCAGCCTGCTCTTCTCCTTCTCGCCCTTGGGAGAACCTGGGGAACGTTCATGGGTGTTCTCTTTCTCTAGAACTATTGACTCAATAAAGTTTGAAAAGGTCTTATGAGCCAAGGCCAACCTTGCCCTGAGTTTTTTCTCCGTTGTTTTGAGTCTCTTTGCGTTGCAGCTCTCAGAGGAAGGCCCTCGGCTACCAAGATCCCCTGAGGTCCCCGTGTGCTCCGCTCCTGCCGGCCCTGCAGTCCTGTCGCCTGCAGCCTGCGGGACAAACTCGGGCCAGGCGCTGGCGTCCCCGTGGTGCAGAGGCGGTGCGTCCCGACGGGCCGCAGCGGGCGGATTCTCCCTGGGGAGCCCCTCGGGGCCTGAAGAGCCCCAGCGGCGACCCTCGGTGGTCGGGGCCGGAACCCCTCCTGGGCTCTCAGCGGCCAAGGGCCTGCCCTTCCTGAAGGAGGTCACCTTGGAAAACGTCGGGCGCTTCCCAGGCTCCTGCGCGCCCTTGCGGAGCCCGCGTGGCGGCTGGGGCGGCTCCAAGGCGGGGACGCGGGGGCGCTGGCCCCGGGCTGCTGCAGCACCGCCTTCGGGGGCCTCTTCCGGGCCGCCCTCCCCTGACCCGGAGCTCCGGCTCTCCCCACGCAGTGTCTCTCCCGGGGGCTCCTCTGTGCTCGGCGTCTCTTCCGAAGCAGCTTGGGGGACCAGCACTCTCCCAAGCTCTGCGGCCTGGGCCACCCGCTGAAGAGCCCCATCGCCAGCTCCCTGTATGGGGGCTGCTGGCAACTCACACTCATTACCGGCTGTTTTCCCCCTAGTGGGAGACTCACAGGGGGTCTCGCCAGTGCTCAAGGGAAATTCTGGTCTTTCCTTAGGAAAGTCACGGGGCAGTGTTTCTGGAACAGGCCCCGCATTGCTCCTGCTGGCCTGAAGACCTTTCTGCTCCACAGCTACAATGATGAGGGCGCCCCTGCCCCTCGAGGCCTCGCCGCCTACTTTGGGCTCCAGCTGCCGGCCCCCGGCACCCCCAGGCCCCTGTTCACCCTCCTCAGCCCCGGGGCCGCAGTGAGACACCGTGGCTGCCTTGAATTCTGAAAGACCTTGCAAAGCCTGTTCCCTGTAGTTGGGGTCTAGAACCATGCCTTCTTCCGCTGCCTTTGAAGTGTCTATTGCGCTTGATTTCTGGGTGGTCTCAGGGGCATCTGAACTGTCACTCACTTCCGAGCAGCCCATCAAGTCTCCACTCCACACCTGGGTCCCCTCACTGCTAGGCTGCCGTGGGAACTTGGCCCTGGTAGGTGACTTGCTTTCCTCGCTGAGCACATACTTTGATGTGTAATTACTGGTTTGGTTTCCTGCCTGGACAGAAATGCCCCAGAGGTGCTCCTGTGTCTCTCTCTCATCAGCAGCTCTTGGTGCGAGTTGGGTGCCTTGGGGTTCCTGGGTTCTGCTTTCTGGGCTTTGCTCTGACTTGCACTCAGCAGGCTCAGGCACTTCCTCTGCACTGAGCTTCACTAACTCTGAGGTGAGGCATGAAGCCACCAGACATGACCTGGAATCCTGTCTTAACTGGTTTTCCCCCAGGAGACCTGCAGAAGGAGTGTCCTGAGAGGCCCTTTGCAAGCGAAACCCACCGGGCTTGCAGGGACCCTGCAGATGGGGAGCCCCACTCTGAAAAGCAGGAATCGGGCCAGACAGCTGGGTGGGTACAGGGGAAGGGATGTTTTGTATTCTTGGATCTCGTTCATTTTTGGCCCCTTCCTTCACATGGGTCCCAGACTTCACAACATTCTGTCCCACGGGATCCTCGGGGCACTCTGGTGAAAACCCTGCTATGGAATGGGCCCTGACCAGTGCCCTCATGTGCCCACAGTTGAGTCTGGGGGATGCCCTGTTCTTGTCACCAGTAGTTTCTGGGGCACTATGGTGACGGTTGGTGCGTAGGAGGCAAGATGTCCTCAAAGGAGGCTGGCAGGGGACATCCGAGTGGGGCTGGGACCAGAGCAATTCTGTGTCCCCTGCAGGGCCTAGAGTACTTTCCTTCTTTGTCCTGGTCCCCAGAGGGGCTGTGTTGTCCAGTGGGCCTCTGCTAGGTAGCACCGGTGCCCTGGCCCTGTTGTGGATATGTGGCCAACTCCGACCCAGTTCACAGCACCACAGAAGGAAGGGCCAGACCATTGGGATGCCCAGATAGCTCTCAGACCTGGATTTCTGAAGAGAAACACTGGAGAGCCCTCTGAGGTCTTGAACAGCCACCCCCTGTACTGGCTCGGGACCACTGCTGTCTGTGGCCCTCTGTAAGCAGCACCCTGTGTGTCGGGGAACCCCTGCCAGCAAAGACTCTCGCTCCAGGCTGGTCGCGCAGTCCCAGAGGTGTCCTGCCTCCTGTTCTCCAGCAACTGTGGCAAAGGCTCGCCACCCATTTTTGCAAGAGTCATCCTTTAAGCTAGGGGACAAATCGAGTTCTTCCTTTGCATGAAGCCCAGGAACACTGGTCAAATGCTGCTCCTGAGGGGGTCCAGTTGCTGAGACATCAGGGTATTCCCAAGGTGCTTCTATATCTACGGGAGTACCTCTTAGAGGGTGGAAGACTCCCCTCGGGAGGTCCCCAGACAAGGACTCTGTGTCAGAGGCACTTTCAAAGGGGTCAGTTTTTGTGTCTGATCCACTTTCACTCTGCTGGGACAGCGTTTCAGAATCATCGCGGTCTGTTTGCTGGTTCCATCCCTGCTCCACTTGTTCTGCAGGGGATGTGGGGAGCTGGTTATCTTCAATCTCACCTTCACCTGGCAGGTGTGCACCTGGCTCTGGAGTCTGGGAGGGCAAGAAGAGAGGAGACAGAGATAAGGCCTGAGGACATCTGTGCACATGTTTACACCGTGCCTGCCTTTGCCAGAAGGAGGAAGGCTCAGAAATGGCTCATTAGTTCCCCATGTACCCCTAGGAAGGGAGGTAAGTATGAAGGGCTGCCTTTTATCAACATGGAAAACAAGTGATGAAGCCAAACCCAATCAGTAGGGAGAAAAGGTAGCACATCCTTAAAACAACCCCATTAAAAATCAGAACCGGACCAACGCACATGTGCGTTTACATAAGTATAAAAATGTTGCATGAGTCATGGCGAAAAGCATATCTCTGCCTAACATTTTCAGCAAGAAGGAACAAATCAATATGTTTGCATTGTTTGTTCTTATGTAACCAACTGGTTTAAAATCAATGCCCTTGCATTTAAGAAGTGTTTTCTGAGTTTGGTTTGCTAGAGCAAACAAAACAAAACAAAACAAAACAAAACACAAAAAGTACAGCAACAACAAAAATGAGAATGATCGAAGTTGCAAACACATTTTGGGATGTTATAAAGCTTTGAAGACCAGAAGAAAAATACAGAACTGTGCAAGTATTTCCTTCTCTCGTTACACATTTCTTAAACTACTTATTGAGATATACATTTTCAAGCATCCATTTAAAATGCACAGATCTATGATATTTGAAAACTGCGTACATTCCTGTAACTACCACCATGATAAAAATCTAGACTGTTTCCATTTCCCCAAAAAGGCCCTGCCCCTCCCCGGTCAATCCCTGCTTCCCTCCAACCCCACAATGACCTGCTTTCTGCCACACAGTCTTGCTTTGTCTTTTCTGGAGTTTCAGATAAACAAATTATACAGTAGCCACCCTTATCCACAGGGGATATGTTCCAAGACCCCCAGCCGATGCCTGAACCACTCCCCCCCAGTACTGAACCCTATATATATTGTTTCTTCCTATACATGCATACCTATGACAAAGTGTAAGCTACAAATTAGGCACAGTAAAAAATTAACAATATTAACAAAATAGAACAATTATAACAATAGACTGTAACAAAAGTTATGTGAAGTGGTCTCTCTCTCTCTCAAAATATCTTATTGCACTGTACTCACCTATTTTCTGACTGAAGTAGACCTCAGGTAACTGAAACTTTGGATAAGGGGGGACTATTGAATGTTCTTTTGGGTGTGGCTTCCTTCCCTTAGGCATCATGGCTGTAGCGTGTCTCAGTACATACACTGACTTGAACTCTGACAAACTGCTGTGCACAGCAGTCGATGCTCAAACTCCCCAAAGCTCCCCCAGGCCCAGAGCTGGCCAAGCACTCAGCCCCATTGCTCACGAAGGCTCCTTGACACAAGCTTTGTACTGAAGCCATTCACCTCACCGGCCCCTCCCAGGCATGGTTTCCCAGGATTTGTCATAAGAGCTTTCTCAAAGTAAAACTGCTTTTAATTCTTAACTGAGAGAAGGAAAACAAACACACACCCAAAGCCAGTGCTGTGTAAAGCTCTTAAGGTGCAGGGTAGAACATGAGGAATAACATGATCCTGCAGTTTCAAGTAAGTTGCAAAGCAGAAGGCGTTCGGAATAGAAAAGCAAACATTAAAAACCAAACCATTTGGGAAGGAGGGCTGTGTGGTTGTTACAGGACGTCCCAGAGGAGAGAAGTGAAGGAACCAGGGGTCTGCTGCAGGAACCGTCTCCGGCCGCTGCCTCCGTGGGGCCAGGCGCCCTGACTGTACGGCAGGGCCAGACGCCTTCAGCGTGCCTACCTCCCACGGCAAGGAGAGGACCAGTGAGACATGGACATGAGCACGCCCAGACAAGCACAGAGAACCGTGCAACTGCAAGTGGTTGCTGTCATTAACCAGTGAACTGAGAAGGCTGCGAAGGCCGGGCAGGGTGCTCAGCTCAGTGACGCCTGCCCTGCAGGGCGCTTGCAGCCCCTCATCTCACCAACCCGTCTTAGACACCAAGAACTGATCTAAGGGACACTGGAGCCATCCTCTCAGCATTGACATAGCTTGATGTCACCTTCCAGACTCACGCAGGCATCATTGCTTACATGAGCAGACACAGAGAATCCCAAGTCCCAAGTTCCAAATGACTAACGATCAGGACCCTGGTGACTAGAATGCCAGTGGGCTCGTTTCTGCCCTCCCTGCCCAGCATCGCTGCCCAGGGCACTACCTGTGAGGCAGGGGCTGGCGTCTTGCTGGGGGGAGGGGTCCAGCCTTTGTCTGAGTTCCAGGTTATTTTGGCAAGAGGCCTCCCTCAGTCTCAATGAAAACAAAAGCCTTTGGGGGAAAAAAAATCTAAGATGACTCTTCCAGGTAACAAAGCTGGTGTAGTCTGCGCAGCTGCACTGGAAGAGCAGGTTTGACTGATTGCAGTGTACAGATACTGAAATTCAATGAGTACATCAAAAACAACATTTGATTTGATTGAATATTGGATTCTAATCTTATAAAGACTTTCTTCCTGAGTTGATTCAGGAGCGATCCCCAAATAATTTCTCAGCATAAAGTGATGTAAGTCCAGGGTTATGTCCTGGGAATGGCCTGGGGCTGGAATCTAGACCAAACAAGTATTCTTTCTGCGGAGGCTCAGGGTTTTTACAGGGGTGGGAGTGGGTTAAATTTGAAAGTCTGAAGCAGGCAGGCTCCATTTTGCCACAGGCCTGGCACTTCCCAACTGTCTTATTCTATAACTAGATGAGGCTTTAGGGCAAGATGCTGAGCCTGTCTCCTGTAAGAAACAGCTGCAGTGAGTGTTCCACAGCAGGGTGAACTGCTGACTACCAGCCCATCAGGAGGGGAGGATGGTGTTGACCGGCAGGCCCCACATCCCACCTCCTCCTCCTGACCTCACCGCTTCCCTGCCCGCTGCCCCGACGTTGGCCGAAACCTTCAGTGGAGCTAGCCTCTCCCCACCTCTCCTCTGCCCTCTGCAAACTCCTCAATAACACAGTTTACATTTAATCTGCACACTTTCCTATGTGTCATTCACTTTTTAGAGAATATTAGTATGTGAGGACACAGTGTCCCTTCTAAAAACCACTAGTTTTAATCTGTGGTATGTCCATTATCTTGGCAATCCTAATTTTTAAAATAAGCTCATTATAATTTCCTTTTTGACCTGTGACTTATTAGAAGTGTTAGTTATCTGTTTCTGATTTCTATTTAATGACACTGTCATCAAAGAGTCGTCTGTGTGATACTGATTTTTTGAAGTTAGTTGAAACTGGCTTTATGACATAGTACAAGGTCCTACTTTGGAGATGTCCCATGGGCGTTTGAAAGGATAGTGCATTCTCTAATGGGTCGGTGCAGCGTTAACAAGGGCTCATTAGATCAGCCTTGTTGACTGTTTAAATCCTCGGAAGTCTTACTAGTTTTTCCTCTGTGATTAGGAGAAGCATGTGGAAACCTCCCACTGTCCTAGTGGATTTGTCAGTTTCCTCTTTTAATTCTGTTACAGTTCAGCCTTATGTGAGCAGGTGCATAAACAAGTTCAGAATTGTTACATCTTCCTATGAGTGGCTCCTTTATTACCAGTGGTAATAAAGGCTTTTTTACTTTCTTATCCCTAAGAAAGACTTTTCCTTTAAAGGCCATCCTCTGATATTAATATACCCACACCAGCATTCTTTTGGTTAGTATTTGCCAACCATGTCTTTTTTCCATCCTTTTATTTTCAATCTTTCAATGTTCCTTAGGTGTGCTTTTCATAACCAACATATAGCTGGACTTTCCAAATTGAATCTTTCAGGCACTTTTTTTTATTATTATACCTTAAGTTCTGGGGTACATGTGCAGAATGTGCAGGTTTGTTACATAGGTAATCACGTACCATGGTGGTTTGCTGCACCCATCAACCCGTCACCTACATTAGGTATTTCTCCTAATGCTATCCCTCCCCTGCCCCCACCCCCCGACAGGCCCTGCTTTCGTCACTTTTAACCAGCGTGTGGCTCATGAGTGTTTCTGTGATCACTGCTCTCTCTGGGGTTCTACCTCCCACTGAATTCCATACTTTTTGAACTCTTCCTTCTTTTTTTGTCCTGGGAATTTCTTTTGTGTGTGTGAACTCAACCAAAGATTGTTTAGGATGATATGTTTTACTTCTAGGTTTAGCTTTTGTTATGAGGAGCTTTTCGGGAAATGTGTAGTGGGCCGTGATTCTGGAATCAGAAGTTCTGGACACTGCTCCCAGGGTCTGGCCGCCACCCCGCCCGGCCCTGAATCAGCCAGCAGAGGCGCCTGTGACACTGCCAAATGCAAGACTCTTTGTTTTCTTTTCTTTGTATTACTATTTACTTTTTTTTTTTTAACAACTTTATTGATGTATAATTGTCATAAAAAAGCCACACATATTTCAAGTGTACAGTCAAAGTTTTGACACACATCTGTGAAACCATGACCACCATCAATATGATGACCGTTGATCTCTTTCTCTTCTGCCTCTCCTCACTCCTCCCTCAACACCCTCTCCTTCCCCAGGCAACCTTTATCTGCTTTTTGCCTTTTCTAGAATTTCATATAAATGGAACCATGCGGTATGTCTTCTTTTTATCTGGTCTTTCCCACTTAGCATGATTATTTTGAAATGCACCCATGTTTTGCTGCATGTGACAGGAATTCATTCCTTCTATTGCTGACCCGTGTTCCACAGTGCAGCTATAAGGCAATTTGTTATCTATTCACCTGCTGATGGACATTTGGGTTGTTCCCAGTTTCCGGCTTCTCACATAAAGCTTCAGTGAACATCCATGTACAGGTCTTTATATGGACATGTGCTTTCATTTGTCCTGGATAAATACCGAGGAGTGGGATGATGCTGTATCAGATACACAGGGTAGGGGCATGCGTTCAACTGCTCAAGAACCTGCTCTCCATTCCCTTCCTCACTCCCCACAATGTATGAGGTCCTGCTGCTCCACAACCTCCCCAGCACCTGGTACCACCAGCCTTGTTCATGTTAATCCTCCCAGTGTCTGTGAAGCGGTATCTCCTTGCAATCTGGATTTGTATTTCCCTCAGGGCATATGATGTTGAGCATCTTTTCATGTTTTTTCCATCTGTACATCTTTTCTGGTGACGTGTCTTCAAGTCTTTTGCCCATGTTTAAAAACTGGGTTGTGTTCTTACTATTGAGTTGTAAGAATTCTTTGTATATCTTATATATGTCTTTTGTCAGATATATGTTTTCCAAACAGTTTCTTCCAGTCTGTGGCTTGCCTTTTCATTTTATTACCAAGGCCTTTTAAAGAGTAAAACTTTTTTTTTTAAAAATTTTATTATTACTATTTTTTTAGATGGAGTCTCGCACTGTCGCCTGGGCTGGAGTGCAATGGCGCAATCTCAGCTCACTCCAACGTCCGCCTCCCGGGTTCAAGTGATTCTCCTGCCTCAGCCTCCCAAGTAGCTGGGATGACAGGCTCCTGCCACCATGCCCAGCTAATTTTTCATATTTCTAGTAGAGACAAGGTTTCACTATGTTGGCCAGGCTGGTCTTGAACTCCTGACCTCGTGATCCACCCGCCTCGGCCTCCCAAAGTGCTGGGATTACAGGCGTGAGCCACCACGCCTGGCCAGAAGACATGGTTCTTATGCCTAGAAAAATCCCACAGTCTCTGCCCAAAGGCTCTTAGAACTGATAAACAACTTCAGCAAAGTTTCAGGATGCAAAATCAATGTAGAAAAACCAGTAGCATTTCTATACACTGACAATGTCTAAACTGAGAGTCAAGTCAATAATGTGGTCCCTTTCAAAACACCACAAAAAGAATATAATATCTAGGAATACAGCTAACCTGGGAGCCAAAAGATCTTACAAAATACTGCTGAAAAAAATCAGAGATGACACAAACAAATGGAAAAACATTCCATGCTCATAGATAGGAAGTTTATCATAAAACTAAACATATGACCAAGCAAATCCACTTTTAGATACTTACCAAAGTGAATGGAAAAATTATACTCACACGAAAGCCAGTATGTACATTTTTTTTTTTTTTTGAGACAGAGTCTTGCTTTGTCTCCAAGGCTGGAGTGCAGTGGTGTGATCTCGGCTCACTGCAACCTCCGCCCTCCCAGTTTCAAGCAATTCTCCTGCCTCAGCCTCCCGAGTAGCTGGGACTATAGGTGCATGCCACCACGCCTGGCTAATTTTTTGTACGTTTAGTAGAGATGGGGTTTCACCATGTTATTAGCCAGGATCGTCTCGATCTCCTGACTTCGTGATCTGCCCGCCTTGGCCTCCCAAAGTGCTGGGATTACAGGCGTGGGCCACCGCACCTGGACTCAATATACAAAATTTTATAGCTAGAACATACCAGTCATAATCTCCACAATCAGAAAACAACCCAGATGTCCTTCAGCAGTTGAATGGATAAACAAATTAACCATGCATCCATATCCATACAATAATACAACTCAGCAATAAAAAGGGACAAACTGACTGGGCATGGTGGCTCATGCCTGTAATCCCAGCACTTTGGGACACTGAGGTGGGCGGATCACGAGGTCAGGAGATCGAGACCATCCTGGCTAACATGGTGAAACCCGTCTCTACTAAAAAATACAAAAATACAAAAAAAATTAGTTGGGCATGGTGGCAGGCGCCTGTAGTCCCAGCTACTCAGGAGGCTGAGGCAGGAGAATGGCGTGAACCCAGGAGGCGGAGCTTGCAATGAGCCCAGATCGTGCCACTGCATTCCAGCCTTGGCGACAGAGCGAGACTCTGTCTCAAAAAAAAAAAAAAAAAAAAAAAGGGACAAACTATCAATTACACAGTAACTTGGAAGGACCATAAGGGCATTTTGCTAAGTGAAAGAAACCAAACTCAAAAGACTGCATATTGTATGATCCATTTATACAGCATTTTGGAAAAGGCAAAGCTACAGGGATGGTAAACAGATCAAGGGTTTCCAAGGGCTGGGGACTGGTGACTAGAGAATGATTTTACTACTAAAGGGCAACACGAGGGAAATTTTTAAGTGATCGAACCGCTCTGTGATATAAATTTGCCAAAATCTACCAAACTACATACCACCAGGAGTACATTTTACTCTATACAAATTAAACCCACCCATACCCACACCCACACCAGAACACTGGGGAAACCCAAGATGGACTATAGACTGACAAATGACTCTAGCTGCACTCCAAATTAATGATACAGCCATGCTGACAGGGGTAGGAAATAAAGGAGCTGACCTAAGGAACTTTAGAGAATGATGTGTTGACTGGATACTGAGAGGCTAAAGACAAAAAGAACTTTATACAAACACTGTACTTTAGTTGCAACATTTCTCACAGAGTTATGGGTTAGCAATCTGAAACTATTTTACATGTATACGAGGGCTGGTTCGCCATGTTGGCCAGGCTGGTCTCTAAATACCTTGTGGATAATGAGAACCAGGTTTCTTACCATCAGAAAAAGAAGTTACAAATAAAAGCTTAAGGCTAGAATGAATCCTGTGGTGCTGGGTTGGAGTTGGAGATATCAGATATCAGGTAACTTACACTTAAAAGTACGTACATTTTTATATTTGTATACTAATCCATGCACAAATGCTTTCACACACACAGATCAATAGGCAGATAATGAAACAACATAAATATGTGTGTATGTATGGGTTAATATATACAACGTATGTTTATCTGCCCTGTCTGCTGGGAGAGCTAAAATCAGTGTCACCACAGTGGCTATGAACACACTTCAAACCCAAATCTTGGTTTCTAAATACCATTCTATAATACAAGAAGCCAGGTTCTTCTTGAAGAAGTGGTTGATGCCAGGACTGGGCAAGGGCAAATAGAAGGTGAACCTGGAGCACATTGTGGTGCCAAAAAATATGGAATTGCTCAAGAATTAAAAATAAGGATGGGAGCTCCTGAAGAGCACAGAAGCCAACTGAAAAGAGCTCTTGACAGCTAGTAAGGGAACAGTCTGGGTAACAGCATAAATAACCGTAGGACTGGATTATAATCCAAAGAATAAAGTAATTGTCCATAAACCCATACTGATACAAATAAGTGACTGGATACAATAGTTCCCCTTTATCTGTGGGGGATACATTCCAAGACCCCCAGTGAGTGCCTGAAACTGCAGATAGTATTGACCCCTATATACACTATGATATTTCCTGTACATACATATATACCTATGATAAAGTTTAATTTATAAATTAGGTACAGTAAGAGATTAATAAAATAACTAGTGATAAAAAGAGTAATTATAACAATATACTGTGATAACAATTATGTGACTGTGATCTCTTTCTCTCCCTCTCAAAATATCGAACTGTATTATACTCATCTGTTTTAGGACCAGGGTTGACCTTGGGTGACTGAAACTGCAGAAAATAAAATGGTGGATAAGTTGGGGGGGCTGCTTTAAATGCAAAATGGGGGAGAAAAGAAAACTCTTCCTTACAGAAGAATTCCAATTAATAAAATACTGAAAAACTGAGGGAAATAGAGAATCACCATGAGAACTCCACAGTAAGAGTTCCTGTAGGGAAGATGTACTAATGAATGCTAAATTATGATAAAGAGTCATTAAAAGGTCATACACTGACTAAGTAATCTCACTTGAGAGATTCTAACTTAAGGAAAGATTCAGCAATGTGACATGTTCATTGAAGTGTTCTTTGCAAGAAAAAAAAAGGATAAATGACTTGTGCTCAACACTTGGAAAATGATTCAGCAAATTAAGCTATATACACAAAATGGAAAATTAAACAGCCATTAAAAACTTAATTTATAAGGGCTACTTAGAAAAGAAAATAGAGAATGTGCGATAATTTTGTGTATTCTATAATTAAAGAGCATTTACAGCAATATTAAAAAACATTGAAATAAAAAAAATAAATAATACTTTTTATTTGTTTGTTTGTTTGAGACAGAGTCTCACTCTGTCGCCTAGGCTGGAGTGCAGTGGCCTGATCTTAGCTCACTGCAACCTCTGCCTCCGACGTTCAAGCGATTCTCGTGCCTCAGCCTCCCCAATAGCTGGGATTACAGGCAAGTGCCACCACGCCTGGCTAATGTTTGTATTTTTAGTAGAGACAGGGTTTTGCCATGTTGGCCAGGCTGGTCTCAATTTCTTGGCTTCAAGTGATGCACCCACCTTGGCCCCACAAAGTGCTGGGATTACAGGCATGAGCCACCAAGCCTGGCCAGTGTTTTTTTTTTTATAGTCAAAATTGTTCCTCTCCTCTAATTGCCACATAAAACAGTTAAATTATCTTCATAGTTTAAAAATATTTGGAAAAAAGTTGGGCTTCCTTTTATATACATGTAAATCATAGGTCATTCTGTCATGAATTCCAACAAACCACCAGCTCCAGAAGGGGCCATGGCAATCACTTCTTTGTAGTCCATACAATGTTTAGGTGCAAGTTCTGACATACAGAAGAATCTCAATGTTTGGATCCTGACTGTCAATATTCCTAGCTGTTATATCAAATGGATGGAGTCTTTTTTCTCTTCAGGTGGCAACTTCTATTTCATCAGTGGGGAACTGCACTTCTAGCCAAACCTGGCAGTAATGAGGCTGTGCTCCCCTCCCCACAGAGCAGGGTCAGAAGAGGCCCACTAAGTCCCAATACTTAAATAAGGTCCCAAGGCCCATAATATAACACCCAAACTGTGCAGAATAAATAGAAAATTACTCCTCATATCAAGAAGCAGAAAAATCTCTATTTGGATGGGACAAGGCAATCAACAGAGGCCAACACCAAGACAGCAGAGAGATGCACCAGTCAGGATGGCTGTTCCTAAAGAAGCCAGGAATAACACTTGCTGGTGGGGCTGTGGAGAAAAGGGAGCTCTTACACACTGTGGTGGGAATGCAAATAAGCACAGCCCCTGTGGAGAGCAGTTTAGAGATTTCTCAAACAACTAAAAATAGAACCACCATTTGACCCAACTATCTCACTACAGGTTATCTACCCAAAGGAAAAGAAATCATTATATCAAAGAGACACCTGCACTTCTATGTAGTGCTATTCACAATAGCAAAGACATGGAATCAACTTAGGTGCCCATCAGTGGTGGGCTGGATAAAGAAAATGTGGTACATATATGCCATGGAGAACTATGCAGCCATAAAAAAGAACAAAATCAAATCCTTTGTGTAAATGGATGGAGCTAGAGGCCACCATCCTAAGTGAATTAATGCAGAAACAGAAAACTGAATATTCCATGTTCTCACTTATAAGTGGGAGCTAAACACTAGGTACACACAGGCACAATCACGAGAATAATAAACATTTGGGGGAGGGGAGCAAGGGTTGAAAACTACCTATTGGGTACCATGTTCACTACTTGGGCAAGAGAATCAGTAGAAGCCCAAACCTCAGCATCATGCAACATGTAACCAACCTGTACATGTACAGCTTGGATCTTAAAAAAATGTCAGTCAGGTGCAGTGGCTCACGCCTGTAATCCCATCACTTTGGGAGGCCAAGATTGGTGGATTATGAGGTCAAGAGATCGAGACCATCATGGCCAACATGGTGAAACCCCATCTCTACTAAAAATACAAAAATTAGCTGGGTGTGGTGGCACGTGCCTGTAATCCCAGCTATGCGGGAGGCTGAGGCAGGAGAATCACTTGAACCCCGGGAGGGAGAGGTTTCAGTAAGCCGAGATCACGCCACTGCACTCTAGCCTGGTGACAGCGAGACTCTGTCTTGGGAAAAAAAAAAAAGAAAAAAGAAAAAAAAAAGTCAAGATAAACAGGAAAAAACAAAACAAAACAAAACCAGCAGAGATGTTAGCATTATCTGACAAGGATTTGAAAACAGGCACCATAAAAATTCTAAATGAAGAAACGGAAAGACTCAAAAAAAAATAAGCAGAAGATATAAAGAACAGCAGAGGGAAATTTTATAACTGCAAACTATAATAACAAATAAAAAAACCTCGATGAATGAGTTCTAAAGCAATATAGAAAAGGCAGAGGACGGAATCAGAGAACTTGAAAATGGAACAATGGAAATTACACAATCTGGGCACCAGAGATAAGACACTGAAAAAAGAACAAAAAAACAGAGCCTTAAGGACCTGTGGGGCTATCCCAGGATAACAGGTTTTCCATCTCTTCTTGGGTTTTAGAAATTGAAGCAGAAATTATAAGAATGTCAGAGGTAGTTCTCAAAATATGTAGAGGAAGTATTTAGGGCAAATAAACGATAACTGAAGGATGGTACGGACCCGATAGGACGGAGGCCTCTGCATGCACTCACGCTGGGAAAATGTCAACATAATGTGCCGAGAGGATTACATATGCAGGGCTTGCGTGCTACAAACTACAACATGCTTGGTTCTCTTTTCTTTTCTTTTCCTTTTTTCTTCTCTTTTCTTCTTTTCTTTCCTTTCATTTTTGAGATGGAGTCTCGCTCTGTCGCTCAGGCTGGAGTGCACTGGCGCTATCTCGGCTCACTGCAACCTCCGCCTCCCAGGTTCAAGCGATTCTCCCACCACAGCCTCCGGAGTAGCTGGGATTACAGGCACCTGCCACCATGCCCAACTAATTTTTGTATTTTTAGTAGAGACAGGGTTTTACCATGTTAGCCAGGCTGTTCTCAAGCTCCTGACCTCAAGTGATCTGCCCACCTTCGCCTCCCAAAGTGCCCAGCTTTGGGCTTTCTTTTTACTTCCCTTGTATCCTGGCCTGGGAACCAGAGAACCCGCAGTTCTGTCAAGAGACAGAAAGGAAGGAGGGAGGGAAGGAGAGAGGGAGGGAGGGAGGGTTAAAAGCTTGCTCTCTGTTTCATTTGTACCCACAGAATTTTAATTTATAGAGGTGACTAAGTGACAAAATGGAGAGGCTAATGCCATTGAAAGGATTTTTATTACTTAAAATTTCCAAGAGAAGGGACACACCAGGCCGCATGGGACCACATGAAGAAGCACCGGTGTTGCTCTGGAGGCAGAGGGGAACCGAGGCCAGAACCATTCTTGGGGTTTCTGAGTGAAAAGACAAGGAAGGCAGGGTAAACCACTTAAAACCAGCTGGCATGAATAACTGGTGGGCTTTGAGGCATAAGGGCTGTCCTCGTTGTCTGGTATCTGGCCCTGGGCTGATTTAGGACAGGAAGACCATTGGCTTTGTGTGTGAGAGTTTAAGGAGGTTCTTTCAGAACATGGACTCAGGCCAGGCACGGTGGCTCAGGCCTGTAATCTCAGCACTTTGGGAGGCCGGGGCAGGCAGATCACCTGAGGTCAGGAGTACGTGACCAGCCTGGCCAACATGGCGAAACCCCATCTCTACTAAAAATACAAAAATTAGCCGGGTGTGGTGGCAGGCGCCTGTAGTCCCAGCTGCTTGGGAGGCTAAGGCAAGAGAATCACTTGAACCCGGGAGGCAGAGGTTGCAGTGAGCTGAGACTGCGTGATTGCACTCCAGCCTGGGCAACAAGAGCGAAACTCTGTCTCAAAAGAAAAAAAAGAATATGGGCTCTGGATCGCAGGGGAGATGTGAACAACATTGGCCATTAATTTGGCCCTATGCTGAATGGATGCCAAACAGACTCTCTTTGCCCAAAGTTCCAGCAAGAGGAAAGCCCAGCAAGGGCTATGCACACCCAATGGCAGCAGTGGCCTGGTCAGTGACAACAACAGATCCCAGGGAGGCCACACCAGCCCAGCAGGGTGATCTGCTCAGAGTACAACCCAGGCAAGCCAACGCCCACCCGCCAGGCTCAGGCTATGTCAGCAGCCTGTGTGTCTCCTGGCCCTCCACCCAGCAGCAGAAATCAGCCTGCAGCTAGGGTCTCCCAATCCTCCACCCAACAGTGGAGAAGTCTCCACCCAGACTCTGCAGCTCCAGGCCCTTTCCAGGGGCAGAAGGTGGCCAAGACAGCTGCTTCTCTCCCCCAGTGGCAGTGGCAGAGGCAGAGACAGAGTGGGAAGCCCACCAGCACTGGGTACTTGGAGAACAGGCCAGGGAAAGTGCTCTCTATCCTGTGGGTCAGGATTCCCTGCTGACCTGCTGACATCACCAACAGAGATCAAAAGAAGGCCCAAGCAGAAGCAAGAAGCCAACCAGGATAGCATTGCAAATGCTCAGAAAACTAAACTGTCACTGGAACTGTAGCCAACAAAATAGGCTAGAGCTACATGCTAAATCTAAATAGGGCAAATGCTTGCTACAATAGAAGATCTAAATAGGGTCAAGAGTCTTTTAACATAAGATCCAGAATGTCTACACTATAATTAAAAATCACTCGTCACAACCAGAATCATCAAAATCACAACCTGAATGAGAGAAAACAATCCATTGATCCCAACACTGAGAAGAACCAGACAGAACAACCCAACAAAGATTTTGAAGCAGCCACCAGAAAACTGCTTCAATAAGTAATTATCAATATCCTTGAAACAAATGAAAAAAGATAAAGCTTCAAAAAAGACATTGTAAAAAAGAAGCAAATACAAATCATAGAACTGAAAAGTATGGTGATGGAAACAAAACTGAATGAATGGATTTGACAGCAGAATGGAGGGCATAGAAGACAGAATCAGTGACCTTAAGGACAAGCCAATAATTTAAGATCTAACAACCTTAAAATATGTATACACCAAACAAGACCTTCAAACTACATAAAACAAAAATGGATGGAGCTCAAAAAAGAAATAGAAAAACCCACAGTTACAGTTGAGGACTATCAGCAATAGATAGGACTACTAGACAGATTATTAGCAAAAATAAAGAAAAACTAAATAACGTAATCTAAGTGGATCTAATTGACATTTATAGAACAGCCCACTCAACATCAGCAGAATATACATTTTTTTTAATGTCCATGAAACATTCACCGAAATAAACCTCCTGGGTCACAAAACAAACCTCAACAAATTTAACACAATTGATATCATACAGAGTATGTTCTCTGATTGTATTAGAATCAAACAGGAAATCAACAACAGAAAAACAACAAGAAAATGCTCTAACAGTTGGAAATTAAATAACATATTTTCCATAGTTCAAAGAGGAAGTCTCAAGGAAAGTTTTAAAAATACACAGAATTGAATGAAAATTAAAATGCAGCATATGAAAAGCTAAGGCCACCTACATGATCATACATCTGCAAACCTAAGCTTCTCCACTGCTCAGTCCTCCAGTCTCTGTGAACAGTCATCCAAGCCAGGCCCTTGGGTCTCCCTTGTAACCCATCGCCCTCCCACCCCCTTGGATTCCAATCAAATCACACTCACCTCTCTGTCCCACTGCTGCTTCTGCGTTTCAGGCCATCACCCTCTTCCACCTCCTAAGCAGTGTGCCAGCCTCCTCTAGCCACAGTCCTCTCCATCCCCAGAGCACCATCAGATGAGCTTCCCAAAGGCTCCCTCTCACCTGCTTAGAGTCTTTGGCGGCTCTCCCGTCTGCCTTCCAGTGTGCTTTGTCCCTCTGGCTCCCTGAAGTCCACAGGTCAAGAGTATTGAACCACTGCACAGCAGACACACATGCTGTCCCTTCTGCCCGGGCCATCCCCCTTCCCAGTCCTGCTCATCATTTCAGGCTCAACTTAGATATTCTTCCTCCAGGAAACTGCCCTGGCTTCAGCGAGGGAGGCCTCCTGAGTGCTGCACAGTGCTGTGTGTTCACTCTTCTGCGGCATTCATTAGGCTGGGTTATAATTGCCTGTGATCAATTATCATTCCCCCATGATACTTGAAGGCACGGGCACTGAGGTGGGCAGAATTTTGGCCTCCATAACCTTCACCCTCCTGGTATCATGCCCATGAATATGTTATGTTATGAAGCAAAGAAAACTGCAAATGCAATTAAGGTTACTAATCGGTTGACCTTAAAATAAAGAGAGTACCCTGGCTGGGCTGGATGTAATCACATGCTTAGAAGCAGAAGAGGAAGGCAGTGAGATGTGGCAGAAGCCAGGGATTCCCAGGTGTCAAAGGGCTGATGCTTCCTTGCTGGCTGTGAGCTGGAGGGGCTACATGCAAAACTGATGCTACAATAGAGAATTCCACGCTCGGGCAAGAAGCTGGGAATATGAGCTGCAAGCGTGTGTTTGGGAGTGGGCTGGGGATCTTCCTGGGGCCCCCTATCAAACTGAACCCCTGGTGCACTGCAGCCAGGCCGTCAGAGACTACAATCCACAGAGACTACAATCCGTCTGTCACTGGCTCCATCAGCTGTGCGAGTGTGTGAGCTGCAGGGCCTTCCTTTCCAGTGCTTGTGACTCTGGCTTAGTCCTGAGAAATGTGTGGGCTTAGTCTGCCTTCTCATCTGCCTGTCATTGTTGTGTTCGCACCCACTGCCTTCTCCTCACAGGTGTATCCTGGCTGCTCAGAGGACCCTGAATGTGTGTCTGCCCAGAGCCCTTCATGGCCCCTGGGAACCCAGGCCTTCCTTTCTCTCTCATCCTCTGGGCAACCTAGCAGTGCTGCTGCCTCAGGAAGCCCTCTCAGTCCAGATCCACTATGATGTACTCCTTTCTACACTGTAAAATTTACTCGTTCACTGCCTCATGCTGAGTCTCTGCTCCATGCCAGGCCCTGTGCTTGGCACTAGGGACATGAAGAAAGATGCAGCGTCCAATCGCATCTCCATAGGGGCACACTGACCTGGAGAAGCGACATAACCGCTTACCCTGATACTCCCTGTGGAAGGCTCCCCGCTTCTTCACCACCAGGCCTGAGTGCAGGATTTGAAATGGTGCCTGTGAACGCAGCGGTGCCCGGCACATTGTCAGCCTGCTGCACAAGGTTGGCTGCAACCATTCCACCCTCACATTCTGGATAGATTCAGGTCTGTCGTGCTCCTGCCCAGAGAGGGCTCTAGCCTGGGGGCATCTTTGTGCTCAAGGCACAGGGAGGAAATGTGGATAACATGAAACAACTGCTCTACATATAAAAGAAAATGCATTTCCCTATTTACAAATTTAAATATTAATCTCAGCACACACATGTATAACCCTGTATTCTGCCTGTACTTGTAAATTTCTTCTGGCACACTCACCATGTGTTATATGAAGGTTTGTTTTGTTGCTTAAACCTAAAAAGCAAATGCAGCTAAAATAGTTTCTGTTGCCCGGTATTTGCCAATCTGCAGCCTTCACGTTCATTACCTCTTTTGATCTTCCCAATTGCTTTGTGTAACCCTCACCCCCAGTGCTGAATCAGTAGCAACATGGTATTTTAGAAAAATAAAAAGACTTTTCTGGAAGAGTCGCCACCCAGCCGTGTGTCTGTGAGTCAGGGACCTGACCTGCCTGAACCATAGCTTCCTCATCTTGAGATGGAAGAGAGCACACGGTATTTTATGTGTCTCTATGAGTTCAACCAAACAGCAGGAGTAAAATGCTGGCAAGTAGTGGGCACTCAACAAATACCGGATCCTTTCCTCTTTTAGTTTCAAACTCACAAACTGAAGTGGTCAGAACTCAAACCCACGCCTTCTGCCTCAGGGCTTGTGGCCCTCACGCTGCTCCAGGTTGGCCCTGGTGTCCCGCCAGGCCCCACATTACCCCCTGGAAGCCAGTCCTTGGTGTTGATAGGGCAGTGCTCACCGCTGGCAGACTAGACTGCGTGTGGAAAGCACCTACGAATCCTCTCAGCTCCGCGGAAGCACAGGGCCTGCCACAGTTGCATGGATTCTCTCTCAAGACCCCAGAATCCACAGGCCCACCATGAGTCTCCGAGGAGGTGCTAACATTTCCAGAGCTGCAGCCAACAGCTCCAGCCTTTCCGGGACTGGCTGTTCACTTATCCACATGCTGCTTGTCCTTTGTTTCATGGGAGGTGAGGGCATGTACATTTTACTGTGTGCGCTGTTGGTTAAAAAACAAAGCCACATCCACTGACAGACAGGGAGTGCGCTGCAAGGGGAATGTTACTATTCTGCTAGCATTAGGGGACCAGGAACTAGCATTTACGCTTTCACTGCAGGTGCCTGGGACCTAAGATTCCTCTTTCACTGAACCTCGCAGGAACTAGTTCCCCTCCCTTCCCCAGCCTGGTGATCCAGCTGGGCAGACTAACAATAACTTAGTAGCGACCACATGCCTGGCATTTTACCTTATTTAATCCTCACCCCTGGATGATGATGCTCACTATTCCCATGCAGACTCAGCTGCCATAAAACCATTGGAGAGCCCTCAATGTTAGCAGTGTGGCCCTGCTGCTCTGAGACACGGACCCTGCTCTTTAGGGTGTCTGCAGCCCAGGTCTCAGAGGCCTACTTCTTCCTGGCCCTTCTAGGCCAGCCCTGGTCCTCTTTGTTTGCCAAATATAAGTGACAGTGGTTCTGAAATATTACTAATATAGCAAGAAATGTGAAAATTACTGGTAGAGGAAATAGAAAGAAAATGGGCTCAGCTCCACTCTCTGCAGCTTATTCACTGTTGTACAGTTAGCCATCCTCTCTGGGCCTCACATGTTTCATCTGCAAAATGGGATAGCCATTCTCATCTCGTATTGCGGTTGGGAGGGTTCAACTAGGCGCCCGGAACATAGTGGACTACTGCAGTGAACTGCGATGTCCTTCCCATGTCTGCAGGCAGTCCACATGCTGTGGGCTCAGAACAGTTACATGGCATGGCAGCCCTGAGCCATTGCTGCCAGAATGGTTTCCACTTGGACCACAACAAATAGGGGGCTCTCCCTGTCTACCCTACACAGAAACCCTCCCATTCACCAGCATGGATGCCTTCAAGACAACATAAGTACTTACAAGAATATGGCATTACAAGTATTCTAGAACAACAGAAAGAACAAAAGTTCATGTATTAGCATTTATGTAAGAGGTTCCACATATTGTACAGTGCCTTAGATTAAAAAATCAAAAAGACTATATAAAAATCAAGACCTGGCAATTTAATGGAAAAAGAATAATAGTCTTTTCAACAAATAATACTGGAACTGTAACCATATGCAAAAGCTACAAAATACCAAAATAAATAAATAAATAAACCCCACCAAATCCCCAAAACCCCCACATCACACCATACATAAAATTAACTCAAAATATATCATATAGCTAAGTGCTAGGACTAAACCATAACACTCACAGAAATAAATATATAAGAAAATCTCCATGATATTGGATTAAACAAATAAGATTCAAAAAGCTCAAACCATAAAAGAAAAAAGTGAAAACTGAACTTCATACAAATTAAAGGCTCTTCCTGTTTAAAAAACACTGTTAAGGAAAAAGCAAGCCACAGGTTGGGAGAAAGGATTTGAAAAAATATGTATCTGCCAGGGAATCATATCTAGACTATGTAACAAACTCTTACACTCAGTAATAAGAAGATGAACAACCCAAAAAAAGCATATGCAAAATTTTGAACCAACGCTTAAACAAAAAAGATATACAGATGGCAAATAAGCACATGAAGTGATGCTCAGAATCACTAGTCATTAGGGAAATATACATGAAAACCACAATGAGAATTGCCAAAACCCAAAAAGCTGAGGATACCAAGTGAGGCAGGACACAGAGTGACTGGAGCCCTGCACTCAGCTGGTGGGAACATACTACCATGTGACCCAGCAATTCTGCTCCTAGATGTTTACCCAAAAAAGTGAAACCTATGTTCACACAAAGATTTGTAAGCAGATGCTCATAGCAGAGGCAGTCATGATAGACAAACTGGCCACAACCCAAATGCCCATGGTTGGTGCATGATAAACACATGGCAAGGAACCACAGGCCACCCCTCAGCCATGGAAAAGGAGTGGGCTGCTCACACTCACAACAGCATGGTGAGGTCTCAAGGCATGGTGCTACGTGAAAGCAGCCACACACCAAAGGCCACACACTGCACGATCTTATTTCCACAGGGCTCCAGAACCAAGGGAAACCTAGAGCGGTGAGTGGCGGAGCAATGGGCATTGGGCAGGGAGGGAGACTGACCAGGTAGGGAGCAGGGCAAGGGCTTTTTTAAATAATAGAAAAGTTCTTTTGGTGATTGTGGGGATAGTTACGCAATTGTGAACATGTGTCAAACTCATCAAACTGTTCAGTTCAAAGTGAATTTTGCTGTATGTAAATTCAATCTACATAAAGCCAATAAGGAAAAAAATATCCCTGATGTAATCTCCATAAGATAACCAGGAGAGGAGCCACAGAAGAAACTAATGGGGGAGGGCATGTCCCCTGAACAACTGCATAAGCCTGGCCATACCTAGACTGCCTAGAGGATGGGGACTGCCCAACCTCCCACCACAGGAGGAGAGGCCATGACAGGAGCCACAGACCAGGGACAGAGGAAGAAGGAGCAGAAAAATCCTGACTCATAGTATTGTTAAGGAGCCTCACTAGTTCTTCCTTTCCAAAAAAAAAGTTGCTTTTTTAAAAAAGTAGAAAGGCAATAGATGTTTTGTTATGCAAGCAAACAAAAATACAGAAGGATATGAAATAACAGTGAAATCTCCTCTCCACCCTTCCCTGCCCCAGTCCTGCCTCCGTGGCAGGACCACACCCTCGCCTGCACTGCTCCCATTTGGCAGGATTCCTGTCCAGGTGTCTCCGTGCTTGTTTACTGAGAAAGGGCCCAAAGCGACTACTGGATTTAGTCAGCAACCCAGGGGCTCAGAACTCTTCAACAGTCCTTGTCTTCTTGATGAAACCTCAAATCAAAGGTTCTCCCGGGCCCCTGTCAGTAGTGAACATCCCCCTCCTGACCATATATTTATGAACAGCAGGCAGTGGCTGTGGTCAGGCAGTGGTGAGGCCCATGAACATGGGTGAGCGCATCCAGAATATCTTCACCCTTCCTTCTGTGCTTCTGTTTAGTTCAGTGAAAACTTAGTTAAGGTCAATAAACAGCTTCTACAGAAAGCAATCATGTCCATGGCAAACTGGGGCTATGTCCACCGCGTGAAACCCACAGACTCAGGTTCAAAATTCTGAAACTGTACCCACTGATAGCTGTACCCACAGATGATGTGCTGGTGCCTGCCTCGACCCCATCAGGGCGACGGCTGTCCCATCTCCTTCAGACCCTGGGGGAAGGGCAGGCCAGCCTGCAGGCTCCTTAGAAGCATAATAGGACCATCTCAACTCCAAATTCACTCTCCATCTAGGTCTCACCAGGTCTTGTCTCTTCCCAGGCACAAGACCAGCCTGCCATCTTAGAAATCCTTGTGGCTCTTCTCGCCTGCTAAGTTTGGAGAGGGCCCCTGGGCATATGCAGTGACAAGAGCCTCCTTAGGCCCCTTCTGGCTGGGCTGATTCAAGGGGCAGGGGACTGGGACCACATCTGATCGATCAAAACAGAGGCTCAGGCTCTCCTTGTTCAACTCCATTCTTGCTCTGTGGACTGTCCTGAAGGCAAAGTAGGGAAGAGTTTCTTGCCTGCCTCCCACCCTGCCCGGCCATGTGACTGAGGCACACGGAGCAGCTCAGACCACCTCAGCATCCCGGCACCTGCAGCCATGCTCGGCTCCCAGCACCGTGCCCCAACAAAGCAGAAAAGAGTCATGGCAGGCACAGGATCAAGGACTGGAAAACAGGCCAAGGCAGTTGACAGTCAGGTGGCATTTACTCATTCTCCATAATTCAAAGATTCATTCGAACATTGTTCATGGGACACCTACTGTGTGCCAGGTGCTGTGCTAGGTAATGAGGATATGGAGAAAAAAGGCCCCAGAGACGGCAGCACAGGACGGGGCTCAGACAAGGAGGCAGAGAGTAACACAGTTTCAGGGAACTCCCCTCCCAGGTGAGCCAGGGCAGGCAGGAGAGGCTCTCTGGAGACAGGGAGGCGGGGAACTGAACTTGGGAAGATGAGCAGAAAGAGAAGGTACAGTGGACAGAATACATGGTGCTAATTAAGCACGTGCTCGCAAGAGAAACCTAGCGTGAAACCACAGGTGGACGGTGTCCTGGGAATGACCAGGAAAGGTGAGATTAAGGCTTGACAGGCAGGCAGGAACCAGGTGCAGGGGCTTTGCACGCCACACTCAGGGGTCTGGCCTCAACCTGCAAGCCACTGCCTGGGATGCCACTGTCCCGTAAACAGGAAAGTAAACCAACGCCTTTCTGAGGGAGAGCCTCCTCTGGTGGGAGTGTGGAAACAGACATTCGGGAGTGTGGAAACAGACATTCAGAAGGTGGGGACAGGGAAGCCCTTGTGGACCCCAGGCGTGGGAGAGTGGCTGCTGGAGGGGTGCCCCAAGCTGCACCCTGAATGGCAGCAGACCCTGCATAGCCACCAAGAGAAGGAGCTGGGAGTCCAGGAGAGGGGCCCAGGGACAGACATGCAGGGGTGAGCAGGGGTCTGTGTGTGGTTTGCTGGGGGCCAGGAGGGCTAACCTGGCTCTGGAATGGGCTCCACCCTGGCTGTGGGCTCCACCCTGGCTGTAGTCCTCAGCCTGCCAGTAGGCTCTGTGCCCTTGGGCAAGGGGTCTTAAGCAAATGAACTAGAAAGGGCTGTGGTCAGTGACCTTTGTTTTACACTTCAGGCGCAGGCTTGGTGAGGCCTGAGTCACAGCCATCCTAGCAAACGTTGAACCCAGGAAGGGAGGTCATGGGACCCTGATTTATAACCAGTTGGTAAGAAGCACAGGTCACAATCTGGGGCTTGTGATTGGGTCTGAAGTGGGGGCAGTCTTGTGGGATGGGCTCTTTAACTTGTAAGATGTGATGCTAACTACAGGTAGGTTGGGTCAGAAATGAGTTAAACTGCAGGACACCCAGTCGACGTCTACTGGAGAACTGCTTGTGTGAGGGAAACTCTCCACATCTGGTCGCAGAAGTGCTCTGTGTGCTCTGTCAGAGCTGCAAGACACAAACACTCTTCCTACTGAGCCTCAAGACTGCTAGGTCAAGGCTGAGTGCTCTGAAGAGACAGTATTCAAATAAGCATTGTCACATTTACATCAATTCTCTTTAGATATTAACATAAGGCTGGTGCGGCAGCTCATGCCTGTAATCCCAGCTGAGGTAGGAGGAGCACTTGCACCCAGGAAACACAGCAAAACCCTGTCTCTATAAAATTTTTTAAAAATGAGAAAAAGAAAAAACATAAGCAGTTGGCAAACTGCAGTCCATGAGCCAAATCCAGTTGCCACCTGTTTCTGTAAGTAAAGTTTTACTGGAACACAGCCATGCTCTTTCATCTGTGTATTATTGATGGCTGCTTTGGGTTCTGTGATGGACTGAATTGTACCCCCTCCTCCAACTCCTGTGTCAAAGCCCCAGTACCCAATGTGACTGCATTTGGAGACAGAGCCTTTAAGGAGGTAATGAAGGTTGTATGAGATCATAAGCATGAGGCCCTCATCTGATGGAACTGGTGTCCTGGTAAGAAGAGACACCAGGGACGTGCATGCACAGAAGCAACATCATGTGAGGATGCAATCAGAAGGCGGCCGTCTGCAAGCCAAGAAGAGGGCCCTCACTAGAAACCAGCCCTGCTGGCAGATCTTGGATTTCCAGCTTTCAGAACTGTGAGCAAATAAATTTCTGTTATTTACACCACCCAGTTTGTGGTATTTAGTTGTTATGGCAGCTGAGCTGACTAAGACAGGCTACAATGGCAGAGTAGAGTAGCTGTGAATAGCCACACAGTCAGCAGAGCCTAAGGTACTTATTATCTGGCCCTTCACCGAAGTTTGCCAACCTGTGATCTAAATGTTCATAGCTAGATATTGGTAAACATTCAACAGGCAAATACAGCTCAAGTGAGTTTAATTGTATTGCTATTTTAGCCAATTATTAATTATTAATATACATGTATATTTGCACCCCAGCTGTATACCCAGAACAGTGAATCATGCAGTCACTAAATATCTGCTTAATCTTGTCCTAGTCACTATAGTCACAGGGATGTATCAGAGACAGCCCCTGCCCTCAAGGAGCTCACAGTGAGTCAGAGACTTAAATCTTAGTTCCATAAAAGCTTCCTGTTCCACAATCAATGAGTCTGCCTCTTGTCTACATTGTGTGCTGTGGAGAGGGCTCTGTGAGGCAGAGATACACTCACTATAGATTCTAAGCAAGGATCAAAGCCTCTCTCTGCCTCAGAGGTCTCAGTTTCTCAGAGCTTCTACTTCAAGCTGAATTGAAGGAAGATGGTAGAAAAGAAGTAAGAGACCCACAGACAAGCATCTCTGTGTTCTTATCTCTTCGAGAGACATGATACCGCATGGCCCTGAGGATTAAAGGAGATAATAAATGCAAAGTGCCTCAAACGAAAACAAGTATGTTTACTATGTTTAAAAAAACAAAAGACAAGCTTAAGTATCTATAGGGAACAGGAAACTAGACAGAACTCCTAAAAATTAAAATTCCTAAAAATTTAAACTCCGATAAAAGGCTTAGAAACTCAATAGATAGCTTTAACGGCAAATCAGACACAGCCAAAGAGAAATTTAGTGAATTATAAGATAGGTTAAAAGAAATTTACAAAATATACCACAGAGAGGTAAAATGATGGAATTTTTTTTTTTTTTTTTTAAACGGAGTCTCGCTCTATCACCCAGGCTGGAGTGCAGTTGCGTGATCTTGGCTCACTGCAACCATAGCCTCCCGGTTTCAAGCAATTCTCCTGCCTCAGCCTCCCAAGTACCTGGGACTCCAGGCACCTGCCACCACACCTGGTTAATTTTTGTATTTTTAGTAGAGACGTGGTTTCACCATGTTGGTCAGGCTGGTCTTGAATTCCTGATCTCAAGTGATCCACCTGCCTTGGCTTCCCAAAGTGCTGGGATTACAGGTGTGAGCCACCATGCCCAGGCAAAATGATGAAAATTGTGGAAGAGAAGAGACAGGAAGGATATAAAGTGAGATGGTTTAATATCAGCTTAAACTGGAGTTCTCAAAGGAGAAGGAGAGAAGATGACAAAGACACAGTATCTGAAGAATTAATGGCTGACAATTTTGTAAAGAAGACATTCATATATTTTTAAGTCCAACAAATCTCAAGCTGAATAAGGAAAGTGGGAAATCCACCCCTAAACAAACCAGTGAAACCAAAAAACTCCAAAGAAGGGTGTGGAGGTATCTTAAATTCAGCCAGAGGAGGAAAAAATGCTATTACCAGTCTAACTTACAAAGAGTTAGACTGATAAGAGCATCAATAGGAGCCAGAAAACAGTAGAATGAAATCTCAATACGCTAAAAGGAAGTAGCAGCCAAACCAGAACTGCATATTTGCAGTGAAAATACCGTTCAATAGCAAGTACTTTTTTTTTTTTTTTTTTTTTGAGATGGAGTCTCACTCTGTCACATGGGCTGGCGTGCAGTGGCTCGATCTTGGCTCACTGCAACCTCCGCCTCCCAGGTTCAAGTGATTCTCCTGCCTCAGCCTCCTGAGTAGCTGGGATTACAGATGTCCGCCACTACACCCAGCTAATTTTTTGTATTTTTAGTAGAGATGGGGTTTCACCATGTTGGCCAGGCTGGTCTCGAACTCACAACCTCGTGATTCACCTGCCTTGGCCTCCCAAAGTGCTGGGATTACAGGTTTGAGCCACCACGCCCAGCCTGTAAGTACATTTAAGAAACAAAAAGCTGAGAAAATTCACCCACAGTAGCCTCTCACTAAGGCAAATCTAAAGGATGAATTTCAGACAGAAGGAGAGCAATCTTAGACGGCAGAAAGAATGAATAGCAAGGGAAGCAGTTAATAAGTGACTAAATAAATATGCACATGGGCTATATAAAATAACAATTAACATCTAGGACCATTTAAAAAAGAAAATACAGACGAGAAATACAAGACAAGAGTACTGCAGAAGTCAGTAAAAGTCTGAGGTTAAAATGTTCTGAGATCATTATATTACCCATGAGAAAGGTAAAGGAGTTTATTCACTGTATAATTTGGTAAGTTAAATACGTGTATTGTAAGTCTCGGACAATATTAACAAATAGAGACAGACGTATAATTTCTTTCTTTTTTTTTTTTTTTGAGATGGAGTTTTGTTCTTGTTGCCCAGGCCGGAGTGCAATGGCATGATCTCCGCTCACTGCAACCTCCGCCTCCCAGGTTCAAGCACTTCTCCAGCCTCAGCCTCCCGAGTAGCTAGGATTACAGATGCCTACCACCATGCCCGGCTAATTTTTTTTTTGTATTTTTAGTAGAGACGGGGTTTCACCATGTTGGCCAGGCTGCTCTCGAGCTCCTGACCTCAGGTGATCCACCTGCCTCAGCCTCCCAGAGTGCTGGGGATTACAGGCGTGAGCCACTGCGCCTGGCTGACAGACATATAATTTTTAAACAAGTAGAGGAAAATATTGTAATGTTTACCAAATTTAAAGGATTGAAATCATTCAGAATATGTTGTCTGATCCAATGCAGTTAAGCTAGAAATCAGTAGCAGAGGATCATCCCTAAGTATCTGGAAACAAAAGAACACTTTACAATAACCAATAGACTGAAGAAGGAAGATCAGTGGAAAACAGGTAATAGTTTCAACTAAATGACTTTAAAAATACCACAACCGAAAATTAGTGGGATGCAGATGAAACATGACTTAGGGGAACAATTTATAGCCTGAAATACTAGACTAGAAAGCCTCAGCATTAATAAGTTAAGCACTTTTTTTTTTTGGGACAGAGTCTCGCTCAGCCAGGCTGGAGTGCAATGGTGTGATCTCGGCTCACTGCAACCACCATCTCCGGTGTTCAGGCGATTCTCCTGCCTCAGACTCTCCAGTAGCTGGGATTACAGGCACCCGCCATCATGCCCGGCTAATTTTTGTATTTTAGTAGAGACGGGGTTTCACATTGGCCAGGCTGGTCTTGAACTGATCTCAGGTGATCCACCTGCCTTGGCGTCCCAAAGTGCTAGGATTACAGGCGTGAGCCACTGCGCCTGGCCTGCTAAGCATTTTTTTAAAGAAGTTAGAAGATAGAAAAATAGAAAATAAAGCCAAACCAAGTAAAAAGGAATACGGCAAAGCTAACAGCAACATTAATACAAAAGAAATTCAATATATAACAGAGAGGATCAACAAAGCCAATAGGTTTTTAAAAGACGAATAAAAATTATGGTAGAAGACCCTGGGAAGCTGCACACACCTGCCTCCTCCCATTTCCAGGCACACAGCATGATGCTGGTCCAGCTCTCCCTGACAGACCATGTCCCTGGACTCAGGTCTAGTCTATGAAATGTGAGCAAGAGTGACATTCGGCCCCAGCCCGTGAAACCCTGCCGGCGTGGTCCTCCATCCTCCTTCCCAGCACAGTGGAGGCAAAGGACGCCGTCCTGGAGAACACATGGTGAGGACAGCCGGGCCAACCACAGAAATGGCCTGGGTTCCTGAACTGTCACTTGGAGGAAAGCTACTGCTGATTATAAAGGCTCATTCAGAGAAATAAACTGCTAAAATGGACACTTTTGTCATTTTGTTGTTGTTTTAGAAACCAGGAACTCCTTAACGAATATATTTACAAACCTCAAAAGATTGATCAAGGAAAAAGCAAACACATATGTAACTAGTAGAGGAATGAAAAAAAGTCGGTATCATGATGAATGTTGCAGACATTAAAAGACACTAATAAAAGGGTTTATGATAAAAATAGGTCAATTAATGTGAGCAGTTAGATGACATGGACAAATTCTCACAAAATTATAATTTAACAAAACTAGGCTCAATATTGTTAAGTGCCAGTTCTCCTCATATCTGATCTGCAGATTTGGTACAATCAAAATCCCAGCAGCCTTTTTGTTTTTTTTTTGGAGACAGGGTCTTGTTCTATCACCCAGGCTGGAGTGCAAGGGCATGATCATGGCTCATTGTAGCCTTGACCTCCTGGGCTCACACCATCCTCCTGCCTCAGCCTCCCAAGTAGCTGGGACTACAGACACATGCCACCATGCCCAGCTCCAGCAGGCTTTTTGTAGAAATTCTAATGTGATTCTAAAATTTATATAGAAATGCAAATATCTTAAGACTAGCTAAAACAACCTTTAAAAAGAAAAACAACATTGGGAAACTACACTGCCTGATTTCAAGACTTTTAAGACTACAAAGTGACAGTAATCAAGATAGTGTGACATTGGTGTAAGGATACTAACTAGATTAATGGAGCCAAATAGAGACCAGAAATTAATCCACATGAGCCTACAAATAGATTGCTTTGTTGGTGCCACAGTCATCACTGGGGAAAGGACAGTCTTTTCAACAAATGCTGCTGGACACACTGTATATCCATCTACAAAAAAAAAAATTACCAAAAGTGACTCAAGAAGAAATAGAAATTGTGACTACTTCAACAACCATTAAAGGAATTGAATTATTACTAATTTTTTCCCCAAAGGAAACTTCGTTAGCAAATTTTACCAGATATTGAAGGGATAAATCTTCCAATCTTTTTTTTTTTTTTTGAGACAGAGTCTCGGTCTGCCACCCAGGCTGGAGTGCAGTGGCGCGATCTCGGCTCACTGCAAGCTCCACCTCCCGGGTTCACGCCATTCTCCTGACTCAGCCTTCCGAGTAGCTGGGACTACAGGTGCCCGCCACCATGCCTGGCTAATTTTTTTTTGTATTTTTAGTAGAGAAGGAGTTTCACCATGTTAGCCAGGATAGTCTCGATCTCCTGACCTCATGATCCGCCCACCTCAGCCTCCCAAAGTGCTGGGATTACAGGCATGAGCCACCATGCCCGGCCAAATCATCCAATCTTATAAACATCTTTCAGAATTTTTTTTCAGAAAGTAACACTTGATTCATTTTATAAGGTTAATACCTCCTTGATCTTAAAACCTGGCAAAAAAAACAGCAATGAGAAAGAAAAATTACAGACTAATCTCATCGGATACAGAAATCTAAAACAAAGCATCATCAAATCAAATCCAGCAACATAGTAAGAATAAAATAAATAAGGGCCAAATTGGGTAAGCACCAAGGAGGCAAAGTTGATTAAATACAAGAAAACCAATGAATATAATTTCCCACAGTCACAGATTTAAAAGATATCTGAGCACACCAAGCAGTCCAGAAAGAAGAGCCTTGATAAAATTAAACATGTGATCACAACAGACTGGGAAGGGGTTTCCAGAGGCTTCTAGAGTGCTGGGTGTGAACAGTCTCTTGATTCACAGTGTGATTATGTGGGTATTTGCTTTGTAACTCTGTTAAACTCTACATGTCTCATGAAGTTATGAGTATATTAAATTACAAAATAAAAGAAGAAAAGGCTGGGCATGGTGGCTCACACCTGTAGTCCCATTACTTTGGGAGGCCGAGATGGGTGGATCACTAGGTCAGGAGTTCTGGACCAGCCTGGCCAACATGGTGAAACCCCATCTCTACTAAAAATACAAAAAAATTAGCCAGGCGTGGTGGCGGGCGCCTGTAGTCCCAGCTGCTGGGGAGGCTGAGGCAGGAGAATCGCTTGAACCCAGGAGGCAGAGGTTGCAGTGAGCCAAGATTGCACAACTGCATTCCAGACTGGGCGACAGAGGGAGACTCCATCTAAAAAAAAAAAAAAAAAAAAAAAGAATAAGAAAAAAGAGAGTGCTATGGTTTCAATATGCCCTCACCCACCTCCACTACAAAAAGCATGTGTGGGAAACTTAGTTGCCATTGTAACAGTATTACGATGAGACCTTTAAGATGTGATTGGGCCACGAGGGTTCTTTCCTCTTGAATGAATTAATGCTATTATGTAGGCCGGGCGCGGCTCATAATAGCATTATGCTCATGCCTGTAATCCCAGCACATACTAAGCTAAAAACATGTTAGTTCTTTTGTCCTTTGCTTCCTGTTCAATTCATATCACCATAGGTTATGCAATCCTGTATTCAACCCTGTTGACTTTCCTCTTAACGTTGAACAAGACTGTCCCTCAGAGCAGGCCGTAATGCACAAGTAAACATGATTACAGTGCCTTCAAAGATCTGACATATGCCCAAACTCAGAGCCACTCCAGTGAAGGGAGATGAGACAGTAGAAAGGCTAACAGTATTTGAGAACTGACATGCATTAAACAGAAGTGACGTATACCAGGGAGAAAGGTGGAAGTATGGAGTAGATTAGTAATGGCATCATAAACTTGAATGCCTTCAAACTACGTACTTTCAAATATGGTACCTCTTTTCATTCTCTCCTACAGCCCTGTAAGGTAACAGATTTTGTCTTCATCTATTGATGAAGAAGCTGGAGGGGCCTAGAGAGGCCGAGCCTCTTCCTGGTTAGCACAGATCCTGAAGAGTCCTCAGCTTGTAATCATCACTGTTCTATGGCGTATAATTCCAGGAGGCAGCAGGGTCCGGCCTCAAGGGCCACCAGCAACATTCTGCTGGCCCTGGAAACAAAATAATGAGGGCCTGGCCCTTCAACAGTATTTCTCTAACTCTGCTGCCACTCAGGGGCAGTTCCATATATTGCTTTGTATCATGGTTACTTGTTATCGCTTTCTAAATGTTTTACTTCTTCCAGCAGAGGATGAGCGCTCAGAACAGGTGTTGCAACTTGCCCTTTAGTCCTCAAAGTATTAAAAATCATGCCAGCCACCATATATCAGGTGCGCTGCTGCTAATAATGCCAGTTACCACTGTTGAGAGCTTTTTATTGTAATTACAGTCCTCTGAGATAGGCATTATAATCATCTTCATCTTACAAAACAATACACTGAGACATAGAGAATTTAAGCAGCTTCGACAATGTTACATAGCTAGAAAATGGCAAAACTAGTCATCTAACAAGTATAATCTGCTTCCAGGGTCTGTACTCTTTAACCATTAAACTATAGTGTGTGTGTGTGTGTGCGCGCACGTGCCTATGTGTGTCTGTGTGCATGCATGTGTGCATGTGTGTGTGCATGTGTATGCGTGTGTGTGTGTATAAATTGAGTTTCTGTGAATGCTCTCCTGCCTATTCAGATACTGTTACTGATAACATCTCCAGGCTCAGCTCATTTCCTGCCTCCTTCAAAAGCCTTCCAAACTATTTGGTGAAATCATTACACCCTTTTTGGAATTTCCACACACTTCTTGCCATCACAACATAAAATAACTTTGCATAAAATCAGTAGGAGGATACATAATGTTGACGATGATGTTGGTGATGACGATAGTTAATATTAATGGAGCACTTCATTATTCCATGAACTTTACATAAATTCACTCATTTAATGCTCAAGTACCCTGAAAAGATACCTATTATTCCATATTTTATAGATGAGGAGGCTGAAGCTCAGGAGGCTGAGGAATTCACACACAGTCACACAGATAGTGACAGACCCCAGTTTCCAGCCTAGGCCATCTGCCTGCAGACACCACGAGGCAGGACACTGGTTTCCTAAGGCCTCTTGGAAGACCAGTGTGCCCACGGCTGCATCAGAGGGCACTCAACCCACGTGCCATCATTCACTGCAGCTCTGCCTGTCCCACCCACTGCCCCTGCAGACATGCGTGGGCCCTGCCCCTGGCTCTGTGACTGGGCCAGGTCCAGGCGACTCCATTCCTGCCTCTGGTTTCCCAGGTCCCAGCTACTAAGTCAACACCATGCAGGACATTTAGAAAAGTGTTGTAAATAACAGAACACAGTATTTTTAGTGGGGAAGGGAAGGAAAAGAAAGATGAAGAGAAGAGACATCTGAGAAGTCGATCTGTTTTTGAGTTGTGCTTTTTTATTCTGAAAAAAATTCTGAGCTTATACACACAGGGAACGGTGAGCACACTGCTCCGGCATTCCACAGAAGAGGGAGCTCTGGCACCCCAGGGACCTCAGGGCCCTGCCATCATTCAGGAAGGGGCTGCTCACGCAGCACACTCGGTCTCAGCAGGGAAGCAGGAAAACGGCCTGGCAGAGAGGACCCATGCCCACTGGCCACCCTCTTAAGTCTGGTGTGAGAAGATGCTGTGGGTCCACCCAGTCAGTTCAACAAATCCTCACTGTCTGCCCACTACATCCGAGTACCGTCAGAGAGGGCACAGAGGTTCTGGCATCTCGCTCCTTGAAAAACCCTCAATTTCTCAATGGTATCCTGGAAAATAACTCATAGGGGTTAGAGGTGGAAAGGGGACAGGAGATACATCACCACCAAAGGTGCGGAGGGGCAGTCAGCTATGAAACCTCAGGCAGAAAGGGGAGCCAGAAGTCTTTTTAAACAGACAGAAAAGAAATCAAAATAAAAACAGGAGCTAAAATGACAAAAAAGCAAACAACCTAGACAAGATGTCCAGCCCTATGTCCCTGTCCCTCAGGGGACTCGGCCCATTGTGGATGGGGAGGATCTGCTTGACGGGGTGCAAACTGAGACCCCCACCCCGGCCCTCCTGCCTGCACCCACAGACATTTCATTTTCTGCTTCTTTTAAATGAGAAAAATCTCCGAGAGAGGGTACGGGTGAAGTCCCCTGCGTCTGTGTTCGCACTAGTTTGTGGCGCTTTGCTTTAGTCAGTAACCTCAGTGAGCAGAAACAGGGTTTGGACTTCAGGCTTGCAAAGGACTGAAGGCCTCTGTCCCTCCCCCAAGTTCATATGTTGAAATCCTAACTTCCAAGGTGAGGGTATTGAGAGGAGACTGTTGGGAGGTGGTTAGGTCATGAGGGTGTCGCCCTCATGAGTGGGATTAGTGCCTTTATGCAAAAAGCCACCGGAAAGCTCACTCGCCCCTCCCACCACGTGGGGACACAGTGAGAAGGTGGCCTTCTGCAACCTGGAAGGGAGCCCTCCCTGGAACCTGACCACGGGCGTCCAGCCTTTAGACCTGGGGGAAATAGATGTCTGCTGTGTAAGCCACCCACCCAGCCAGCCCAAGCTGACTCAGACAAGGCCTGAGGGCTGGAAACAGGAAGGAACAGGCCCTCCTGGGCCCAGCCTAGCCATGGGCAACCACACCTGTTGCTTCCTAAATGATTTCCTCTCTGTCCAGGACCTGTTGAGACCCTTTCTCAAAGACAAACAAACAAACAGCCCCTACCTTTTGTGAAAGGAGCTGAGAATAGCTAAGACAATTGGGAAAGCGGGCTTGGGGATTTCTTTGCAGGTCTATCCCTGCTTGAGGCTGTCAGTGCCCAGGCTCGCTTCCTGTCCGGCCATTCTCAATGTCCTGTTCACACTGGTGTTTTGACTGCTGCACCCCAGCCCCTCTTGATTACCCCAAGCGCTACGTGAGGCTCTGTGTCAACCACCCAGACTAGAGAGGGGGTACCTGTTTTGCCAGCCAGCTTGGCGTGGGCCTCCAACCACGCCCTTTTGGCCGAGGTGGTTCTCGTACACACCTGCTGCAACCAGACCAGTCACTCCCCGCCCAGTACACCAGCCTGTGGTCCTCATTGGCTGCACGCGGCATCACCATCTGCTCTGGATCGCCATCTCGCCCACGCAAGGGCCGCCCTCCAGGATGGTCCTCCAGCACTTCTGAGCCACAGTGAGCGCTCCCTCCTTACATCTCCCGAAGCATTCACTATAGCAAAACCTTGTACATCTGCGGAGGATGGCCTCAGAAACAGCTCACGCACAGCTGTAGTCTCTTAGTGATGAACTCCCACCAGCAAGGGCAGAAGCCCAAGGTCTCAAGTCACTTGGCCCTTGAATGTCATATATTTGGACTGTGCCATCTACAACCACTCTTACTACAGCTATGTACTGAGCCCTGGATCACACTCCTTAGCCCTTGAAGATTTTAGTTTCTGACTCACTGTCATCTCTCCCCCAACACTAATCTTACCCTAAACCTTGGCAATTTCAACATCCTGCCAGATAGTTCTTTGTGTCAAGCTCTGCGTTGAGTGCTTTACAAATAATGTCTCATTTGCAGGGCGCGGTGGCTCATGCCTGTAATCCCAGCACTTTGGAGTGGATCACCTAAGGTCAGGTGTTTGAGACAGCCTGACCAACTTGGTGAAACCCATCTTTACTAAAGATACAAAAATTAGCCAGGCATGGTGGTGCACGTAGTCCCAGCTACTGGGCGGCAGAGACAGGAGAATCATTTGAACTCGGGAGGCAGAGGTTGTAGTGAGCCAAGATGGTGCCACTGTACCCCAGCCTGGGCAACAGAGCAAGACTCTGTCTCAACAACAACAACAACAACAAAAATAATGTTTCATTTAATCTTCACAATAATCCATCTCTCAAAGAAGGAAAGAGATTTACAGAAAATATGCAATTTGCTGAATACCATACTGTTATTTAGCTGTAAAGCTAGGATTCAAACCACGCTGCTCATATTATGAGTCTATGTTCTTGACTGCTGTGCTGTGTTGCCTTCCATTATTTAAAAAAAAAAAAAATTTGGCCGGGTGCTCACACCTGTAATCCCAGCACTTTGGGAGGTTGAGGCAGGATGACTGCTTAAGCCCAGGAGTTCAAGATCAGCCTGGGCAGCATAGTGAAACCTTGTCTCCACAAAAAATTTAAAAATTAGCTGGATGCAGTGGCACACACCTATAGTCCCAACTAATCAGGGGGCTGGGGCAGGAGGATTATTTGAGTCCAGGAGCTCAAGGCTGCACTGAGCTATGATCTTGCCACTGCACTGCAGCCTCTGTGATGGACCGAAGCCCTTTTTCAAACAAAAACGAAAACCTACCTTTTGTGGAAGGAGCTGAGGACAGCTAAGACAAATGGGAAAGAGGGGCTGGGAATTCCTCTACACTTCTATCCCTGTCCCAGGCCTCCTTCCACATCTCCAATTCAAGCTACTCCTTCTATTATTAGTTAACAACTTTGATTATGTTGAAGCTGTGGGCATATGAGGACCCTATCCTCTGGGAAGGCAGAGCTGGTTTTTCAGGCAGATGGACATGGGTACAAATCCCTGTTCCACCATGAGTCAGCTGGGTAACGTCTGTAATGACACCACCTTCCTCAGCCTCCACTTCTGAGGCAGCAGGGGGTCGTGCAGAAGAGCACAGGCCATGGGATCAGCCCACCTGGACCCAAGTCCCAGATCTCCGCCAGCTGTGATGCTGGGCAAATCAGTAAGTCTCAGGCTTCCCACCTGCTGAGAGGCTGCACAGGCTGTTGAGAGGAGTAAATGGCATCGCGTGCTTACAGCCTCCAAGCTCTGTGTGAGCGTGGTTCACAATGCCAAGACATGGACTCGACCCAAGGAAGGGCCATCAGTGGCAAACAAAGAGAGAAAAACGTGGTATATACACACATGGAATATTATTCAGCCTTAAAAAGGAAGGACGTCATCTGTAGTCCCAGCTACTCAGGAGGCTGAGGCAGGAGAAGCCCTTGAGCCTAGATGTTCAAGGCTGCGGCGAGCTCAGGTTGTGCCACTGCACTCCAGTCTGGGAGACACAGCGAGACCTTGTCTTAAAAAAATAAAAAAAATAAAAAAATAAAGAAGAAAATCCTGTCATTTGCAACAACATGGATGAACTTGGAGGCCATTACGCAAGTAAAATAAAGCAGATGTGGCAAGACAAATACTACATGATCACACTCAGATATGGAAGTTAAAAAATTCACCTCATAGAAACAAGGAGTGAAACGATGGTGACCAGGGGCTGGGGTGTGGGCATTGGGAAAGTGTTGGTCAAAAGACACAAAATTTCAGTTAGACAGGAGGAATAAGTTCAAGAGATCTATTGTATACCATGGTGACTATAGTTAATAATGATATATTATACTTGAAAATTACTAAAAGGGTAGATTTTGACAGTTCTCATCAAAAAAGCAAGTTGTGAGAGGTAATGCATATGTTAGTTGGCTTGATTTCGCCATTCCACAATGTATACATATATCAAAACATCATGTTGTACACCATAAATATATATGATTTTTATCTGTCGATTTTTAAAGTAAAGAAAAAAATCTCCTGTAAAAGAGACATATCTTCCATACAGAAGAATTCCAAATTAATACATAATTAAGAAGATCTGCACACAATATTTGCTCAATAAGTTGCCTGACAGAATATGAAGATAAGTTAGTGTCCCTAAGCAACCAGTTCCTGGAAAATGTAGCTTCTTCTCTCACTCTCTCCCTCCTGGACTCATTACCATGGGCCCCTCCCACCTGTGCTGTGCTCAGCCATGCCTGCTTCTTTGCTCTTCCGTGGTGCTCCAACACGCCTCTGAGCCTCTGCCTGAGCCGTGGCCTCTACCTGGACATCCTTTCCTCTCCCATGTTGCCTTGCCTGGGCATCCATTAATGACCAATCCAAAAACTACTTCCTCTCTTATGTGTCCCCATGATGCCCCAAAAATGGCCAGGCACCTCTTTGTACTGCCAGAGCAATGTGTATGCCTCTGTTGTGAACACAATACATTACAGCTGCAAACAACCCGTTAATATCTGGAGGATGGGGACCATATTTCATTTATCTTTGTGTCATTAGTCCCAACTGTGTTTCCTGGAATGCACTGAACTCCATTTAATTCGATTGAAAATGCAAAGGAATGAAGGCAACGTTGAGAGAGGCAATCACCATGGCCTTGAGTATCCCTGCACATATGTGCTGGGAAAGCCAAGAATACACAGCCTGGTTCCATCCCTACTCATTGCTCAGGGTCGTGTTTGCAGCAAGCAACTATGAGGGATGAGGTAATGTCTCCTTCCAGAACAAAGAGCAGGCTTGCCATAAAGGAAGGGACTGTCCTCAGCTGTGATACAAACCCACTGCTCACAGCATCCACTTGAGCCCTCTGTGCTGACTCTGGCTCTCTGTCCTACAGAAGGCAGAAACTGTCACAAATAGGATGCTCTTTCTGGCCTGTGAGTAATAAAATCCTTTGTTTCTGACCCAGGAATCTCATGTCTTCTGACAGCATCCATGAAACAGTGACAGGATAATTTACTATCTCAAAGGCCAGCAAACTACAATTCGTGGACCAAATCTAGCCCGTGATCTATTTTTGTACAGCCTGTGAGCTAAGAATGATTTTTGTGTTTTGAATGGGTTGTAAAAAAAAGATAAAGAATATATGACAGAGACCCTATACTGCCTACAAACCCTAAAGTATTTATGATTTCGCTCTTAAATTTTTGCCAGCCCCTTATTATCTTTTAAGGAACGTAAAGGTAATCTGAGTCTCTGACAATCCAACTCTCCATTTAACTTCCTGAGAGGAGGAGTGCCATCATCTCCTCCTAACGTTTCCATAGTACCAAGCACAGGGCTGGATACCGGACAAGGCTCAAACAAGACTAAAGCACCCCTTAATTTATTCAACACAGATTCAGTGCCTGGTGCTGTTTCAGGAACTGGTGATACACTGGTTAAAGCAAACAGTCAAAATCCCCAACCCCATGGTGCTGACATTCTAACAGAAGTGATGAACGATAAATAATTACATGTCAGATAGTGGTGAGTGGTGTGGAGAAAACAAAAAAGAATAAGGGAGATAGGTTGTTCCAAGGTTTGGTTGGTTGGGGTGGATAGGGGTGGCTCATATTTTATGCAAGACAGAGAAGGACCCCTGAGAAGGTGGCATGATTATTTATATATTTATTCTTTTGAGACAGAGTCTCGGTCTGTCACCCAGGCTGCATTGCAGTGGTGCCATCATAGCTCACTGCAGCCTTGGCCTACTGGGTTCAAGCGATCCTTCCACCTCAGCCCCCCAAGCAGTTGGAACTAGAGGCATGTGCACCACCACGCACGGCTCCAGGAGGCATGACTGGGCAAGCCAATGCCTGTTTGGGATCGCTAAGCCTTAGAAGTCTGGCACTCTGGAGAAGTGAATGAAAAGCACATCCCATGATAACTATGTGAAGCAATGCATGTGTGAATTAGCTCAAGTTAGGCTTTCCACAACACATGCACATTTCAAAACATGTTGTGTACATTAAATATATACCATATTTATTCGTTAATTAAAATAATAAATCTTAAAATAAATGATTTTTTTTTAAAAGCACATCCCTTCTCCACTTTCTGCCCCATGGTTCTCTAAGCTATGTACTCATTTGAGCTGGGCCCATTCTAGAACCCCTGCGTCCCCCTTACCCTGGGAGCACCGCTTCTACACAGCTCCCTGGGAGCTGGAGGGCATGCACGGAGAGCGGGTTGGAGCCTGTGTGTTCTGAGGACCCCATCGCCACCATGGAGGGCTTCCTCATAATCTTACTTTGGCACTAAAAGCCCCAAGTTAGGAATCACTGTACCTAGACCCTTTTATTTTACTCTATCAAATACATACTAATTCTCTGCCCTGACACACATGACTGCATATATTCACACATATCTAAAAACGACAAATAAGATCCATATACTTGTAAGAGCTGCTGAGCCTTTACTTCAGGAGAAAGGACAACCCTGAAAGATCACACAGGCTTTGGGATCATCCAGAACTGGGTCCACATCCCACCTTCCCCTCTAGTTAGCTGGGCAAGTTACTTTAACTCTCTTAGATTTTGTTTGCTCATCTTTGAGTGGGAGCTAATAATATCTATCTCTTTAAAAAGATGATCATGGCTGGGCGCGGTGGCTCACGCCTGTAATACCAGCACTTTGGGAGGCCGAGGCGGGCGGATCACAAGGTCAGGAGATCGAGACCATCCTGGCTAACACGGTGAAACCCCATCTCTACTAAAAATACAAAAAAATTAGCCGAGTATGTTGGCGGGCGCCTGTAGTCCCAACTACTCAGGAGGCTGAGGCAGGAGAATGGCGTGAACCGAGGAGGTGGAGCTTGCAGTGAGCCGAGATCGCGCCACTGCACTCCAGCCTGGGTGACAGAGACTCTGTCTCAAAGAAAGAAAGAAAGAAAAAAAGATGCTCATACAAAGTACCTAGCACACAGTCAGTCCCACAGAAAGCGTTCTGTAAGTGCTGACATTTCCATAAGCTAGGACCTGAGTCCTCCATCCACTCGGCAGCATTCATGCGGTGCTCCTACTGCCTGTCAGGCAGCGTCCTGTGATGCAGCCCCTCCAAACCCTAGACCGCCTGTGCCCCCAGGAGGCTGTAGAGCAAGACAGACAGCAAACAAGCCATGGCAATCCAGGGTGACACATGGAGGGAATCACCTGCGGGGTGAGGACATGGGGAAAGCCTACCCTATGAGCGGCTGAACCAACTAGAAGGTAAGGTTCCTGGCTGGAGAAAAAGCCGACATTCCAGGCAGAGGTGACATGTTAGGGAAAGGCTGGAGGCATGTGCCACGCAGTGAAGCGGCGTGATGGGAGTTACAGAAAGAGAAAGAGAGCCAAAGAAGAATGGGCTGAAGTTAAATGGTCTTGTCTGCCACACTAGGGAAGCTGGATTGGTGTTAAAGACTGGCTTCCATATGGAGACATAACTAGAGTGGGCATGACTGGAGACCACACAATATGTTAGGAGGCTGCCCAGAAGCAAGTGTGGGAGCCGGGAGGGAGAGAAATGACACTGAGTTTGATCCACTTGTGGAATATCTTGGTAGGAGCTATGGGTTAAGTGTGTCCCTCAGAATTCATGCCTTGGAAATTTGATCCCCAGCATGGCAGTGTTGGGAGGTGGCGAAATCTAAGAGGTGATTTGATCATCGGGGGGATTAATGCTGCTCTAGAGGGACTAGGTTAATTCTCCTGGGAGTGAGTGGGTTCTTGCAGGACTGAATTAGTTGCCATGAGAGCTGGTTGTTAGAAAGTGGGGCCACACTTTCACAATCGCCTGCTTTCCCTTCCACTTCTCCACTAGCTGTTGATGCAGAAAGGGGCTCTCACCTGAAGCCAAGCAGACGTGGCTGTCTGATATTGCACTTCCCAGCCTCCAGAACCATCAACCAAAATAAACCTTTTTAAAAATTACCCAGTCTCAGGTATTCAGTTATAGCAACAGAAAACTGACTCAGACAGTAGGTATCCAGGAGGTGGTCAGATGGAAAAGAGTGATATCGGGGCTGGAGACTGATGTGGGGCCATTGATCTGTAGATAAAGCCAAGCAATGCGATAATCTAGAGTTTGTATATGGAGGAACAAGAGAATAAGGCTGATGGAAAAGCCCTAAGGGACAGCTACAAGACAGAAGAAATAGAGCTCATGAGAGAAAAAGAATACAAAGGGAACAAGGGAGAAGGAAAATCAGAATATTTTCTAATTTTAAAGTCATCTTCCAGAGGAATGATGTCAGCAAAATAGCAGACTAGAGAACTCCAACAGAAACATCAAAAAACGAACCAGAGTTGCCAGAACCAACTTTGTAGGAGACCTGGAAAACAACCAAAGCTTATGGCAATTACATGCCATATGCACAACTTGGATGAGTCTCTAGAGAATAATGCTGAGCAAAGAAATTCAAACCCAAAATGGTACATACTGTATGGATCCATTTTATACTATTCTTGAAATGAAAAAATTATAGAAATGGACCGCAGATCTGTGGGTTGTCAGTGGTGAAAGATGGGGAGGTGGCAGTGGTTATGAAAGAACAGCATGACCAATGCTGTGGTGATGGCAATGTTCCATGTGGCTGTCCCTGTCAAGATTCTGGGTGTGAGACTGTGCTAAATTTTGCAAGATGCTACCAGTGGGGGGAACAGTAAAGGGTACATGATAGAACTCTGTATTATTTCTTAGAACTGCATGTGAGTCTATAATTATCTCCTTAAAAAGTTTAACTTAATTATGAAAGCAGTCGTATTCCCACTCACTAGCTGAGTCCTCAGAGTACCCTTTAAGGAATTTTGAGCAGACTTTGTTTATTTGTCATGTAAGAAAGAAAAGGTGCAGAGACATGATCCCTCCAAGGCCACACAGACAGAGGCGTGCTGAGCACACACCTTGTGGGCCTGAGGAGGGCCTGGCCATGTCAGCAGAATGACTTGGGAACAGAAGGCTCCTCAGCTCCCCACCAATGTGCTTCCACCAGGATTCCTGGGACCTGTTTTCCCAACACATGAGGAAGAAACAAGAGGATAAACTGTTGGTACAGCCGCCTTGTAGTTTGTCTACTGAAAAGGAGAAAGAACAGAATGGAACAGAACCACCAAACATCTGCAGGGACTGAGCCTCCGTTTTTGCTGATGGGGAGATCCCCCAGCGTGGGGTGACTCGCTGGGGCAGAACAGTTGGTAAGCTGCTCGTAAAAGGGGAGTTAAAAGCTACTTCTTTTAATTAGTGAAAGAAAAACCAGGGTTGAATTGAGGAATTGAGCTGCTGGGCCCAGGATGGCTAAGGCAGAGGCAGACAAAAACATCCACATCCCTCCTGAATCTGGAGAGCCAGCCGGTTTCAAAGCACCCAGGGCTTTCATCAACCCAGGAAAACGTTAGATGCAATCTATCCGGCAGGGGGCACCAAGGAACCCCAAACGGCTGTCACTTCCTGCAAAGCGGCCTGGATGAAATCAGGTGGACCAGGGAACTTAGGGGTACCTGGAAATCCAAGACAGTATGGCCTGCACCAAACCCCAGCCCTCCAAAGTGTTCATCACCCACCTAGCCCCAGGATCACTCGATCTGGCTTCTGAAAGGCAGCTTGGTATTCTAAAAAGAAGCCGCTAGCCACTAACTGGAATTAGACAGATGTCTTACTTAGTTCTGTCATTAGTTAGCTAAGTAAAAAGTGGGTCTTCTTTTCTTTTCCTTTTTTTTTTTTTTGAGATGGAGTTTCACTCCTGTCTCCCAGGCTGGAGTGCAATGGCGCAGTCTCGTCTCACTGCAACCTCTGCTTCCCGGGTTCAAGTGATTCTCCTGCCTCAGCCTCCCGAGTAGCTAGGATTACAGGTGCCCGCCACCATGCCCAGCTAATTTTTGTATTTTTAGTAGAGAAGAGGTTTCACCACGTTGGCCAGGCTGGTCTCGAACTCCTGATCTCAGGTGATCCACCCGCCTCGGCCTCCCAAAATGCTAGGATTACAGGCGTGAGCCACCGTGCCCGGCCTATTTTCTTCCTTCATAAGATGGGAGTAATGCTGATGACAGTATTTGTTGAACCTTTGCCACAGGCCAGCCTTATGACAACCATATGAGGTGTGCACTGTATCGCCATTTGACAGATAATGAAGACACAGCACAGACAGATCAAGTGGCTTTTCCCAGTCACACCAGCTAGGGAGTGGAGGGTTTGAATCTGGGCACTTTGGCTCCAGAGCCTGTGTGTGCCCATTCCCCTGGAGACTGGGGAAGGCAGCAAAAGAGCACGAGTGCCCACAGCCCTGCCTCGGCTGCCTGACTCAGAGGCTTGCTGCCTTGCAGCCTCTAAAGGTGTGCTCCACAGGCGAACACCCCAAGCCTCTGCATGCATGCCCCAGGTAAGCATGTGGATGGTGCAGGCATGTGTGTGCTGGGCCAGCTGCAGGCAGGGCTCAGGGCTGGCTCCACACAGGCAGGTGACCACGAGACCTGACCTCAGCCCCCAAACTGCACCAAGGCCCCGTGAGGTGCTGCTGCTCCCAGCTGACACATACGGAGTTTGTGTCCTGGCCCATTCTTCTCCTCTGCTCCTTTGTATCGCCTCCCTTGCAACCCATAATCCCGAAACAACAGGGAAATTCTTCCCTCTGCTGAGGATCTGGCAGGAAAACAGTCTCCTTTCCAGTGACTTCTTTAGAAACCCCATTAAAAGACTTGCAGAAGTCAGACAAAAGAACTTGCCAGCAGTAAGATTTGCGATTGTACCCAGTGGTCACGGGGACGGGACACACAATTGGCGTGATTCAGCTCAAACGAGGAGGTGCGGAGGAGGGCTGGGGATGGCAGGAACCTAAGTCCCGGAAAGGGGCCTGGGCAGGGGGCCTGGGGGACCCTGCTTTGGATAGAAGTACCTGGGGCTGCAGGAGCCACCAGGGCTGGGTTTCCCAAGACAGCCTCAATTTCAAACGTTCATCTGCCGTCAATCGCATGCTCCTGGTGCCTTCTGGAGTCAGGGTAGGCTTTGCAACAGGGATCAGGATAGGGTCACGCCTGATGCTGGGCCCATGTCGCTCACACACCCTCTCTGCCAGCTCCCTGAAGCTTGAGCCCTGTGTTTTGATAACAAGCAGAGGAAGAGCTAATCCACTTTATCAACATGGCCAACTGCTAGAAATAGGCTTTAACTCATTTTTATAAGGCTAAGCCTATTTCCAGCAGAGGAAGGAGCTAACAGTTTATTCCCAGCTGGGCTGATTGCCTGCCCTGACCTGAACCGCGCTGCGGTGCTGCGAGGCCCTGTTGCTCCATTTTGCAGATGCACAGCTGGTGTTCTGCTAGGCTGAGTGCTCACCTGAGGCTCACAGCTGATAGGCATGTGCCAAGATCATCATGACGCTGGATAGGCTCCCACACCCACCCTGTTCCATGGATCTTTATTTAGGGGGAAGAACTAACCTCAAAACCAGGGAGATGAGGTCTCTCCATTTTTCCTTCTCCACTGGCAAGAGTTAAGAAAAAGTGCTTGATTTTTCATTAATGAGGGTTCAAAAGGTCTCCAGTGTAGGGGAGAGTGGACCTGAGTTTCCCAGGTTGCTGGCATGAAGCATCCCCTGAAATAGTGTCCACAGGATTTGGAAGACAACAAATGAAGGGATGAGTGATCAGATGATTTTGGAAATGCTATAAAGTTAGATTTTTTTTCCTAAAAATTTCTGAAAGCATGTGTGTGTGTGTGTGTATATGCATATATATATGTATGTATATATGTGTATATATATATATATATTTTTTTTTTTTTTTTTTGAGACGGAGTTTTGCTCTTGCCGCCCAGGCTGGAGTACAATGGCTCGATCTTGGCTTACCGCAACCTCTGCCTCCCAGGTTCAAGCAATTCTCCTGCCTCAGTCTCCCGAGTAGCTGGGATCACAGGTGCCCACCACCAAGCCTGGCTAATTTTTGTATTTTTAGTAGAGACAAGGTTTCACCATGTTGGCCAGGCTAGTCTCGAACTTCTGACTTCAGGTGATCCACCCGCCTCGGCCTCCCAAAGTGCTGAGATTACAGGTGTGAGCCACTGCGCCCAGCCTCTTTGAAAGCCTTTGTATATTAATGAGCATTTTAAAGCTCTAGGTGTAGGAAGCTGAGGTTTAGAAAAATCCTTTATCCAGGCCATTGTGGGGTTGAGAGAGCTGACCTGTGCTCCAGCTCAGCAACCCACAGGCGGGGCCTCTTTATGCCCCCCAGAGGCTTTCATGGGTAAAGTGAAGTGACTGTTGGAGCTTGTCTCCCACTGACACCCATGACTGCAGATATGCTTCTAGGGAGCCCCTGAGCACACTCTGATGTTCACCACGGCTTACCTAGCACCAGCCACTTCCTCCACAAACCTCAGTTCCTGGACTGACAGCACTTAGATCTAGGAGAGCTGAGGAGGCAGGAGACCTGGAACACCTGCCCCACCCTACCCTGCACCTAGCCAAGAGTCAGCCAGCTTCGAGCTCCCCTGGGAAGCCTTCCCTGCTTTCCCTTCTCTGCCACCACCGCCAACCCCCATGTCTGGCTGGGTGACCGTCTGCTGCTTCCAGGTTACTCTGGCTCATCTTGACCATAGCCTTGTAAGAAATTAGATACCTGGCACATAAGGAGCACCCCCAAAGTGAGTTCCCTTCCCCTCCCCAGAGATGGAAGACCTTGGTTTCCACCCTGGCTTCATCCCTGACTGTTGGTAACTGGGGCAGTTGTTTCATTCTTTGACCCTCACTCACTTCAAGGTGCATGGTTCTGAGAAGGTCATATGAGAATGGGTGCAGGAAAATGAGGGCCACACAAACACAAAGCCTCAAAGGGAAGGAACAGGGCTGAGGGCCCCTTCCTGCCCCCTCTCCTGGGCAGTGTCCTGGCAGCTAGGGACCCTGGAGGGCTCCCCTCGGCTGAGCCATCCCCAGCCCTGCCCCTGTACACTTCATGCCCATTCCTGCTTTTCCATCTCAGCATGCCCGTTGCTCCATCTGAAACACATCCCACTCGTGACATCCAGTCCTACCAAAGGGCCTACCCTGCTCCCGGGGGCTAGGTCCCATCTCGTCTGTTCAACATTGTCCTTGCCCCTTCAGCCTACCCTGGGCTGGGGAGGAGGTGCCACAAGAGGGAAAAGCAACAATACCCATGGAAGAAACAGTGGGCAGGCCTCCCACCCTCCAGCAGCGTCTTTCTCTGAGGCCCTGCAGGGGTTGACAGCAGAGGGCGAATATTGTTCTCAGTGGCAGGGAGACGTTCACACTGCACCAAAACGCTGAGCCTCTTCAGCAGATGTACCCAGAAAGGCAAATAATGGAGCTTTTCAGCTGTTGCCAGAGCCAGCCTGAGAGCTCAGCGGGTCCCGCTGGCCACACCGGGTTCCACGGAGGGGGCCTTGTTCAGCACCCCATGTGTGCACACAGTGAGGGTCCAAGAAACAGCTCTGCTCCCAGTCTGAGCCTCTGGCCCCCAAGCTTAACACCGAAAACACAAAACCATTCTCCACCTTTTCCTTTCAGGGTTTCAGGTGGCCTCAGTAAGAGGCGGCCGTTCCCTAGCTGAGGGACGACTTGGTCTGAATGCGGATATGTCAGCTCCCCGCTCTGGCCGGGCTGCCCGTGACTGCTGCCTGGCATTCCCCTGCCTCACTAGCTTCCTTTCATACCCTCTCTTCTCTCTAACTGCAGAGGTCATTGTTCCCCAGCAGCTTCTACACTCCTTCGAATTCTAGACACAGTCCCTGAGTCATCTCGTGCCATCACAGATTCAAGCACTGCCCATGTGCTGGGCACAATCAAATAGCTACTGCCAGCTGCCTTCCCAGACTCAGGGGCCTCGCTGCTCACCAAGATTCCCTGCTTATCTCAGGGGTAACTCCCTCTTCAGTCAGTGACACCACCAGTGACCCAGCTGATGAAGGCAGAGACCCGGAGCCCTGCGAGACTTCCTCCCTCACCCATTCCACATCTATCCGGCTCCAAGTTCTGTGGGTTACAGCTCCTGAGTGTTCTCTCCTATCCTCACACCACTGCCTCTGCTGTACCTTCCATCACCGGCACAGATTACTTCTCAGCTTCCCAACCACTCTGCAGGCCTCCACCCTTACTCCTCCTACTCTCTCTGTGGCCAGACAGATCTTTCTAAGCCTCAAATATGACAGCTGTATCACATCACTCCCTCCAATCAAAATCTGTGAAATGCCCTCTTGGTAGGCTGAGTAGGGACCAAGATGTCTGTGTCCTAAGCCCAAGAACCTGTGACTGTTGCCTTTTAGGGCAAAAGGGATGGGGCTGAGGTAATGAAGTGCATGAGGTGGGGAGATAACCCAGATTATCCAGGTGGTCCGGATATGATCACCGGAAGGTGATGTGATGCTGGAACCAGAGAATGAAGTGATGCCTTTAAGGATGGGGGGGCCATAAGCCAAGGAATGTAGGCGGCCACTGGAAGCTGGAAAAGGCAGGAAGCCGACCCTCTGAAGCTTCCAGAACGAACCAGCCCACAGGCACCTTGGCTTCAGCCCAGTGCGGCTGGCTTTGGGCTTTGGTCCCTCAGCTGTAATGCACTGGCTGCATTTTAAGTCATAATATTTGTACTAGCTTGTTGCAGCAGCTACAGGAAAGTCATACTTTCCCCATAAAATTGCAACAAAATCTGACCACCCTAGAATGTTTGCAAAGTCCTACTTCCTGCCTGACCTGGCCTCTCCCTGATTTCGCCTTTTCCTTGGATGTTCTGCTGCACACAGTGCCACGACAGTATGAAATCCTTAGCTTGTATTCCCTAAAGACACCACGCTTTCTCCCGCCTCAGATCGCAGCTGGTCTCTGCACCTGCAATACCTGCCCCACCCCACCCTCCCACACCCAGCCAAGAGTCAGCCAGGTTTGAGCTTCCCTGGGAAGTGTTCTCTCCTTTCCCTTTTCTGCCATCAGCGCCAACCCCCATGTCCAGCTGGGTGACCGTCTGCTGCTTCCAGGTTACTTAGGCTCATCTTGACCACAGCCTTGTAAGAAATTATTCCATAAGGAAAAGACGTCCAGGAGACTCCAGTCCCAGGTCCAGATGCAGTAAAAGCACATCCACCCTTGGCCGGGTGTGGTGGCTCACTCCTGTAATCCCAGCACTCTGGGAGGCCGGGGCGGGCGGATCACGATGTCGGGAGATCGAGACGATCCTGGCTAACATGGTGAAACCCCGTCTCTACTAAAAATACAAAAAATTAGCCAGGCGTGGTGGCGGGCGCCTGTAGTCCCAGCTATTCAGGAGGCTGAGGCAGGAGAATGGCCTGAATCTGGGAGGCGGAGCTTGCAGTGAGCCGAGATGGCACCACTGCACTCCAGCCTGGGTGACTCTGTCTCCAAAAAAAAAAAAAGAAAAAAAAAAAAGAAAAAAGCACATCCACCTTGCTCCCACCACATGCAGCGTTGAAGCCAAGACATGGCGCAGGGGGCGGCTGCCTGAGGACTCTGCAGAGGAAACAGCAGCAGTGGGACCGGGGAGAAGGCTGGAACATGAAGGATGCTGAGGCAAGTTCCTCATCTTATCTCTGGTAGCTCCTGATCTGGAAGTGGGCATGAGGGCACAGACGAGAAAGCCCTGGGGAAGACTTAGTACAGGCTTAAAGAGGAGGAAAAGGGACTCATGACACTCAGAAAGTGGGAGAAATTGCCTGTTGATTTATTTCCTTTTCTCCATTCTCTTATGTCCCAAGGAAAGCCACAACTGAAATTAGAAAATATTTTGAACTGAATGAAAATGAAAAAACAATATATTGGCCAGGCGTGGTGTCTCACATCTGTAATCCCAGCACTTTGGGAGGCTAAGGCGGGCGGATCACGAGGTCAGGAGTTCGAGACCAGCCTGGCCAACATGGTGAAACCCCCTCTCTACTAAAAATACGAAAATTAGCCAGGCGCAGTGGCACGCACCTGTAATCCCAGTACTCAAGAGGCTGAGGCAGGAGAATCACTTGAACCCGGGAGACGGAGGTTGCAGTGAGCCGAGATCGCACCACTGCACTCCAGCCTGGTGATAGAGTGAGACTCCGTCTCATTAAAAAAAAAAAAAAAAAAAAAAAGAAAATATAATATATTAAAAGGAGCCATCATTATAGATACCATGGACTTTTGGAAGATAGCAGGGACATTACGAACAGCTCTATACCCCCCAGTTTGAAAATGTAGACAAAAAGGATCAATTCATTGAAAGACACAAGGGTACAGAACTGGTACCTATTCACAAAGGAGACACATATAATTCAGGAAGGCCTATATCTATTAAAGGAATTGAATCAATAATTAGCATTCAAAAACTGAAAGCACTAGGCCCAGATGGTTTCACAAATGAATTCTACCAAACATTGAAGGAACAAATGATACTGATTATTTGCAGTCTCTTCCAGAAAACAGAAGTAGAGAGAACACTTCCTAACTCATCCCAGGAGGCCAGCATTACAAAATCAAAAAAGGATATTACAAGAAAGAAAAACTACACACCAACTGCTCTCATAAACACAGATGCAAAAATCCTCAACAGAATTCTAGCAGATGGAATCCACCAATGTATCAAAAGAATTGTACACCATGACCAAGTGGAATTTATCCCAGGTACGCAAGGCTGGTTCAAAAATCAATTAACATAATCCATCATATCAACAGGCTAGAAAAGAGAAATCATAGACCAATCAATAGATGCAGAAAGAGTATCTGGCAGAATTCAACATACCTATGTGATAAAAACCCTCAGCAAGCTAAGGATACAAGGAGACATCCTTACCTTGACAAAGAACATCTACACGAAACCCACGGGTAACATCATGCATCCTAGTGAGAAGTCCCTTTGCCACATAACATAGCATGGAAGTAGCACCAGAGGACTAAGGTCATATGGGCCAAAATCCTGCCTGCCATACCCACCTTCTTCTTTTTTTTCCAGACGGAGTTTCGCTCTTGTCACCCAGGCTGGAGTGCAGTGGCACAATCTTGGCTCACTGCAACCTCTGCTTCCCGGGTTCAAGCAATTCTCCTGCCTCAGTCTCCCGAGTAGCTGGATTACAGATGCATGCCACCACACCTAGCTATTTTATTTAAAAAAAATTTTTTTTGGTCTCTAGAGATGTGGCCTTGCTGTGCTGCCCAGATCTGTCTCATACTCTTGGCCTTAAGCAATCCTTCCACCTCAGCCTCCCAAAGTACTGGGATTACAGGTGTGAGCAACTGAGCCCAGCCAGATCAATGTTTTTATTCGATCCTAAAGTTTTCCTCTTCAGGCCCCTGGACCTAACTTAGCAGCACATGAAGAAAAGACCCAGGATTTGAGTCCACAGTGGAATGTGGCAGTCAAAAGAGCTAATTCTGTCATGGAATGCCTCAACTGACATGCATCCCTCAGGAGAATGGGGTGTGAGTCTACCGCTCCTCTGGGCCGGTCAGGCACCAGAGATCCCCCCTCAGTCTAAGGCCCACACTCAAGTAAAGGACTGACGGACTTGATCACAGCCTGAGATCAAGAGCCAGCTGGATGCAGAATGATTTAAGAACTGAGCTTGTTTGACCCCAAGGGAAAAGAAAAGATGACTGGAGGCAAAACAAACAAACAAACAAAACCTATCTTTGACTTTATTCACCATCACTTGGAAAGGAAACTAGACTTTTTCCGCGAGGATCAGAAAAGAGAAAGATCAGCAGTCGACAGCCCCGCAGGGGGTCCTGAGTGTGTGATTTGGAATGTGATTGTGGCAGATCACTTTATACCTAATGGCCAGGTCCTTCCATCTGGAAAATAACCATGATGACTAGGAGGAGGAGGTGACACAACCTGCCTCACGTGGGAGGAACGACCTGAGAGGATATTTCCGAGGCTCAGCACCGTTCTGGAAACAATAACTGCACCGTCAGTGCTAAGAGTATTATTAACAGGAGAGAGATTTCCATTTAATACAAGGCATGACTTTCCAGCAACTGGACTGTACAACATCTCCTGGGTTACCCCAGAAGGCACTCGAGGAGGCTGTAAAGGGGAGCACTTGGTAAATACCGGACACGATGCTGCCATAGTCCCTCATATGCACAGTTCTCTAAATCCCTGTCATTGGTCTGCCTGTCTTGAAAGGCCCAGGGCAATTTCCTCCCTCTTCTGAGATGCCTGTTTTGACTACTCCAACCCTCCCTAAATGCTTTAAAATTTTGAACTGTGGTTGTAGATTTCATAATCAAATCCTTGCTTATGTAGCAAGTCCCTCCTCTGAGGACAGGGAGTATGACCTCTCACTTGCATCACTGTATCGGCTTTGCATACAACAAAAACGTTCAGGAAGTACTGGCTGGTTGGCTGGCTCTGCTCCCAGAACACACAGCCATGTGCGTCTCCATCAAAGGAAAGGTGCTTCAGACAGCTGCCATCACTCACACGCTGTTTAAAAAGGATTTGTTGAGCTATAATTCACATACCATACCAATTACCCACTTACAGTAGACAATTGAATGTTTTTAAATAAATTCAGAGTTGTGCAACCATCACCACAATCTACTCTTAGAACATGTTTGTACTAATACTTGCTGTATTTTTTGTTTTTGTTTTTGTTTTGAGACAGAGTCTGGCTCTGTCGCCCAGATTGGAGTGCAGAGGCATGATCTCGGCTCACTACAACTTCCGCCTCCTGGGTTCAAGCAATTGTCCTGCCTCAGTTTCCTGAGTAGCTGAGATTACAGGGGTGCACCACCACACCTGGCTAATTTTTTGTATTTCAGTAGAGAAGGGATTTCCCATGTTGGCCAGGTTGGTCTTGAACTCCTGACCTCAAGTGATTCGCCTGCCTCGGCCTCCCAAAGTGCTGGGATTATAGGCGTGAGCCAGCGTGCCTGGCCAAAACGCCATACTCCTTAACATTCACTCCCCACTCCCCTTCAACACTTCACCCCTCACTCCAGCCCCAGGCAACTACTAATTGACTTTCTATCTCTATAGACCTGCTGATCCTGGGTATTTCCTATAAATGGAATCATGCAATATGTTGTTCTTTGTGACTGGCTCCTGTGACTAGGCGTAATTATTTTGAGATTCATCTATGTTGCTGAATGTGTCAATAACTCACTCCTTTTTTTTTTTTTTTTCTTTCATTCTCTGAGACAGAGTCTCTGTCGCCCAGGCTGGAGTGCAGTGGTGCAATCTTGGCTCACTGCAAGCTCCGCCTCCCGGGTTCACACCATTCTTCTGCCTCAGCCTCCCGAGTAGCTGGGACTACAGGCGCCCGCCACCATGCCCAGCTAATTTTTTTTGTGTTTTTAGTAGAGACGGGGTTTCACCGTGTTTGCCAGGATGGTCTCGATCTCCTGACCTCGTGATCTGCCTGCCTCGGCCTCCCAAAGTGCTGGGATTACAGGTGTGAGCCACTGTGCCCCGCCTAACTCACTCTTGTTGTTGAGCAGTATTCCACCCTATGGATATGCCAGAATTTGTTCATCCTCTCAATTGCTGATGGAGACTTGAGTTGTTCACGATTTTGAACTGTTATGAAGTTGCTTTGTGCATTTGTGTCCAAGTCTTTGTGTGGATGTGTGCTTTCATTTCTCTTGGATAAATGCATAGGAGTGGAATTGCTGGGTCATGTGGTAACTCTACGTTTAACATTTTGAAGGACTACCAAATTCAAAGCAGATGCACCACTTTACAATCCTGCCAGGAATGTATGAAGGTCTCAACTTCTCCATATACTTGACAACACTTGCTGTATATTTTATTAGTCATGTTGATGGGGGTGAAGTGGTAGCTCACTGTGCTTTTCATTTGCATTTCCCTAATGATGAAGATGCGGAAGAAATTTGTATGTGCTTATTGGCCATTTGTATACCTTCATTGGAGAAGTGTCTGTTGAAATCCTTTTCTATTTTTAATTTTTATTCATTGTTTTCAGGTTCTCTCATGAGGTTGCATAATCCTTGGCCTACTTTTATTTTTTATTTATTTTTATTTTTTATTTCCATAGGTTTTGGGGGAACAGGTGGTATTTGGTTACATACATAAGTTCTTTAGTGGTGACTTCTGAGATTTGGGTGCACCCATCACCCGAGCAGGGTACACTGTACACATTTGTAGTCTTTTACCCCTTAGCCCTCTCCCACCCTTTCCCGCGTCCGTAAAGTCTCTCATACCATTCTTATGCCTTTCTTTGCCTACTTTTAAATTGAGGTATTTGTGTTTTTACTATTGAGTTGTACAGATTTTTGTTTTTACTTTTTTTTTTTTTTTTTGAGTTGGAGTCTTGCTAGGTTGCCCAGGCTGGTCTCAAACTCATAGGCTCAAGTAACCCTCCTGCCTTGGCCTCTCTAAGTACTGGGATTACAAGCATGAGCCACCATACTCGGCCTGTAAGGACTGTTTATGTATATTCTGGATACAAATTCTTTATCAGATACACAATTTGATTTGAAATTTTTTTTTTTTTGAGATGGACTCTTGCCCTGTTTCCCAGGCTGCAGTACAGTGGCACGATCATGGCTCACTGCAACCTCCGCTTCCTGAGTTCAAGCAATTCTGCCTCAGCCTCCCAAGTAGCTGGGATTACAGGTGCATGCCATCATGCCCAGCTAATTTTTGTATTTTTAGTAGAGAGGGGGTTTCACCGTGTTGGTCAGGCTGGTCTTGATCTCGTGACCTCATGATCTGCCCGCTTTGGCCTCCCAAAGTGCTGGGATTACAGGCGTGAGCCACTGTGCCTGGCCCAGATTTACATAATTTTTCTTTTGTCATTTCTGCTTTTCTTGTATCTAAGAAACCATTGCCTAACCCACGATGCAAAGATTTACTCTTATGTTTTCTTCTGTAACTTTGTTCTTTTTATATTTATTTGTTTATTTATTTGGAGACAGAGTCTTGCTCTATCCCCCAGGCTATAGTGCAGTGGCGTGATCTCGGCTCACTGCATCCTCCACCTCCTGGGTTCAAGTGATTCTCCTGCCTCAGCCTCCCAAGTAGCTGGAGTTACAGGTGCCTGCCACCATGCCCAGCTAATTTTTGTATTTTTCATAGAGACGGGGTTTCACCATGTTGGCCAGGCTGGTCTCAAACTCCTGACCTCAGGTGATCCACCCGCCTCAGCCTCCCGAGTAGCTGGGATTACAGGCACATACCACCACGTCCAGCTAATTTTTTGTATTTTTAGTAGAGATGGGGTTTCACCACGTTGGCCAGGATGGTCTCAATCTCCCGACCTTGTGATCTGCCTGCCTTGGCCTCCCGAAGTGCTGGGATTACAGGCATGAGCCACTGCCCCTGGCCCTTGGACTATATTTCATATGCAATTGAGAAAAATGTGTGTCCTACTTCTGTTTGGTGGAGCATCCTATAGATATATGTTAGGTCTAATGATTTGTAGTGCTGTTCAAGTCTTCTGATTTTCTGCCTAGTTGCTCTATCAACGAATGAAAGGGTGATCTCCAACTATTGTTGTTACATTGTTTGCTTCTCCCATCAATTCTGCCTGTTTCAGCTTCATGTATTTTGGGTCCTGTTAGTAGGTGCGCATATGTTTATAACTGTTTTATTGTCTGGATAGATCTAAACTTTTATCATTATAAAATGTCCCTCTTTATCTGTGGTAAAACTTCTGTTTTAAAATCTATGTAGGCTGATATTTATATAGCTACCCCAGCTCATGCAGTTATGATGGTATGTTTTTCCACCCTTAACTTTCAACGTATTTGCATCTTTGAATCTAAGGTATCTCCTGGCCAGGCGTGGTGGGTCACACCTGTAATCCCAGAACTTTGGGAGGCCGAGGTGGGCGGATCACCTGAGGTCGGGGTTCAAGACCAGCCTGACCAACACGGAGAAACCCCGTCTCTACTAAAAAAGAAAAATACAAAATTAGCCGGGCGTGGTGGTGAATGCCTGTAATCTCAGCTACTCGGGAGGCTGAGGCAGGAGAATCACTTGAACCCCGGAGGCGGAGGTTGCAGTGAGCAAGATTGCACCATCGCACTCCAGCCTGGGCAACAAGAGCAAAACTCCATCTCAAATAAATAAATAAATAAAATAAATTTAAAAAATAAAGTACCTCCTATAAAAATATATAGCTGGATCTTGTTTTTCTTTTTAAGAAAAAATTCATTCTGACAGTCTCTGCCTTAGTTTGGGTTGTTTAATTGGTATGGTTACATTTATATCTGCCATTTTGATTTTTGTTATTTTTTATGTGTTTTGTCTTTTTGTACCTCGGTTCTTCCTTTTGCATTTAGTGAATATGTTCTAGTGTGACAGTTTAATCTTTTTAATGCTTTTTTTTTTTTTTTTTTTTTTTACTATGTAAGTTCTTTCCTTAGTGCTTGCTCTAGGGCTTACAATATTCATCTTAGCTTGTAAAATCTACTTCAGATTTATACTACTTAATTCTAGTCAGATACAGAAACTTTACTCTTATATAGCGCTACTCTCTTCTTTGTGTGTATGTATGCATTACTAATGTTGCACATATTGTGTTTCCATATGTTACAAACAGATCAATACACTGCTTCATATAATCTTATGTCTTTTTTAAGGAGTGGAGAGGCAAGTACATATTTATAGAGTTTATTATGTTAATTTTTTATTTTATTTTTTTGAGATGGAGTCTCGCTCTGTCGCCCAGGCTGGAGTGCAGTGACGCGATCTCGGCTCACCGCAAGCTTCGCCTCCCGCGTTCATGCCATTCTTCTGCCTCAGCCTCCCAAGTAGCTGGGACTACAGGCACCCGCCACCATGCCCAGCTAATTTTTTGTATTATTATTTTTTTTTAGTAGAGACGGGGTTTCACCATGTTAGCCAGGATGGTCTTGATCTCTTGACCTTGTGATCCACCTGCCTCGGCCTCCCAAAGTGCTGGGATTACAGGCGTGAGCCACTGCACCCAGCCTATGTTAACTTTTAAATTTCCCATTCTCTTCATTTCCTTCTATGGATTTGGGTTGCCACCTGCTAAGCTCCACTGCAGCTTTGTTCCCAATCACCTCTGTGCTTTTACTGTGAAGCATATTACATTTCTTTTTTTTTAATATACTTTAAGTTTTAGGGTACATGTGCACAACGTGCAGGTTAGTTACATATGTATACATGCGCCATGTTGGTGTGCTGCACCCATTAACTCGTCATTTAACATTAGGTATACCTCCTATATGCTATAGGTCCACCAATACAATGATACATGGATTATTTTCCGCAATCACTTTCTAAACAGTTAAGAAGAAAAAATATGCAATTGCTCTATCTCTTATAATTACCTAAATAATCACTTTTACTGGCAATCTCGATTTATTCATGTGGATTTGAATTATTCTCTGGTGTCACTTGCTCTCAGCCTGAGGAATTTCCTTTAGTATTTCTTGCAAGGCAAATCTGCTAGCAACAAATTATTTCCATTTTTTATATCTGGGAATTATTTTATTCTACCTTCTCCTCTCCTTTTATCCCCATATATGTTGGTGCACTTAATAGTGTCCAACATTTCCGAGTCTTTGTTCATTTTTCTTCATTCTTTTTTACGTCTGTTCTTCAAATTACATAATCTCTATTCATTAAGTTCATGGATTCTTCTACCAGCTCAAATCTACTGTTCAGCCCCTCTGGTGAATTTTTCACTTGGTTAATTTCTATTTGGTTGTTATATTTTCCATATCTTTAACAATATTATGTATTTGAAGAGACATTGCTATCACACCTTCCTTGAATTCTTTATTCATGGCTTCCTTTAGTTATTTGAACTGAGTTATAATAGCTGCTTTGAAGTCTTAGTCTGCTGAGGCCACCAATGACACCCCTTCAAAAAGATATTTCTATGGCTCGCTTTCTGCCCTGTATATGGGTCACACTTTCCTATTTCTTTGCCTGTCTTTTATTTTTTGTTTTGTTGTTGAAAACTGGACATTTCAGATAACATTATAGCAATTCTGATACTAATACTTGTCCTGTGGGTTGTTGATATCGTTATGGTTGTTGTTTGATTGGTCAATTGTTTATTTGTTTAAACTTCTGGTTGCCCTGCCTTTTGTTTTTTCTTGAAGTAAGCAATAACGACTTAACTCAGCCAGCTTAGATTATTCAAACTGCACATTTCATAGAAAACACTGGCTATTGATTGGCTCCTGAGAGATCATCTCTGAGGTCTTAGGATATCCTGCCTTCTTTGGTCTGCCTGAGGCCCTAGGGGACTGGAGTCTGAATAGTTAAGTTCAGTCATGCAAGTATGCATGCCTGTATGACTGACCCCAATAAAACCCTGGGCACCAAGGCTCAGGGGAGCTTCCTGGTTGTAACACTTCACGTGGGTTGTCACACATTGTTGCTGAAGATTAAGCACTGCATGCCACTTCCTAGGAGGGGACACCTGGAAGCTTGCAGCTGGTCTCTCCTGGACTCCACCTTCTGTACCTCTTCCCTCTGCTGACTTAAATCTGTATCTTTTCACTGTAATAAACCATAACCATGAGTATAACAGCTTTTCAGAGTTACACTCATGGTCCTGTGAGTCCCAGTGGATTGTCAAGCCTCACAGTGGTCTTGGTGACCCCTGACTCATGAACCTACCAGCTTCCTCTTAGTTGCTCCCCACTAAGAGCTGCACTGTTTTTGGCACTGTTTTTGGCAGTACCCTTAAGGCATGGGTTCTCCAACTTTTTGTTTCAAGTAAAAAGACTCCTCCGGCCGGGCGCGGTAGCTCACGTCTGTAATCCCAGCACTTTGGGAGGCCGAGGCAGGCGGATCACAAGGTCAGGAGATTGAGACCATCCTATGAATGGTGAAACCCTGTCTCTACTAAAAATACAAAAAAAAAAATTTGCCGGGCGTGGTCGCGGGTGCCTGTTGTCCCAGCTACTCGGGAGGCTTAGGTGGGAGAATGGCGTGAACCCAGGAGGCAGAACTTGCAGTGAGCCGAGATTGCGCCACTGCACTCCAGCCTCGGCGACAGAGTGAGACTCTGTCTCGAAAATAAATAAATAAATAAATAAATAAATAAATAAATAAATAAAAGTCAGACTCCTCCAGCAAAGCTGCACGCCCTGCCTTTCCCCCTGGGCAGAAGCCCTGCATCAGAACACAGAGCTGGGGGTGGGGGCCTGCTTTTCCTGATGACATCCCCATTCTACCAGCTGGCACTGGTTGCCTGGCAGTCCCTGGTCTTCCTGTCTCGCCCCTCCTGGTGTGGAACCTCCATCCTGTGAGTGAGATGAGATGGGGGCACTGGGGCCAGCCTGCTGTGCTTGGAGCAGGCCTCCACCCTATAGCGTGGGTTGGGTGTGGAAGTGATCCCCAGACTTCTCAGCAGCACTTGCCAGAAACAGAGCTTCTGCAACATGGGGCTGAGGATGAGAATGCCAGCAGCCTGACCCTCCTGGGGTGCAGCCAAAGCACCAGCCTATCAGAGGACAGGAGTGACAGCCCCGTCTTCTTGGCCATACCTGCTGGGGTAGAGCTTCCCCAGGGTGTGCCCACCCCACTTCCTAGGAAGAGGTGGGGCGTGATGACCTCAGATTTATAGAGCCAGACTCCAAAGAATAAATGTGTGTTATTTGTCCTCCGTGCCAAAGCATGAGCTCCAGGACAGGGGTCCCAGCCTGTGCCACTGCTGATTCCCAAGCACCAAGGACAGGGTTTGGCCTATAATTTTAACACTTGAATGTTCCTTACAGCTATGATGTAATTAATCATTCTGTGGATTTTATGAACCATTTTGTGCAGGTATGCTATAATTTTTTAATTTACCGTTTCTCTTTTATTGGTCATGTTTCTTGGCTTCCCAAGTTATTTCCACACACATCAGATTTTATCCTTACAGTGACCCTATGAGGTGAGCAGGGCAGGACATTCCCATTTGACAGACAAGAGGACTAAGACCTCTCTCCTACAGGCTAAGAAACCTGCCCAGAATCTCACAGCAAGGTATGGGCAAGGCTGAGACTAGCCTGTAGGTATGACTGTCCATCCTTCAAGGCTAACTAAGCTCACTACAATATCTCTGTGGCCTGCATCCTCCGCCTCACCTCCTGAGCCACACAGTAGGGCCCACCATTCCTGGGATGATGGCAGGGCTTGTGTGGTTTTCCCACAACACTGGACCCAAGCAAGGCTGCTGCTCACATGCTGTGTCCTGGTGCTGTGCTGACTCCCACTGGAGAGGGGCAGACCGCACCATAGGCCCCTAGGAGAGCCAAAGACAACGGGAGACGTTGCTCTTCCTGGACACCGATGTGCACAGGCACCAGGACCACGGACAGCCCACACCTGGCTCAGCAGCTCATCCCCAGGGGACACACAGGAGGCCCAGGCCTGCAGAGCGGAGACATGCCCCTCCCTCACAACATCTGTGAAACAGGCAGGTGAAGACTGGCCGTGTGCTTTGCAGAGTAGCACGTGATTGAGGTTCAGAAAGGAAGGGAGAGGTGGCTGCATGAGATGCCTTGTCTAGACCTCACCTGGACTCAGGAAGTCTGAAAAACAACTCTGTGAAGCCGGCAGGATGTTCCAGGAAAGAAGGCAGAGACCAGCCAAGCCGTGTGCCCAGAGAGGCTCTCCTACCTCAGGCTCAGGGCTCCCTCCTCCACCAGCTACTCTGAATTTTCTACCATCAGGATCCATCACTGGCCACGTGCACAGTAACTAACACGCACTGTGAATCATCATGCAGATCGTCTGGCAGACCCCAAGTTGGGCCTTGGGATAGGTGTGGGGATTCCGGAGTCCCTCATGGTGCCATATGAAGGCCAAGCAGGACATTGAGAAACAGCCCCCTGGGACCCAAAGCACAAAACATGCATGGCCTTGGTGCTGGACATGCCCTGCTGACCCTCGAGGGGAGCATCAGGCTGCTGGAAGGAGGTTCTTCCCAGCTGCCCAGGTGGCAGGCCCCGCCCAGGGCGATCAGTCTGCTCTGAGCCTCCAGATGGGGCAGCCGGCTGCTGCTGAGCTCCCAGCTGCCAAGGCTGCCCTTGTGTCGCTCAGCCCTTTTCTGTCTGCTCCTGGGCTCTGGGCTCACAGAGCACAACCCTGAGGAGTGGTGCCTCCTGTGCGTGCTGGCTTGAGACTCAGCACAAGCTGCATCTCACTGTCTCCCCACTGCAGCTCTCCACCGCCCGCAGGAGGCGACGGGGCTCAGGCCCACCTCAGTCCTGCTCGGCTTTCAGATCTCTCTCCCATCCTGCGGTCTCCTCCTGAGACTCTCGGAGTTCTGCACATCGTGCTCGCTCGCCTCCGTGCAGGGCGTCCTACCTTATGGGCCAGGCTCCCCCAACCCACCCCACAGTCAGTCTTGCCCGGGGACTTACCCAGCTCACAGTCCCCCCTACCCCCACCAGCTCACAGTCTGGCCCGATGGCTCCCCACTCCCCACAGTCAGTCTCATCAAGGCATCGCTTCATCTGTGCAGCCTCCTTGGAGGTCCTGGAGGCAGAACGGCACCCCGATGTTGTGCCTTGTGCCTGTGTCCTGCATGACACCACACTGTGGTCTGCTATCACCTGTCCATCCTCTCGGCTCCCCAAGACTCTCCTTTCCCCTTTGACAGGGTTGAGAGTTTCCTTTCCTGGGCTCCCCACACCAGCCATGCCCTGGTCATATCTCCCACTGCACAGGTGATGCTGTCGCTGTGGGCCAGCCCACCTGTCTCCACCACTAGACCCATGAGCTCGTCAGAAGGGAGGGCCTGCCTGAGCCTCTGCATCCCCAGCCCCAGCGCAGGGCGTGCCGTGGAGCAGGCGCTCAGCCAACTCTTGAAAGAATAAAAGCTGTGAAGTTGGAATGGCTCATCTCCCCCACTGTAAAAATAACATCTGTAATAATAAAATAGCTACGGATAAAGTGCTGCCACGTGCCCTGTGCCTTTTAGACATTATTTATTCCTAACATGAGGCAAGTCTGATTGTCTGTATTCTCCAGGTAAGGAAACTGAAGTTCAGGACAGTTAAGCACCAACCTGGCAGGTGGCAGCATTTGAATTTGGACCAGGTCTCCAGCTTCTACAAACATTCACTCACGATGTCTCATTTGGGCCTTACACAAGCCCGGAGAGACTGGCAGAGCAGGTCAACAACCCTGCATTTCCTGCTGGCTGTGTCCATGGAGGCCCCGGGAGGGTTGGGACCTTGTTCCAGCTCACGGATGAGCTGAGGACAGCAGCAGTCAGAAGGATCACAGTGGCCAAGAGCCATGTCATTACCCTTCTTCTTCATGTGACCCACAGAGTGTCGAGCTCTGCCCTGCTGCTTTGCAGACAGACTGGAGCCCCCCCAGCCCGTCCACTCCACCCTCTCGGATAGAGACCACGTGCAGCCGCCCACTCAGGCCCGGAGCACCTGCACGGTGGGCGAAGGGCAGGCCTCGGCAGCGCAGCAAACTCCCCAACCCGCATGAACCGCACCAGGTTCTGGCTGAGAGCACATTCTCACCCCACTCCCAGCTGCCTGTCTCATGGGAAGATGTGAGCTTCCTTCCCCTGAGAAGACACAACAGTGTGAGCACCAGCACTGCATGGTTGATGGATGCGAACCAGGGCTGGCTGTGGAGCTGGCGCCAGCACCCTCCTGACAGTTGGCGCCACCAACAGATGCATCCAGATTAGTGTCCTCTCTGCCCTGCATTCCCAGGTCACAGCTGCCTGGCTGCCAGGGCAGGAAAGGCACATGCTGGCCTCTGGCAGGTCCTATCCCAACCACCCTTCTCAAAGTGCAGGCACTTCTCCGCTCCACAGCGGTCAGGACGCCGGTGTTCACAGCACAGAAAGCTGGCGGACTCATGTCCTGCCTGCCCTCCCACAGCTCTGCAAGGGGACCCAGCAGGCTGGTTTTTTTGGTTGTGCAGCAGAATGAACCCATTCCAAGAAGCTGAGTGAACGGCCCAAACTCGGAACTCGGGGGCTGCCCAGGCTATACCGAGGGCCTGAAGCCCCTCAGGCCTGCATGGGACAGAAGCCTCTCCCTCTGACAATGCCCCACAGAAGCGCATGCATGACAGAGGCCCAGCAGCCTCAGCTGCCATCTGAGGGGGTCTTGTTGGAAAGACTGTACAGTGGCAGGGGATTTGATGCTGACTCCTGCTTCCCCTTCCCGTGGTGTGGCTCTGCTCACCTCCACATGCACCTCAGTCCCCTGTCTACCGAGGGAGGCCCCATCACGAGGGCATCTGAAGGTAGGGACATGGGGTAGGGACACCACCCTGTGGCCCACTGCACCCCTGCTTGGGGCACTGTAGCCCCCACAATCTGCCCTACTTCCCATGGGCTATGTGCCCACCTTGTGGATGCAGACAGCCCACCTGGGGGAACCTGTGTCCTTGCAGGGGGAGGTGTTGGGCAATTCGGAATTGGAAGTCCGAGCAGCAGCCGTTTGGATGCTGGCTGTGGATGATGGACAGCTGGAGAGGCTCTCAGGACTGGGCTCATGGAGGGAGCAGAGCAGAGCCAGCTCCCAGAAAGCCTCTGGCCACAGGCAGCAGCAGCTGCCTAGGCAGACTTGGGACACGGGTATCATCAGAAACAACAGCTCTCCATGGTGTCCTGAGAGGAGACCTCTCCACATGAGGGGTACCAGGGACACAGCAGGCAGTGGCCAGTGGCTCCTCCTTCCTCAGGTACAGACAGGCCTGATCCCACACACTTCCCAAGAGGCCCCTAGAGAGGCTGCCCCCTCCCTGGGGCACTGGCCCAACTGCTCCTGTGAGTCCCTCTGAGGATGCCCTAGAAACGTGGGCTGCTTTGAGAACCCCCATGGGGCCAGGAGGTTGACCCAGCAGTAGGGGAGGCTCCCGGTGGGGTGAGGGCTTGGGACCTCCCTGGGATGCCACACACTGGCCCCAGACCACACGTGCAGTTACAGCGTCCTGTTTCCTGCTTACAAAGATGCCACTAAGTCAAGGAGAGCTTTTGAGGAAGAAGAAAAAATCACTATGTTAAATGTACACATCAATTACAAATGCATTTTCATTTCACAAGTATTATACCGTTTTTTAAAGAGTGTATCCTAGGCTGGGTAAGGTGGCTCAAGCCTGTAATCCCAGCACTTCGGGAGGCTGACGTGGGTGGATCACTTGAGGTCACAAGTTTGAGACCAGACTGGACATGGTGAAACACTGTCTCTACTAAAAATACAAAAATTAGCTGGACGTGGTGGTGTGCACCTGTAATTCCAGCTACTCAGGAGATTGAGGCAGGAGAATATTTGAACCTGGGAGGAGGAGGTTGCAGTGAGCTGAGATCGCGCCACTGCACTCCAGCCTGGGTGACAGAGCAAGACTCCGTCTCAGAAAAAAAAAAAAAAAAAAAGTATCCTAGATCATGGAAAGGAGGTGTGTGATAGTGGTCCCTCTGCTCAGAGATTGAGGGTCTCCTCCTTCAAGTTCCAGGGCAGACAGGCAGCCTGGGACAGCCTGTGGGGTGCCCCCAGGAGCAAAATGGCTGCCATCCCACCTCACAGGCCAGGGCACTGGGGCCCCAGGCAAAGTTGTCTCTAAGGGCAGCAAAGGGGGTGACCCTCCCTATAGGGCACAGAAAATTCCCCTGCATCCTAAAGCCCCCCCAGCCCTGCCTGCATCTCTCTGCCCCCTGGCATGACAATACGCACCCAACAAAACAGGGTGTTCTTGCCCCAACGCTCCCCAGCTTTTTCATCACTCTCCCGTTACTCTTTGGGGAGCTCCAGGAGGTGGGCACACTGAGAAACAAACTAAAGTTGGGACACTGAGAGGGGTCACGGAGCCAGAACCAAGGCCCCAGATCCCAAGGGAGGGTGGGAAGAGGTGCTCTTGGCTGGGGATGGGGACCCGAGGAGGAGGGGGGCAGCAGGGGAGTCCCCACAGCTGTCCTCTCCTCCTCTGCCACTGGGGGGTGCACAGGTGGGCAGTGCCCCCAACTAGCATGGCTGGGATGGAGGATCCGAGGTGCCCAGGGCCCGCTTAGCCTCTCCAAGGCGCAACTCCCATTCTGCCCACCACCCTCCAGCTCCAGAATGGGGGCTGGTGCCTGGCACTTCCTCTTCAGGGCCCATCACCCCTGAGCCTCACTGTGCCACCCAGGCCTGTCTCCTGTGCCCTGTATCCCTGTCCCACTCACACTGACAACCAAGCATGTCCCCTTGGGGCCTGGTCTCCCTGCAGACCGGGAGGCAAGTGTCATGTGACTGGAACCCTCACTAAAACATGCACAGGGCCCCAGCTCCACTCACAGCTCCAAGCCCCGCACTGGAGGGAGGAAGAGACAGGATCACTCGAGCACTGTCCTCAGGAGCTGGGGATTCAGAGCAGGAGCCTCCCTGCCGTCCACTGGTCCCTGGGCCCTGGGAATGCCACGCAGGAGGTGCCTGCACACCCATGTGGGGAGGGCTTCCAGTGCCAGCGCTCAGAGCCTTCGTTGAATTCTCACAAGGCTGCCAACCTTTACTACCCAGAGGGCTCGGAAGCCCCTGTCCAGGGGCTGCAGGTATGTCTTGCTCATGGCCTGACCTCCCTGGCACCCAGCACGGGCCTGGACTCTAACAAGACTAGTTAAATGCTGTGCGTGGGGATGAAAACACTGGCCTTGGGGTCGAGTCGGTATGCTGGGGCAGCGCACAGGGTGGTTCAGACGCGATCCTGGCCTGAGGCCCTGCTGCCCCACAGGGTGGGCGGGAGCAGCCCAGAGCGCCTCTCCCCACAGGCCTGCTGCAGCCCCTCTGAGGTCAGGAAGCCTCACCCTTCAGGCCAAAGCCACCCACCCTGTGAAGATGGCCTGCTCCCACCCTGGAGACTAGCCACAGCCCACCCTCCCTGCCCACCTGGGCAGAGGCCCCATGTCCTCAGATGACTTTCCTTCCTCTCCTCTGGAAGAGCCCCTGCAACCACGTGGCTCCCTCACACCCGTGGCCTCCACTCAGCAGGTCAGCTTCGCCCACAGACAGACCCCAGCCCAGCGGCCCAGCTCCAATCCCACACCTTCCTGAGGCTCAGACCTAGCCTTTCAGAGGGGCTGTGGGGAGGGTCAGGGCACGCAGGCCCTCATGCCAGGGGCAGCGGAGCCAGCACACGGATGGGCCTTCAAGGCCGCCTTCCATGCCTGACTCACCCCCAGGTGGAGGCCTCACCTTCTCTAAGCCAGCACTGTTCCTGTGAAGCCTCGCCTGATGTTTTCTAAACTCTAGAACTCACAGAGAGAAAGGGGACCTGGGTGGACTCAGGGAAGGACAGGACACCAAATGTGCCCCTGCTTCAGGGGGTCAGGCCCTCGGAGCCAAGCGTTGGGGTGGAAAAGCAGCTGGGGCCACAGCATTGAGCACTCAAGGTTTGCAGGTAAAAAGGAACATTCCACAAACGTCAGCACATGTGACTGTCACAGCCACCTTACAGAGAGGAACCATTATCCTCGTTTTACAGATATGAAGACTGAGGGATGAATGATTAAGTCACACCAAATGTGCACAGTTATGATCTTTTGGTGCCTCCAAGTCCAACGTGGTGACTGAAACCTCCTGTCTTCCAGATGCCTCTGGGTGCCCATGAGGGCTCAATAATTTCCCCCAGCCTCCTCTGCATTGAGGCACTCATACTCCAGGTGAAAAGCGATTCAAGAGGAAGCAGGAGACGCCCCTGGTCACTAATATCACCCAGTTTGTCAGATTCAGCTCAGGCACTGAGCAGTGTCCGGAAAGGCCAGATTCCTGGGAGGGGAAGGGTAGCCTGCTTCTGGAGGGTGCAGCCGGCTTTGGGGCCAGGTGTCCGGCAGGGGCCAGGCTGGGAAAGGCCCTCAGGGTCGCCTTGACTGGACCCAGTGCGTCAGGAATCCACACAGGGCTCTTAGCCCACGCACATCAGAATTACACCCAGGCTTTCCCTAAAGACCTGCTCAGGCCTCCTCTGGAGAATCAAATCTGGGGCTTGGAGGGCTTGGCACATGTCTGTGGATACAGTGGAAACACACTCTGTGTATCTGCCAACCGGCAGGCCCTGATTCTCCTGCTAAACGTACCCGTGTCACATAACTCGACCCCCGGGGCCCACAACTCCCACCTCATGATGAATCAGAAGAATAAGCCTCTCCGGACTCATGTCTGAGCACAGACAAACGTGCATTGCCCTGACCACAGAAGCCCCATCAATGCCCTGCACCAGCTGTCTGAGTGTCCCAGCTGCCTGGCTGTCCAGCTCTGGCCTGGCTTCCTTCCTCCTTCTGCTAAAGAAAGACCCCTGACCCTAGAGCTGCCCCCGCACCTCCTGAGGGCATCCATCCAAGCAAAGTCCAGCTTCCTCAAGCCCCTCTCACTGGGCCCGAATCCTGCCCTAAGTCCCTACTCTCTCGCCGTACCATATCGCTCTCCCCATGTGCACCTCCCCACGGCAGGGGTCACAGCCCCCGCAGGCAGGTTCCTGAGGGTCCTGGAGGGAGGGCGCTGGCCTGGGGGTGCTGAGAGGGAGGACTGGCTTACGCTACACAGCCAAGCGGGGCAGGGAGGCTGGCGTAGGGCCAGCGGCCTGGTCCTGCTTTGGCAGTCGGTGTGGGTGGCTCCTGGGATCCCAGCACCCGAGAAGAGGTGACTCTTGGGTTGTGGGGGTCTCAGATGACCAGTCACCCCAGGCTGACAGTTCCCAGGCCCTAGGCCCTGGCGGCACCAGCCAGCAAGGACACAGCACTGATGACAGTTTTGGTTTGAGCTGATCACTCAGCCGAGGAAGGCCTAACCACTGGGCACCCAGAGAGCGGATACAGGAAGCAAGGGGCTTGTTTGAGCTCTCAGAGAAGGTCCTGGGCAACAGACCTTGAGCCAGGCCTGCAGAGAGATGGCTGCCTTCTGGCCGAGGTGGGCCTGGCTTGATCGAGGTGTAACTGACGCACAATAAACTCACACACTGGAAGCACAACCTGAGGGTTTCGACCGGTGCACAGTCAGCAGCAAATCTCCACTGCCTCTGTCCTTCCTCATCTGCCCTCTGGCTTCCGCCCACGCTCACCTGTCCCCAGGCAGCCACTTGTGTGCTTTCTGTCACTGTAGGTTCGCATTTGGGATCACACCGTAGGTCTGGCTTCTGCCACTGGGCCTGGTTCCCTGGAGGCCCATCCGGCCTGATGTGTATGGCAGCAGTTCCCTCCCTCCTAGTGCTGCTCTGTGGATGTGCCACCCTGTGAGTCGCTTCCAGGTCTTCTCACAAGCTTGAGTCCTCACACAGAGGCAGACTGTACCACTTGACCCAGCCACACCCACTGTGCTCTGAGGAGGATGTTCTCATAGTCAGCATGCCTCTGTAAAAACACACTTTCTAGGCTGGGTGCAGTGGCTCAAGCCTGTAATCCCAGCACTTTGGGAGGCCGAGGTGGGCAGATCACAAGGTCAAGAGATCGAGACCAGCCTAGCCAACATGGTGAAACCCCATCTCTACTAAAAATACAAAAATTAGCCGGGTGTGGTGGCGGGTGCCTGTACTGGGCTCCCATGATCCTCCTGCCTCAACCTCCCAAGCAGCTGGGACTACAGGTGTGTGCACCATGCCACGCTAATTTTTTTTAAAACATTTTTGTAGAGACGGGGTCTCCCTATGTTGCCCAGGCTGGTCTGGAACTCCTGGGCTCAAATGGCCTCCCAAAGTGCTGGGATTACAGGTGTGAGCCACCGTGCCCGGCCAAAAACTCACTTTCTACCTAGAGCAGGAACTTCGGCCAGCAACATCAGGCAGCATCACACTTGGCCAAGTTTCAGAGATGGGTTTCCATTCAACCCCACTGGTTATAAGTAAAATATAGCGGGCCGGGTGGCTCACGCCTGTAATCCCAGCACTTTGGGAGGCTGAGGAGGGCGGATCATGAGGTCAGGAGTTCAAGACCAGCCTGGCCAACATGGTGAAACTCAGTTTCTACTAAAAATACAAAAATTAGCTGGGTGTGGTGGTGGACGCCTGTAATCCCAGCTACTTTAGAGACTGAGGTAGGAGAATCACTTGAACCCGGAGGTGGAGGTTGCAATGAGATGAGATCGCGCCATTACACTCCAGCCTGGGTAACAAGAGTATGAGATTCTGTCTCAAATATATATATACATATATATATATTTGCTTGGGGAAGACAAAAATAGGGATTGGGGGGGATAGCTAATAGTTGTTGGGTGCTCTCTCCACATGCTTTCCCTTGGTTTTGTTATTTTAAATTTTCACATGCCCCTGAGAGTGAAGGCGTTACATGAAGGTGCCCCAGGGCACAGAGCTCTATGGGAGAGTGGGCCCACCCAGGGGCCATCACCATCACAAAGGGACCCTGGGAAGAGGGGCAGCTTCCAAGGAGTGCTCCAAGGAGACCTCTTCTCGAGCATGGGCAATCTTCAGTTCACAGGCAAAAAAGCTGTGGAAGAGAGACAAATCGACCCCTGTGGTACAAACGTGGCTGATACCCAAGGCATTTCAAGCTAGCCAGGGTGGGACAGGGTCTCTAGGGGTTTACTGCCGGGGTTTGCATCCGGCCCACCAGGCAGGGCGCCCCGCCTCCTTTACAACAGGGCAACGTGAGGGCTGGAGGGCCTCACAGGCAGCACCATCCCTGTCTGTGGAGGGTCCCGGAGCCAGGGATGGGCCAATGGGCAATATCGTTTAAACCTCACCACCTTATAACTGGCAGAAGGTGAGGGGCAGCCCATTGCAGAGATGAGGAAATCACATATGGGATCCAGAAAGACACAGCACTTCTCCTGAGCCAGGGAGCTAGTTGCGCTCAGCGGGAGAAGCAAACAAAACGTATGGGGTCAGCGACTCCTACAGGAGACCCAGAGTGAATTCAAACCCTCTGCAGGGTCTGGTACCTTCCCAGGTTATAAACAGTGGCTGGAGTCTCAGGAAGGGCTGAGGACACCTGACTGAAGCCAGTGGGAGGACAGGGACACAGAGGTGGGGCAGGCTGTGCCCAGCCCATACCTGGAGAGCAGGGCTGTGCTCCACCCAAGTTTGGAGAGAAGGTTTCAGGAGTTCATGTCTCTAGAAACATCAATCTGGGGCCCTCTGGATTCAGGACCCCCCTGGGGCTCTGACCTGGCCACACACAGACTCAGCGCATTTCCCGAGGATACGCTGTGCTCCAAACCCTGGCCCTGCCCTCAGAGCTGACAGCCCAGAGGGAGAGAACAACCTTTGGAGATGCCAATTATGTCCCAACAAGCAGGGGGTGCTTGAGAACTTGTGTTGTACAGAAAGACCATCTGGTGAGGTCAGGGGAGAGCCCAACGGGGCAGAGGCAGGGTCTGGAGGAAAAGCACAGGTGGGAACCGTGCCCCCCCTTGGAAGGGCAGTGGGGGAGAGGAGGCCTATAGCACGAGGAAGCACTGGTGCCTCTGAGCAGCAACGCAGCCAAGGCTGGCAAGTCCAGGTTAGCAGGAGGCACAGCCCAGGGGAGGCACGGAAGGCCTGCTGGCAGGCAGCTGGCTCCCCTGCCGGGTCTGCCCCACCCACTCCACCATGCAGGAGACCAGCCTCTGTGGGGTTCAAGAGGGCAGCCCGCCCCAGCTCAGGGTCTCCAGCCTTGGGTTCCTTCTGCGACCTTCACCCAGAAGAGTTCAAGGATGTAGGTGGCTCCCTGGCAGAGGCCCCAGGAACCTGGAGTTTAGACCCTCCTTCCGCCACAAATGTGGAGGGGCCAAGTGAGTCCTGGAGAATTTCTCAGTCATACACCATGAGTGGGTATTGGCTGCCCCGTGCTGAACAGCTGCTGGGACTGGGGAGAGGAGGAGATCCCAATATAACCGAAAATCTGGCCCCATCTATCTTGAAAATAGAAAGGAGGCAGATATCCTCTCGTCCCACCCTCTGGCAGCTCAGCTAAGACCCAGCCAGGACCCTGGCTCTTGAGGACAGACCTCACCGCCTACAAGAGACACTAGAGGGTGTTGTCAGCAGAGCAGTGGAGCCCACACCCGGGGCAGCCCCACAGGCCCAGCTGCACGTCGCCCCCTTCATCCCTGCACAAGCTGGGCCAATGAGCTACCCCCAACCTGCCAAGATGTCACTCTTTTTTCACTTAACTGGAGCCCTTTACTGTCTTTGGCAATCAAGATCCTTCACTAGTAAAGAAACTGGTACCAGGATCCCTGCGGGTAAGAGATCTGCAGGAAGGTGGGGAGGAGAGCTGGGACTGCGGATTTCACCTAGTTGAAGCCAAAAGCCATGGAAATACATTACCACGTGGAAGATGTGGAACTCCAGTATCTCACTGCCTGCATGGCCAGCCCCTAAATAAATTATCAATGGTGGCCAAGTGACTACTGGGTGCTTTGTGGGAGAAACAGCTCTTGCTACAAAATCCAAATGAAAGGCATGAAGAATCCAAGGACTGCCGGGTGCACTTGCTACTTCTAACTGCCCTGTACAGCTTAAAGTGAGGTAATAACATACTCTGTCCTCACAGGGCCTCTCTACCACTCTACATAAAGTACGAGTATCTCTTCTCTTCTGCAGCCACAGGCCTGAGATATCCCAGAACCAAAAGCAGTCTGACTCCACCAATCTGCAGACTGGCGCATTATACAGCCAGAAGGATGTGTTGTTTCCTTGCTCCTTGAGTGACAGTCAGGGTACGGTTTGGGAAAGAGTGGAACCCTCACCTTAGGAGTGGGGATGCACTGGGGGCTCACAACCCCACTGAACCCTTGCTCCTCTCTCTGGCTGCTTCAGGCTGTTATGCCCTCCCCAGCAAGTCACCCTGTTCTGCTCATGCCCACCCTGGCCCCTTTCCCTGCCTCCAGGCCAAAGAGCAGAGTCAGATCCCAGCATAGCCAAGGGAACCAATTACAAGTGAAACCATCAAGGAAAAGACACATACTTCAGAGAACGAGGACTGTGTCAACATACACCAGCAAAAACCAGGGAGAATGGTGAGAACGGATTTGGAGTGTCCCCGACCCTGGGGGAAGAGCATCACCCCAGGCCAGGGCAATGTACTGCTGCAGGTGCGCCCCCCATGCTGGAGTCCAAGAGCCAGCAGGTGAGCTGTTGGTTCCCTGACCTCAGCTTGATAGTGGCTCCACAAAGTGAAACTGAATAGCCAAAATCCCTTGAAGGAATCCAGACATCTGAAGGGATACAGTGTTGGTGGAGACCGATCAAGAGCAACCTGTACAACATCCCTAACCATGTCTCCAGGGGAGCCAAAAGGACCTGCCCCAGCCCGAAGCACCAAGAAACATTTAGGAAGGAGAACACTAACAGCTTGGAATATTGCCACAGACATCGTTCTCTATCAGCTGGAGATGATGATGGGAGACCTTCCCGTTGGTGGAAATTCTACAGATGAGAACGGTGAGGCTGGCACGACAGAGGATGGGAGGAAGCATTCAGGTGCCGGCAGCCAGAGGGGCACAAGATGTTCTCATGCTGAGACTCCTTGGCACTGACGACTCACCCGTGGCACTGCTAGGACTGAAATCAACAGGTAATGCCAATAAGGTCCTATCTGATGTGTGTAGTATTAATAGAAATGTCAAAAAAAAAAAAAAAAGCTTTCTAGGCCTGGCGCGGTGGCTCATGCTTGTAATCCCAGCACTTTGGGAGACTAAGGCGGACGAATCACGAGGTCAGGAGTTCGAGACCAGCCTGGCCAGCATAGCGAAATCCCATCTCTACTAAAAATACAAAAAATTAGTCGGGCATGGTGGTGCGTGCCTGTAATCCCACCTAGTTGGGAGGCTGAGGTAGGAGAACTGCTTGAACCCAGAAGACGGAGGTTGCAGTGAGCTGAGATCGCGCCACTGCATTCCAGCCTGGGTGACAAAGCGAGACTCTGTCTCAAACAAACAAACAAACAACCACTTTTTAAAACTAGGTCTGGTAGGCAGGAGTCTACCATGAGTGCCTAGAACAACATCCGGCGTATAGTAGGTGTTCAACCAATATTTGCTGAATAAACTGCATTGCCTCTTGCCCAATTCCCAGATTTCTCAATAGACCCAAAACTCCTTGAGTTGTAGGGAGGCTGGTCACCTGCGTAACAGCACAGGTATATGCCGTGAATCTTCCAGAGCCTTCTGGACAGAGAAGTACCTGGACCTCCCGGCACCACTGAGGGCTGGTTCTGAGCTGACACTGTTCCTGGTAGCCCAGGATGTCTCCACAGCCTGCCACCAGGAGTGAGGCTTGCCAGAGGCAGTGGCGCATGCAGGCCATGACGAGAGCTGTGCCCTGCGTCCACCTCGTGGCAGCCCACTGGGATCCCAAACCTGTCCTATGGCAATTTCCCTAGTTCCTGAGTGCTCAGGTGACAAACACATGCCAGTACGTGGCAGGAACTTCATCCTGGCTTCCTGAGCCATGGTGTGGAGGCTTCTGTGGTGGGAAAGACTACCTGGATGGCTCTACAACTCCCTCCCCTCCAAAATAGTGGCTCATTAGCAACACCTCACCCCTGGAGACTGAGAAACCACCAGCACCCAAGGCAGAAGACGCTGCTGCATCCCCCCTTAACCTGCCAGGTAGGCTTGTGCAGGAGACACGGGGACTTGAAAATGCGGTGGACGGATCTGGGTTCAATCAAGTGGATTCTCTCATCAGCTGTGCTGTCCCACTTATGACCTCCCTACCGGACTGAAGCTGTCCCAATCCTTGGCATAGTATAGAGCCACTGATTGGATGAAAACTCAGTCTATGTGTGTGTGTGCACCTGTGTGTACACCTGTGTGTCTGTGTGTGTGCCTGTGTGTCCCAAGTGTGTATGCCTGTGTGTGTGTGTGCCCATATGTATACCTATGTATGTCTGTGTGTATGTGCCTATGTGCGTGCTTCCTGCTGCAGTACTCAGGAATTCACGGAAGTGGGTTGGCTTCCCTGTCATGGGGCACAGCACCCCACCTTCACGACTTGTCTCGGCTTACTGATTCTGTGCCACGGTTTAGCCAACAAAGACCTTGACCTTTCTCTCCCGAGGACCTCATGTGGGTCTTCCACACACTAATAGGTCTTGGAGGAAACCAAGTAGCAAAGTACCCTAAGTGTTAGGACATACATGTACCAGAGAGTAGGACACACATTCCATGAAAATACAGGGACCTGCCACTTCAGTGACGGCTCCAGGCAGGCAGCAGGGGGTCCAGCTGTCTGGAACATTTTGAAATACACCCTCGAAATCAAAAGTCATGCTTGGCCCACACACGATGCTGGGAGGGCCTCTGGATTTTTGAGACAACATATTTTCCTTTTGGGTGTGCTGCTCCTCTGACTCATTTGCTGGGTGACCCCCCAAGGCGGCGCACCTGTGTGGGCCCCTGGCAGGTGCAGGCTCTCCGACTGGTCTGCCTGCACGGGGAGGGACTCTGCCACACGACTATCATGCCCCATGGATCCCACGGTGCCCAACGTGCCCAAGCAGATCTGTGTGCTGTACAGAGTCTGTACCAAGTGCCACCAGAAGGCACACCTGGGGCCTTGGGGTCCTCCTCCTGAGCTTGGTGGAGACTAGCTGCATCTTGGCTAACAGAGTCTGACTGGGAGACCCAGACAATCTGAGGTTCCCAGAATGAAGTGGCCTTTTCTGGCCCAGTCCAGCACCCATCATCAGGGGTACCTCATAGGACCAATCCCTGGGGACACCAGGAGGCACCAGGCGGTGACTGAAGCACGTAGCTCCTCTGCCCACCCCACAACCTGTGTCCTCACGGGGTATTCCTTACGACCAGTGTCTGAGAGGAACAAGTATGAACTACGTTGTCGGTGGCTCGGCAAGACACACTCACACAGCCAGAAGTGGACTGCTGTGGCAGTCAGAGCCCCTCCCATGTGGACAGCAGAAAGGAGACCCTCTGAGGGGCACAGGTGATGCTTCCTGTGGTGTGCATGGGGAGGCCTCAGGTGTCTCAGGACCTACAGGGACCTGAGGCAGAAAGTATGGAAAGGCCTCTCTGAATAGATGGGGAACTGGAGGACCGTGTGTGTCAGAAATACTTTCACAAAGGCCAAATCCCAGGAGCCTCCCAGGCAGCAGCAAGCAAGGTGGCTGCCCAGAGATGTCCAGTGGTCTCTCCTCCAGCCACACTCCACCTGCTCCTGGAGCTTCTGGGGCCAGCTGGGTGACTCAGATTCTGTCCAGGCATCTTGGATTCTGTCCGGCTACCTTCCCCTCACCTGGGCAACTCCTTGCCACCCTTGCTGTGGGTGCAGCAGAACCAAGGTCCAGGGCTCACCACTTCATAAACACACATTTCTTTCCTTCCTTCCCTCCCTCCTTCCTTCCTTCCTTCCTTCCTTTCCTTCCTTCCTTTCCTTCCTTCCTTCTTTTCTTTTTCTTTTTTTTTGAGACGGAGTCTCGCTCTATCACCCATGCTGGAGTGCAGTGGTGCTATCTCGGCTCACTGCAACCTCTGTCTCCCGGGTTCAAGCAATTCTCCTGCCTCAGACTCCCAAGTAGCTGGGATTACAGGCGCCCACTACCGCACCCGGCTGATTTTTGTATTTTTAGTAGAGACGGGGTTTTGACATGTTGGCCAGGCTGGTCTCGAACTCGTGACCTCAGGCGATCCGCCCCCCCACTCGGCCTCCCACAGTGCTGAGATTACAGGCATGAGCCACCGCGCCGGGCCACACTCACATTTTCTAATAAGACCTTCACACTAACCCTGAAAGGTGTGGAGGGCGTGGAAACATCACCCACATTTTTCAAAACAAAGACCCAGGTGGTTATGTGATTGTCCCAAGATTGTACACCTCCTCAATGACAGAGTCGGCATTTGAAGGGGGTCTGAGCTCTTCCAAGCTATCTCCTACACTCACCAGCACAGGTTCCTGAAAGGCTGCCTTCCCGGCTGTCCGGCCCTCTCCACTCTTGATGCCAGCGATCACTTCGTTATCGCTGGGGGTGGGAGCTGATGCCAGGCCAGCGGATAGGCTGAGGGCAGGGCTCCTGCAGGTCTGCCCTGGGTCACCTGGCTTCCTGCCCCTTTCACTAGAGCTCTCAGGGCCACAGAACTCCGACCTCAACCTCCCGTCTTCAACTCCGGGAGAAGATGGCTGCACAGCCAAGTAGGGCGCCCTCCCGCCTTCCCGCCCCGACAGCCCCACACAGGTCTGCCTCCCCCTGGACCTGCAGCTGACAGCTGGTGGCTCTTCCCCGCCTCTCCTTTCATGCAGTTGCTCCCGGAGTAGGAGCCCATCGGAGCTCAGCACTACCCAGCGTCGCAACCGCCCTCCCGCTGGCTCACCTGGGGAGGTCGGGCTTGGCAACCTGTGGCCGGCCACCCCTGACAGTGCCCCGGAGCCCCCGGCCCATCTTGGGGTTCCTGTGGGGGCAGCGAGGTGGAGGCGTCCCAACTGAGTGGGTCCCGGATGGTGAGCGGGCCCGGAAATCAGGCCAGAGAGGGGGCACCCCGAGCAGGAGCCCAACAGCCCCGACCCCAGTTCCAGCCCCTTGCCGCTGCTGCGCCCTCGCGTACTCTCAGCCTGGGGAATAACAACAGCAACCACTTCTCCCGTACCCACCGGGCCGGCACCAGCCCTCCTTCCCAAAACAGCTGGTACTGCGCCAAGCGGCAGAGGCTCCGAGTGCCCTGCGCGCCCAGGCCGGTCCAGGCAGCGGCTCCGAGTGCCCCGCGCGCCCAGGACGGTCCAGGTGCGGGGAGGCCGGCTCAGGCGCTCGCCCTTGCCCTCTCAGGGGCTCGCCCCGGGCCGCCGTCCCTACCGCCCCCAACGGAGCCCCCTCCTTCCCCGCGCTCGAGACGGCCCCACTTTGCAGGACGCCGCCTCCGGTCTGCACGTCGGAAAGTTGGGAGCGGCGGGGAGCCACGAGGGTGTCCCCACCCACCGGGTGCCCAGAGGACGGCCCGGGGCGCAGCAGCCAGCGCGGGCTGTGCTCCTCCCCACCCGCGCAGGGCGCCGCAAGCCCGACCCCAAGTCCCGGACGCCGGCTCTCACCTTGAAGAAGCTCCGGAGGAAGTGCACGACGCTGAGCATGGTGGCCGCCGGGACGCCCGGAGCCCGGCCGCAGCACTACGAGCCGCGCCGCCGAGCCGGCTCCACCGACGCCACCCCGCGCCCCGCCCTAGGGTCCGCCCCCGCGCCCTCGCCCGGACGCTCCGCCCCCGCAAACCTGGCCACTGGAGGCACGTGAGGTCCAGGCTCCTGCCCTGCCCGCCCCTGGGCTTTGGTCACCCGCGGGACTGCGCACGCACAGGCACACAGCAGAGCCGTCCACAGACCCGGCCCAGGGGCCGCCGGGATCATCCCGCCCAGCCGAGCTCCTGGGCCCCCTTGAAGCCTAGGAGTGTTTTCTCAGAGAGAAAGCAGCACGCTTCTTGCGCATTTGCACATCTCCAACGCAGCGCTTCGGCCTGTCCCCCGCACTGGAGACTCAGGTGCCTCCGCCCTCCTGAGAGCAGGGGCGGCCTCTCTGCTGAGAGTTCTGATTGTCAAGCTCCCAGAACTTTCAGAGCTCAGTCCGCCCAGCGTTCTTCTTTACCAGTTGAGGAAACGGAGGCCCAGAGAGGCTGTGCAGCGCGCCGGCACTCACACACCTGGTGGGGACAAATGTGGACTAGGATATCTGGGACCGAAGTCTTGGCCTCCAGCTCCCTCTTGCCTCCCACTTACCTTTCCAGGTATGTCCTGCAGATAGGATGTAAGTGAATGGTCACACCCATAACCATTAAGGAGCGCAGCTTTCTGCTAAGGGGCAAAGGGAAGTCCTCGTTGCTTTCTTTGCAGGGGTTTAAGGAGACAGGGCCTGCCAGGAAACACTCTAACCAGCCCTAGGACCGCACTATTTTAAATCAGAAGAAAAAAACTGAGTATAATAAAATAATAATGAATCTAGCCTGGAGTATATTCATCTTTATATGAATGCAGTTGTAAACTCTAATTTTAACTATTTTATTTTATGCAGGAAGAGGCCCACGAAAGCTAAGACCCCAAGGCCCATGTGCACCATACTGCAGCCCTGCTCTGTCCACCATTTCTGGGATCGGCGCCCCACAGAGGGAGAGCATCTGCCCAGACTGGCTTTTTGCACCCCCGCTCAAGCCTGCACCCTCGTCCAAGTCCTAGCCCCACTGAACGCTATGCCTGGTCAGCAGTGCGTGTCAGGGGTGCCTGGCAGAGTGTGCATTTTCCGTACACCCAACCTGTCTCTGCCTCTCCCCAGGCCCTCACAGCAACCAGGCCAGGCGAGAAGCTTGGGAGATAGATACCCAGAGGAGGCACTGTGGGGCCATCTGAAGATCCTGCGTCCCCTGTCACAGCCTTTATGTTACCCAGGGTCCATGACTGTGCTAGAAGCATGTCCCTGAGGCCCATGGTGGTGGGAGGAGGGTGTGGGATTCGGATCTGGGCACCTGGCTGTGCTGCACACCAGTTGTGTAATCATGATCATCTGCTCTAAACACGTATCTTTAACATTCGAGAGGAATGACCGCCTGGTGGGGTTGCCATGGAGAGTACGTGAGAAATTAAACCTCACAGGTGCTTAGCAAAAGTTAATTCGCTCTTCTCTGAAGGCTTAAAGTGCTAATCCCCTGGCGAGGGGGGAGGTCCAGTGAAAATACACAACCCCTGGCCACAGGTTCCATTGTTGTCTGGACTCCTCTGTCTGACCAGTGGACAGCCCTAGACCTGGGTTCTCAGACCTGAGTCAGAACCACGTGGAGGACACCATAGAGCTTAGGCTGCTGCCCCTCACCGCTGCCCCCCTCTCACAGGATCTGGGGTGGGGCCTGGGAATTTGCATTTTAACATGTTTCCAAGTGACCCTGAAGCTGCTGGCCCTGGGACCACACTTAGAGAACCCCTGGTTCAGGCTATGGGGCCTGGGCCAGGCTCGCCGTCTAGCAGAGGATCAGACCCCAGGTTGGAGCATAACCGTCATGATGGCTCCATTCATCAGGCACCTGCTGTGTCCCCGAACGCCCAGATCCCTGCCACAGCGCAGCCTCCCTAGAGAAGTGACATCCAATGCTCGAGGGGAAATAAATCAAAGGTAGTTTATGTCTGTCTTTTCCTTCTGGTGAACATGGTTTTAGGAGGACTTGACTGCACTGTGGTGTGCTCTCTCTTTTGCCGTTATTAAAAATAAGAAAGGCAGGCCTGTTTGAGTCGCTGAAGGATTTGTGCAATAGAGTTTCTAGTCAGTGGAGCGTCCCATGTTTAAATATGACCCCGACTTCATGTCTGTCACATATGGCAATTAAACGGGTTCAGCAGCATAGGGGAGTGAAGTGAGTGGTAGGACAGAAAACATCGCAGCAGATTCCAAGTGGCAGAGACAGCGTGGGCATGGGATGGACCGATGGAACTTACAGGGGCTTGTGCTTTCCTCGCTGGGCAGCCTGGGCCACTCGCTTTACTTCTCTGGCCCAGAGACCACAGGCTTACATATAGACAGACCTACACTACCAGCTGGGGCCTGAGTCACAAAAGACAGAAACTTCCCCTGGCTACTCTAGCAGGAAAGGGATTTTTGCAAGAATATGGAGTAAGACATAGGCAGGGGGAGGTGTGCTGACCTGGGAAACAGGCAGCCAGCCGGCTACGGCAGCGGCAGCAGCCAGAGCTCACCAGACAGACTGCCCACTAGGGAGGCTGGGGCTGGTGCCTCTCCCTGCAGCTTTGCTCCTAGACTCTGGCCTCCTGTAATCTCTGCCGACGATCCCTGGGTCCCTGGTCCTTGACCAGCTCCAAAGATGTAAAGTCCAGGACCACCCACGTGTTGCTGTCTGACTGCTGGTGAGTCAGGGGAGCCGTTGTGAGGAGGGCATGAGCCTTCAGCTAGCCTGGTGGGAAGCCGGCCTGCTTGTACAGCTGTCATAGGTGGGGGACAGAAATCAGGGACACGTTGGAAACAGAACCTTTTTTTTTTTTTTGAGACGGAGTCTCCCTCTGTCACCCAGGCTGGAGTGCAGTGGCATGATCTTGGCTCACTGCAAGCTCCACCTCCCAGGTTCATGCCATTCTCCTGCCTCAGCCTCCAGAGTAGCTGGGACTACAGGCGCCCGCCACCACCTCCAGCTGATTTTTTTTTTTTGAATTTTTAGTAGAGACGGGGTTTCACCGTGTTCGCCAGGATGGTCTCAATCTCCTGACCTCGTGATCCGCCTGCCTCGGCCTCCCAAAGTGCTGGGATTACAGGCATGAGCCACCACACCCGGCGGAAACAGGATCTCAAAAGAGCTCCTCAGGTCAGAAAACTGGGCTGACCCTAATGATGGCATTCTCCGGGATGAATATGTAGCGCCGAGTTCAGACCAAGTGACCCCTGACATGCGGGCAGGGCCTGCAGATAGCCAGCTCCGACAGTCAGCGAGGGGCAGTGGCTGGCGGTCAGCCACAGAAAGGCGCAGGGACGCTGGTGTTCCCTCTAGGCTGGGCCCAGGAGGAGGCAATGCCCAGGAGAGGGGCTTCACTGCCTCGTCCCCAACTCTTCAAGTTACATTCCCTCCCTCTCTCCCTCCTTTCTTTTCTTTTCTTTTCTTTTCTTTCTTTTCTTTTCTTTTCTTTTCTTTTCTTTTCTTTCTTTCTTTCTTTCTTTCTTTCTTTCTTTCTTTCTTTCTTTCTTCCTTCTTTCTTTCTTTCCTTCCTTCCTTCCTTCTTTTTGTTTCTTTCTTTTCTTCCTTTCTTCCTTTCTTTCTTTTGTTGGAGCCTCACTCTGTTGCCCAGGCTGGAGTGCAGTGGCACCATCTCACCTCACTGCCACCTCCATCTCCCAGGTTCAAGCAATTCTTCTGCCTCAGCCTCCCGAGTAGCTGGGATTACAGGCATCGACCACCACGCCCAGCTAATTTTTTTGTATTTTTAATAGAGATGGAGTTTCACCACGTTGGCCAAGCTGGTTTTGAACTCCAGACCTCAAGTGATCTGCCCGCCTCGGCCTCCCAAAGTGCTGGGATTATACATGTGAGCCACCATGCCTGGCCTTGAGTTACGTTTTCATGGGGACTTGGGACAATCGGAAATGCATCCACCGCACTTGCAGACTGACTGGTGATCCTGAAATGATGGCGTGTGGGAGAGGCATGGGCTTCCTTTAAGAGCCGCCAGAGCCAGGGCAGGGGCACCTCGTGCCTTGACATAAGGAAGGCTCCCCTGCCAGGATAGACAGAAGAGCTGCCGAAGAGGTGGAGCCAGGCAGGGGCCACAGGCCTGTGAAGGTCTCAGCAGAGCCCCCAGGAGAGTCGGACTTGCTGCAAGCAGAGCCCATGGCTCTGCGGTTCCAGGAGAACTGTTTGTGCCCCTTGCCCCACTGCCTGCCAGCTGTCCCCAAAAGGACCAGAGGATCAGAGTAGCCCACTCCAGACGAGGTGCGGGCACCATGCTGTTGCCATCTGCTGCCCCTCTTTCCATCTTTCCATCTTACTTCCTGCGTGGCCCAGCGTCCAGGCTGTCTAGGGCCTGGAGACCTGGAGAGCCATTAAAAACAACAACTGGCAGCACACAGGCATTTTTTGGCAGCGCACGGAAACTCACACGGAACAGACAGGGAGCCGGAGGTGAGCAGAGTTACCTGTATTTCTCTCACCACCTGAGGAAATTGGGGTTCAAAGGGGTAAAGCAGGAGGGGCCCCAGGGGTGTGTGTGTTGTGTGTTGGCCCCAGGGGTGAAGCAGGAGGGGCCAGGCCTCTAGGAGGACTGGCACAGTTGGGTCAAGGACAGGGGAGCCAAGAGTGTGGGGTGCGGTCAGGACCTGGGATGGCCAAGCAGTGTGAGGTGAGCCAGAGGCCCAAGGTCTCTGAGATGCTGCACAGAGGGGCATTGAAAGGAGCCAGGATTTGAGGAGGAGAAGGGAGGAGGTGGGGGAGGAGGGCTCTTGTGCAGACCTGGGGTGTGGGGAGGGGATGTTCACTGACCCCCCCCGCCCCACCCTCGCCCGCAGGACCGTGGCCAGGCTCCACCCTGGAGGCAGCAGAGCGAGGAACGTCTAATGGGGATCCCGTGTGGATGCCTTTAGGGAGCTCTGCTGTATACCTGTTACCTCTCACCCTCAATCACACCTCTGGGGCCTGGAGCTGCTGGGGACACATTGACTGGAAGGGGCTTGGGGGCACAAGGAGTGAGAGCCAGAGAAGGGCAGGGCAGCCCAGGGATTGGCAGAGCTGGCCTCAGAAGCTATTGGTGCCACTGAGATTCAAGTACCCCCTGCTTCTTCCCCAAGTCACAGACAGAGTGAAGACAGAGGCAGGATTCAAGCCCAGAGCCCATGCACTGCCCTCATTCCCTGACTGGAGTGTATTCCTGGCAGGGTGACCTGGAAGGGGCCCCCCTAGCACACTAGCTGACCTACTTCTGCCTGGTCTGAGAAGCCTGTCCTACATCACTCAACCTGAACACAGGGGAGGCAGGGGAAGAGGCAGGAGGGTCCTATGACCAGGACCACCCCCAGGGCCCGTGCTGCGGCAAGGGCAAGGACCCCTGCCTCATTGTGCCCCTGCTCCCCACGTCTGAACGTGGACAGGACTGAGGTTGCCCTCTGTAAGGACCGTGGAGGCTCCAGGCTGGGAGAAGGTGGAAGGTCCCAGAGCCCCGGAGCCTGGCTCTGCTGCCTAATGCTGGAGCAAGTCACCTGACCCGCCTAGCCTCAGTGTTCTCATCTGTGAAGGGGGCTGATGATAGTGCCAGCTCTCAAAGCTGTTGTCTTCACCCTTGGCTTTCAGTGTCATGGTCGTGAAGCCCACTCATACGTGACCTCAATGAGATGGCCAGGTATGTTTATCAGCACTTTTGGGATAATGATTCTCCCCTCCCACGGTGACTGTGAGGGGCATGAGTGTGGCCAGCGTGCAGCCAAGAAAACAGATGTGAGCCCTCTCGTTTAGGAAGGGAAGGTGGGACAGGCAGGCAGGACTCCCTGTGGGCACCTGTTGAGGGGGCCTCACCAGGCTGCATGGCCTCAAGGGTACGGATTAGGGCTGCTTTCATTGATTCATCTACAGTGTATAGTTATTTCCAATCAACTCAATACAGCATTCATTTGAAAAATGTTTCAGTCATTGAGAACAGTCTGCTTTGCCTGCCCTCAGAGGACTCTTGGAAATAAATCAACAAACAGAAAATTACAAGATAAGTTAAGTGCTATTAAGGTAAAACGTTCAGGGTCGAGAGAGGGAAGAATGATCTGAGTGGCCACGGAAGTCCCCACTGAACCCTGGAGGCTGAGAGGCATGGGGAGGTTCAGGGAAAGAGGGTCCTTGTAGGGGGTAAGTGCAAAGGCCCTGGGGCCACAGCACATTTAGAGAGGCAGAAAACTCACATACATGGCTGCACTGTAGGGAGCATAGATGAAGATGGGGGAGATGGAGTAGAAGCTAGGGTGGGGCAGAGCAAGAGGGCCCTGGAAGCAGGGGAGGAATGTGGAGGACCCTAAGCTGAGCTGGCCGGGGAGTAAGCAGAAAATTTTTTTCTTTTTTTGAGATGAGTCTCGCTGTCGCCCAGGCTGGAGTGCAGTGGCACGATCTCGGCTCACTGCAAGCTCTGCCTCCCGGGTTCACGCCATTCTCCTGCCTCAGCCTCCTGAGTAGCTGGGACTACAGGAACCCGCCACCACGCCTGGCTAATTTTTTTGTATTTTTTTAGCAGAGACGGGGTTTCACCATGTTAGCCAGGATGGTCTCGATCTCCTGACCTTGTGATCCGCCTGCCTTGGACTCCCAAAATGCTGGGATTACAGGCATGAGCCACCACGCCCAGCCAGGAAGCAGAACTTTTGAGACCTGTCGGGAGGCCCCGGGGAGAGGGTGGTGGTAGAGTGGCCGCAGGACTGAGGTGCATTTTGGAAGAGGTCCCTTTAACAGGAAATGCTGGTGGATTGGGTGTAGGGTTGGGGAAAGGGAGGACTCTGTTTTTGTTTTTGTTTTTTCTTTTCTTTTCTTTTCTTTTTTGAGACGGAGTCTTACTCTGTCACCCAGGCTGGAGTGCAGTGGCGCGATTCTCGGCTCACTGCAACTTCGCCTCCCAGGTTCAAGTGATTCTCCTGCCTTAGCCTCCCAAGTAGCTGGGACTACAGGCGTGTGCCACCATGCCCGGCTAATTTTTTATTTTTAGTAGAGACAGGGTTTCAACATGTTGGCCAGGCTGGTCTCGAGCTCCTGACCTCAGGATCCGCCTGCCTCAGCCTCCTAAAGTGCTGGGATTACAGGCGTGAGCCACCGCGCCCGGCCTGGTTTTTTTTCTGATTCAGTAGAGGGGTGGTAGTGCAGGTAGATGGAAGGAACCCTGGGGAAGGTGCTCTTGGGTGGCATGGGGACAAGAACTCGGTTTTGGACATGTGAAGTTTGGGGTGCCTATGCTGTGTCCAGTCCCAGGGGACTCAGAGGGCACGAGAGCAGGCACTCTGCCCTCATGGAGCTTGCAGTCTGCTGGGCAGATTGGGGATAGGGATCAGGAAGTGTGTGGGGCTGGGGGCCCGGTGGCTGTGTGGAAGGCCTGTGAGCCTCGCCCTGTGTCCAGGCAGAGCACACAGGAGGATTTGATGTGAGCTAGGCCTTAGGAGCCTTGGGGTCCCCTCCGGACTGACATGCCCCATGCACATGGCCCTGATTCTTGCCCCTCTGATGGTACTCACTGCTGTGGGATGCCACACTGACCTCACTGTTCTCTGCTCCTGGAATGTTGTTTGCCCCCTCCCACCCCTGCTCCGCTGTGTCAAAGCAAGCCCCTGCTCAGCCTCCAGGCTCAGCTCTAGGCCCCGCCCCCAGATGGGGCTTTGCCTGCCCTGAGGAGGGACCCTCTGTTTTGGTCCACAAGATCCCTGCACCCCACCCTGCACTGACTCAGCTGCCTCTCAAAGGGCTGGGCTTCCTGGGTGTGGGATAGGCCTGAGTCATGGATGTGCAGGCCCCGCGTCTGTCCCTGGCCCGAGGCTGCAGGGCAGGTGGACGCTGACGTCAGGGAGCACCAGGAGCCGCACTCTCACTCCTGCAATAAGCAAGGCCATCTGAAATGAGGCCCCACCTGCCACAGAGGAGGCCTCAGAGCTCACAAGTCCTCAGAGCTCACAAGTCCTCAGAAACCAGGTTTAGGAGGAGCAGGTGCCACCATGGGCACAGGGAAGGCTGGTGCCAGGAGGTGGAAGGAGCTGCATCAGAGAAACACTTGAATCCATCTTGCAAGTGCTCTTTGAAAGTGTCTTACAAGTGCTGCCTAGGAACGTGTCTTTTGGATGCAGACAGCTGAACAAGCCCCTCAACCTGACCCACCGAGGCACAGAGGCCTGCAGCAGCAGCAGCAGCCAGCTCCCACACTGCCTCACCCACCCCACCATCAGCCCTGCACGGATCCCAGCCCCCGCTGCCTCAATCATCACCTGACCAGAAGGGGTCCCATGGTGCAATGGCTAGCACTCTGGACTCTGAATCATCCATCACCTGACCCCCAGGTGGGCGTCATTGTCTGAAAACACACCCAAATGACAGGCTGAGCTCCCTGGGCCTGGGCACCTCCTCTGGCACAATGGAGGCCTCCCACTCCATTATCAGACATGTTCTGAATCAGGCCCTTTGGCGGACAAATATTCAAGCCAACCCCTGAATAAACAGGAGCCACATCTGCTGTTCCCTCAGAGGGCTCCCGGTCAAACGGGAGGCAAACACCCTGCAGGGGCCCAGAGGCCTTTCTAGAGGAGGTGGCCTGCCCCCACAGATGCTCGAAGTGACACAGATGCACACAGTGTGCACACACGTGCAGGACATACCCCCTTCCCCAACTGCCTGGCCTGCACACTTGGCATTTCCAGATTTCTAGGAAGTGATGGCTCTGTGCATCCTGAGCCAATCCAGCTCCAAGCCTCCAAGGCATCCTGGTGATGGGCAGCTGGAAGCTCTGCCTCTGAGGCCTTCACACACCCACCTTCGGTCAAACTTGCTTCTGCTGAGGAACTTGGTGTGTCTTCCTTCTGGGCAGGAGGTCACATTTGAGAGCACAGGAGCAGTGCCTGCCCCCCGGGAATGTGGCTCTGGGTAGAATTGCAGGCTCAGGGGTTTTGAGCAGGAGAGCACCAACCGTGCTACACCCACACAGACACGGTCACTGGGGCCCTGCAGCAGGGACGACCACACTTCCCAAAGGGCTGGGAAGCCATGTCCAGAGGAGGCCATGCTCTAGCTCCCTTGGGCAGGGCTGGCTGCAAGGAGGGTGAAGTTGGGCATCTTGAACACAGAGAAGTAGAGGACTCAGCACCAGCACAACCAGCTCGGCGCATTAATACACATTCCTCTCCCACCTCTCCCCAAGCCTGAAAAAACCTCAAACCAGCCTCTATGCAGCTCCCTGAGGTCATGACTCACGAACCATGCTCGGGGCAGGGAAAAGAAAAGCATCCGAAGTCTCTGGCCAACACCGCAGACTGTTCAAAGGGAAAGAAAAAAAGGAATGCAAAAGAAGAAAGGAGGAAAAAGAAAGAACCAGCAGAGTCTTTATTTGGGAACAATGGAGACCTTCTTTTCTGTCTTTGCTGTGGGAACCCCCCAGCGAGGAGCAGAGCGGGGGCATCTCAGGGAGCCCCCACATCTTTGCCTCCACCCTTACCCCCTACCCAGAGAAGTCACCGGGGGTCAGGACAGTGGAGGAGGAGCCACGAGGGACAAGCACAGGCCTGGTAGGGAAGGGTTGTGGGCGTGCCAGGTCTGCAGGAAGGACCCTGGGGGCTCAGCTGAGGGAGATGTGCCTCTTTGGGGGCTGCCTGCGGCGGGTGGGAGATGGGGTCTGCAGTAGCCTGGTGTGCAGGACCCTTTCCCTCAGCCTTCCCTGCCCCTCCTACTGATCAGTCAGGCTGGGAATACCCTGCTTTCTGCCCCAGCTCCTGGAGCAGGGGCTGCTGCGGGATGTCTGGGTCAAAGGTGACTTTTAGCAAGGAGAGAGGACCACAGCCAAGGGTGGACAGGTGAGGATGTGTTCCTGGGAGCTAGCCTTTGAGTCAAGGTCTGCACATGACGAGGAGTCAGTGACAGCAGGACTCCCCGGCTGGGTGGGGTCCCTCAGGTGTGGGGTCCCTTGGGTGCAGAAAGGAGCTGGCCACAGGGGCGCTAAGGGACGTGGACTCTGAGGCCTGGCCAGAGCTGGCTGTGGGGCTCAAGGAAAGTGACTGACCCTTCTGTGCCTCCGTTTACTCACCTGTAAAACAGGGCAGCCATGTACCTGCCTTCTGGGCTGCTGTGAGCCCAACCAGGTGAACGTGTGTGGGAGCTGCGGCAGGAGCTGCAGTGGCCCAATTCAGCCCCTCCTCCACGGCCTGGCCGGAGTGAGTGTTGATGAAAGAGTTAATGGCAGTCAGCTTTGTCTACGACCATACCACCCTGAACACGCCCGATCTCGTCTGATCACGGAAGACAGTCAGCTTTGACACCCAACTTGCTGCCAGTGGCCACCTCTAGGGAGAGGCTCTTCCCTGCACACACCTTTGTGTGTCTGCATTCACTCATTATTGCTTTAATGATAAGTGGCACCAGTACGAGGAAGTGGGACCTGCTGCTGACCGTGCGGGATCGTCCCAGCTCATGACTGGCCCTGGGCTTCTCCCAGGGACCTGCTCCACCATCTTCTTCCCATCCAGAATCCTTGGCCTCGCCCAGCAGCCCTCCGATGGGCGTGATAATGGCAGGAGGATTTATTAAAACCGGGGGTTGGGGGTGCTTCCTGCCTCCTGTCGCTGCAGTGAGGCTCAGAACATGAGCAGATGAGGCGAGGAACATGCAGCTCGCATCACTGCGACATCAGTGTCATTTTGCACAGTTCTGTGTCTGCGCTGGCCCTAAGTTATCAGCTACCCCTGCCAAGCGGGTTCCTCCAGGGAGAGTGACATGTCATCCACGCTGGTGCATCCTGCACCTGCGCCACGCAGGTTGTGACACAAAGCCAGGGTGATGACGAGTGTGGAGCGGTCCTGGGGGCCTCCAGGGTGCGGCAGCAACAGAAGTGGAGCCTGACCCGTGGGGCAGGGCCCCCGAGGAAAGACCGAGAGCACCTCAGACTCCCGGCTCACGGGAGAGGACCCTAAAGGGGGACACGGGGGCAGCAGGCCAGCCTGGGAGCCAGGGCCAGGCTGGGGCGGGGAGAGGATGGCTGGGCCGGAAGGCGCCAGTCTCCAGGGTGACGCTGGTCTCAAAGCAAGAGGCCAGAATGGGCTTTTGTGTGCAGCAGATGGGGGGAGTGTGTTCCCAGGGGAGAAAGGGGTGGAGGCAGGAGCGGGCAGCAGGAAAGAAAGGACCATAAAACATGGCAGGGATGCCCGCCTTGCACCCTCACTAGGCAACAAATGGCTTTTACCCCAGGCCTAGGCCAGGGGCTGCACGCTCTGAATAGGGGACTGACTGGGGGCTCTGGGGCCTGAGAGAAGCACCCCATTGGGGTGGAGCAGGTTTGCAGGCCTGCAGCCTTGTTCCCACGGCAGGACCTTCTCCCTCCTGGGTGAGAGGCAGGAGACGCCAGGTGTAGTCGAAGGGAAGAGTGATTCAGAGCCAGAAGCCCAGTTCTCTGAGCTGCAGACTCACCCTGCACTGTGGGCCTGCTCAGGCTGTGGATTCTGTGAATTCTGTGTCCCATCTCAGGGGCAGGCCTGGCTCTGAAGGGGGGCATTGGTTCTTGGGGGGTGGCCCTGCCTGACCCTGGCCCCACCTGCCTGTGTTTCAAGGTGAGGCCACTCGGGGTGGGCGAGGGCTCCTTTGATGGGCAGACAGCATGAGGGAGGGCCTCTTTTGAGGGGGACACTGCAGCGGGGCAGTGTCCTGCATGCTAGGCCTGGTGCCCACACATACCTGCTTTCTGAAAAAGGGGCTGAGGAGCCTGCCTGTGGGGAGGAGGTGAGGACCCCTCAGAAACCTCCAGGATTTCTCTCAGATCCCAGCGAAAGGCTTGTGCTGGGCCAGCCTTTGTGGGATGGGGGTCCCAGCCCCATCTCCCTTGTAGGATAGGCTGCAGGCTGAGCCAGAGCTCAGTGCTTTGGTGCAAAACCTGGGCAGGGGATGGGCAGGCAGCCCTGCAGCATGGCCCACCCACTACAAGGTGACCCCTGAACATTGCACACGGAGAAGCTTCATCCTGTGACCTATGCCAGCCTGTGGGATGGACACTGGGTCCCTGTGCTTGGGACCCAGGCCAAGGAAGCTCTGAACAATGGGATATGCAGGGAGAAATCAGTTCGCAGACCCGCGGTGCCTGGCTCCTGGCCACTGCGATTGTGTGCCTGTGTGAGACGCCTTTACAGAGGGCACAGTGCATGCATGTGTGTGTGTGTGTGTGTGTGTGAATCACTCCTGCTTACATACAAAACCTCAGAGCTCAAGCAAAACAAAAAGACTGAATGAGGCCCATCCCACGAGGGGCACTTGAGAGCCTTTGCCTCTTGGTGACTCATCTCCCACAGGCAGCAGGAAACAAAAGAGATTCAGGGGTTTCCGCACAGTGTGTGTTTACGTCATTGTGAATCAATTATCTTCCACATGAAACATCACAATTTTCAAAATAGGAAGCAGTTTAGCAGATGTGTGTGAGTTCACAAGAACCTTTGGTTTTCACTGAAGAAACAGTCCTGGTGGATGGGCTGTAGCTGCCCGGGATGTCCTGTTCTATGTGTGTGTGCAGGCCCTTTGGGCAGCGTGGGGTGCTGGCTGCAGAGTGCACTGAGCTGGGACAGCTAGGCGCTGGCTGACCCTGTGACGGCTGCTCTCCAGGGGCCCAGATGCGTGGGTTCCCACTGTAGGCCAGGGACGGAGTAGCACTTCACCTGCTTCAGTGGCCCATTTCACAGATGAGGCGACAGAGGCTCAGAAATTACCCCCTCCAAAGTGTCAGGATTCAAACTGCATGAAGAGAGGTGTTTGCTGAATCCAAGAGGGGGCGGTCATGGGGATCTCTTGGGGGTCAGCCAGGTCACTGAGGCCCAGTGTGGCTGTGTGTGGCCATGGGGGAGTGCAGCTGGGACTGAGTGGTTGGAGGAAAGGCCCAGGGCATGTCCCCGCCCGACTACAGGAACATGCTGGGCAGGCGGGGACTGCAGGGCCAGGGCCAGCCTGTGGTTGTGACTGTAAGTCCCCCTCACCTGGGACCTGGGACCACAGGCCTCCCACATGGTCTCAGAAGGTCCCTTGGGGAACGGGGAGATTGAATGGGCGTTGTGAGTGAGCAAACGTGAAGCAGGGACTCCGGGCCTGACAGCGCTGGCTGCTCTCTTGGCCATCCTCCCCGAATGTACCGTCCCGGGTGTATTAAGTCCGCAAATCCAGGAAATGGCAGAGCCAGGACTTCCCCGGGCCCAGGGTGACCCCAAAGGCTCATAATGTGGTGCTAGAGACCAAGGGGAGTGACACCAGCTCAGGCACTGGGAGCATCACAGTGAGAGGCAGGTGGCACGGACCTGGCAAAGGAAGACAGAGCTAAGGAGAGGCCGGCCTAGCTCCCCACACAGATGTCACCTGGAAATGTGGTGACAACTCCATGACCCAGCAGGAGGAATTCTGGCCCCTGCACAGGAAGCTCAGAGCCAGAGGGGCCACAAAGGGGGTTTTCTCTGCTCCCTTGCAGCCAGACCCCAGTGTCTTCCAGGGGAGGGCAGCCCTAGTGGTCTGTCCACCCAAAGCCTGCCCCAGGCTGTCTGTCAGCAAATCCTGCCCAAGTGTTGGCTGGTGGCTTTCAGGGCTGCCCCACAGCCACCTGCTACTCTCATCCTCATTGGCAGCTGCAGCCTCCAGGGATTCCACACCCTCCCCAGCAGACAGATTCCAAGGGTACCAACTGTCCACAGGAGCCAGATTGGCCATCCCTTCCTAGCCTCTCCCTGCCCCTGAGAGTAAATCCCTTCCTCAATCCCACCCCCAAACTCCACGTGCCTGCCCCACAGGTCCAGCAGTGCCTCACGGGGCAGACACCCAAGAACACCGTCCAGCCGGGAGGACACATCTTCATCTCCTTGGATAGGCAGGTGGGCCAGGCCCACCCTGAGCTGAGGCCTGAAGGTGCAGGAGGAAGAAGAAAGCTGCCCTGGGGTGGAGGGGAGGCTGCTCCTCAGAGCAACACAGCCCAGGTAGGTCAGGGTCCTACAGTGTCAGCTGGCATCCCACTGAGGCCTGGACGCTGACAGACCAGCAGGGCATGCAGGCCGAGGGCACCCATGGCTGTGGCTGAGACCCCTCAGTGTAGATGGCTTTCCTCCAGTTGGAGTCTGAGCTACCACTGGAAGCCAGGGCTTGCCAAGGGCGGGGCCCTGCTCAGATGGGTGGGCTGCATTAGAGTGCGCACACACTCACAGGCAGGGGTGCACGCGCCTCATCACCTGAACCCAGGACACTGTGGAAGGTGCAAGTTATTACACAGGGACCTCAGATGCCAACTGAGTGTGCTGGGACCAGGGTGCCTGGCCCCCGCTTATAGACCTTCTCTTGGCATCTGTTAACTCTTAGTTAACAAATAATCTCAACAGTGATCTTGGACATTTAGTTTTCCAACAATAGCGGGGGAATTCCTTCCCACTGCTCTCCCTCTCTCCCTTCTTCCCTGCTGACTTGAGGCCCCAGCTCAAGGAGGGCAAAGACACCAGCCTTGCGCTTGATGATAAACCTGCTTGGCTAACAGTCACCTGTTAGCAAGTAGCCCATGTCCACATGTGAACACGCACATGCACGCACACTTCCAGCCCCACAGGCTCCTGTGCACAGGGGACCCAGCCCCATCTATGATGTGCAGGGTCAGCCTACCCGGGGGCTGCCCTACTGGGGTTTGGGGGCAGTGCGGGTGTGTCTGCCCTAGCAACAGCTGGCCTCTCTCCTGGCCCTCCTCATGCACACTCCCCGGAACCCTCCCTCTGTATACTCTAGTTTCCCCACCACTCCCCCTTGTTGATTTAACCCATGGCTGCCAGAACCCAGGGCTCAGCCCCAGGTAGCAAAAGCCCTGGGTTCAGGGCAACGGCCACACACCTAAGAAACTGTGGCTTCTCAGGGCAGCATTTCCAGCTGCAGAGAACAGTTGTTCAGGAGAACAGCTGTCTTCTCAGCCAGTGGGTGTTGGGAAGCTCACATTTATCCTGGACTTCACCTTGTGCATCAGGCCTCATGTTTCAACTCTGAGAGCCACAGGCCTTTAATAACCCATTCTGGGGAAGGAAACTGCCACTGAATTGAAAGTCAGTTCTTTTACAAGCAAGAGTCTTTTTTACCTGGTCCAGTGTGAGGCCCTCAAGAGTCAGGCATTTCATTTCTCTCCATTTGTTAATTGTCATTTCACTTCACTTGGTGATATTAAGAGCTTGGACTCTTCATATCATACCATATCATATCATATCATATCATAAATCAAAGCCCAGCTCTGACATATATTTGCTGTATGATCTGGAGTAAATTGCTTAACCTCTCTGAGCTTCAGCTGCCTCACCTGTGAAATAGGAATAATAGCAATACCTACCTTATAGGGCTGTTGTGAGGGCT